>NC_142009.1:154530211-154883544 GCF_049901735.1 Notechis scutatus | reverse complement strand
AACAAATCCAGCTTCCCCAATGGGTGTTTTGCCAGAAACTGGCAACAAAGGCATTAAACCATGATCATATGACCCACAGGTTGTTGCATTTGATCATAGATTTAAGCCGGTTGCCAAGTACCTGAATTGCAATCACATGACCATAGGGGTGATACAATGGTTCTAAGTGCGAGTATACTTTTCTGAAAGTCACTTTTTCCAAGGCTATCATAATTTTGAACAGCCATAAGCATTGTAGAAGTCAATTTTATAGCAAGACAAAGAACGAATTAGAGCTGCTTTCTCTCGCTTGTTTGAGAGAGTAACTTTAAGCTAATGATTAATACCCTGTTTCTCCAATAATACGGCCTCCCCCAATAGGAAGTCCCAGCATGTTTTATAGGCATGAAATGAAATTAAGCCCCTCCCCCCAAATTAAGGCCTATATTAAAACATGCGAAATGGGGGGAATGGTGGGGGGGCTTGCTGTTAGGAAGTACTTTTGTTACACACCCGGATATGGTGCTGCCTGCGTTGACCCTGATACAAAGTGCCCCACCAACGCCAAGGTCAACATCCAAGCCGTTGCCGCCCGCCCTAAGATGCGGGGGGGGGGGAATTAAGTCACTCCCAAAAAGACGGCCTAGCCGTTTTTTCGGGGCTCCAAAAAAAATAAGACCCGGCCTTGTTATATGAGAAACACGGTATAATCAAGCCATTTATATATTTAGTGTACCACACCAACATTACCAATTACAGGATTAGATTTCTGTATAGTTTACACTTATACAGGTAGTCTCCAACCACAACTGAGCCCAAAATTTCTGTGGCTCAGCAAGACAGTTGTTAAGCAAGTTTTGCTCCATTTTACAACCTTTCTTGCCACAGCTATTAAGTGAATCACTGCAATTGTTAATTGGCTTCCACACTGATTTTGCTTGTCAGGTCACAAAAGGTGATCACGTGACCACAGAACACTGCAACTGTCATAAATACAAACCAGTTGCCAAGTGCCTGAATTTTGATCACATGACACTGCAACAATGGTAAATGTGAAAAACAATCATGTCACTTTTTTCAGTGTCATTGTAATTTTGCACAATCACTAAACAAATGGTTGTAAGTTAAGGACTACTGTAGATAGACCTGGAAAGACATGTAACAATTGAATAATTCACACTGTAGTGAAGGGCCGAGTATGAATTGCAGGATTTATTTCTTGATTACTCTTAGTTTGACTGAGCATACAAACTGGCCTCACCCAAATACATCACAAGCACAATTCAATACCCCCAAATTTAGCCCTATTTCCAACTTAAGAACTCTAGACTTTTTAATGTGCTTAAGAGCTTTTAGTTTTGTAAAGGATTAACTCCATGTCTTATAAATGCACACACAAGATTAGCATTTTTTCTAACTTTTCTTGCAAACAGATATTTTATTTTACAAATACTTGGCAAGTATAAACATTATGGAAGCTAAAACACCTAGTTATTAATACCATTTGCTATTATTAATCCAAAGATAAGAATGCAAGACAACTTACTGCAAACCTAAGCAGCAGGCAAGATTTTCCAACACCAGAATCTCCAATAAGGAGTAGCTTGAATAAATAATCACTGCAAAGAGAAAACCACAATTGTAGGCACAATAGTATGATAGATTAAAGCTATTTATTCATATAACATATTATGTTTTATCTTTATTGAAACTGACAATTTTCTTTTTGTCAAGATATGCTAGGAATTATATAAATAAATTTAATACTGAAACCCAAATTTAAATCTAAATTATGTGGCTATGTGGAAACGAAATTGTGATGAAAATTAGAAAATAATAGAACTGTTACAGATCTTCAGTTTTGTTCTCTTTCTAGATCAGTTGGTCAATATAGTAATTGATACTTTCTGAAAGAGAATTTTGGTGGTAAGAAATAACTGCCCCTCCAGCCTTTGCTCGACTCTTGGAGTCTGTCTTGAATAAGGGATCCGGAGCGAAACAATCTTGAATAAAATCCATTCCACAGAAGATGGAACTACTTTTGATAGTTGGCTCATGTGTGGGATTCTTTAAATAATACACTTACACAGCGAAAAGGCAAACAAATCAGCATAGGGTTATTGTAAATCTGTTCTTATCCCTTGTTTCCTTCTCTCCTAAAAATTGGTATTAGCAATATTACTATTGTCATAAACAGTTCGGCAACAGAGTGCAGTATACATAGCACTTCTTTGGAATCAATTTAGAACTTAAGTTGGTCAAAAATAAAGCTCCCAGATTGCTCACTGGGACCAGACAGAACATCCTGCCTGCATTACATAACTTCCACTGTCTTCCATTTGTTTGCAAATAGAATTCTTGTAACATTTCCATTTGTTATGTAGCCTAACATCATTATCTTCCAAGACCCTTCTCTAGATGCCCTGGTGAGAAGTCACCAATAGTGGAAGGACTTTAAATTGAACTGCCTTATTTTTCAGACTATAAGATGCACTTTTACACACACACCTCCCAAAGTGGGTGGAAATGTCTGTGCGTCTTATATAGCGAATGTTGTCAAAGCCCCACCCATCCGCTGGCCCACGCCCTTCAGCCTCTGCCTCCCAGCAATTTGCCTCCTTGCAGCAAACAGGATTAGGGTTACAGTTAGGCGGTGCTGCCACCTATTGCCGCCACCTATCCCCGCTGCCTGGAACAGGCCAAAAACAGGACACGCGGAGGCCGAAATAGGAGGCAGCGCTGATGGGCAGCAGCGATCCCTGCAGCCTGGAACAGCTGATCATCGGTACTCTGAGAGGCAGATCCAACCACCAATCAGCTGCTCGTGCTAAATCAGGCTGTGCTGAAGCTGACCAGGCTGTTTGCTGCAAGGAGGCAAACTGCTGGGAGGCAAAGGCAGTTTTTCTTCCCCTTGTTTTCCTCCCCAAAAGCTAGGTGCGTCTTATAGCCTGGAGCATCTTATAGTTCTAAAAATATGGTACCTTTGCACTTCACTACCAGGAAAGTTCTGACATAAAATGTAATGAATTTTCAGAAGCAATTTTGTATTTGTATTCAAATTTAAGCAGTTTTAATACTAGTGATTCTAAGATTTCAAACTTATAGAACATAATTAAATTTATCTAAGTCATAACTATATGCTTTCACAGAAATTAATTTTAGAGTGCTTGAAACAAGTGGGTGAAATTCTTTTATACAATTTTCTCAATCTAAACAGAATGTTAAAATGTTTAAATTACAAATCATCAATATTTACTACTGAGACTTTTTCCAATCCCTTTGGCACTATCCAGCTGGTTCAATATTCTGCTTTTTACTTGTATATTCCCATCTATCATTAGCTATCACCACAGACAGACCAAAGATATCATACAATACCACTATCGTATACAAATTTTCATAGGTTTTAGTGTAACAGTCACAGTGAGGAGCTATAAGCAAAACACCTAAACATTATGGAAAGAATACGGTAGTATCAGCTATGCTAAGACTTTCATCTTTTGATAACTGAAAAGCTCTGAAAATAAATCATGCTACAACTTTATGGAAAACTCTTTCTAAATACATGGTTTAAAGTTCTCAATGGGATTGGTTTTGGATTGAAGTTCATGATGAGAACAGCAAAAAGATTCACATGGAATTCTGTATTGTACTCTTTTTTGATCGTGCTGGAAGTAAGGTAAGTCAAGTGCATTATATTAAATGAAATCTTCAGATCACTTATGATCATCAACACTATGTATTCAATTTATATAGCTACCTATGTCAGCAACTAACTCTAGACTGCAAATAATCTTAAAAAAATCATATCATGAATACAAAAATTAAAATACATAGCAGTTGACAAATATTAGTGAATTTTTGAAATAAAACCATTTATCATTATTTCCATGCTAAAAGGACATGTTTAAAACTTTGAAGTTGAAAATGTTATAAAAAGTTGGACACCTACTGCAACACCAAGACTTCCTTAGTACAATTAAGTTGTCTAGCCCTTAATCTTGTAGCCTGGCTCGCTTTACAAATTTAGTATTTTGACAGCCTGCATATCAATATCTAATATAATAACTTGGCTTCAGAAAAAAGTTAACTCTTCAAATGCACAAGACACTTATCAGACTGTTTTTCTAAATAAGATGTGTAATCTAAGATGTTGAAAAAATGTTTTTCATATACAAACTAAAATGCCATAGCTCCCTATGTACACTTATTCATTAATAAAATTTATAGACCATCTTTCTACAAGGTAACTTACAGAAAAATCTCAAACATTTACAGGAGTGAAGTGAATAAACTCATGTAGACATTTCTGACAGAGGAGCCTGTGGTTTTATTGAATAAATGCCTTAGTTATTTCATGCTATATTACAATAATTTTCTGCCAGGAACTGTATGTATCTCAGTCCAAGGTAATGTTTTTCCAGATGTTCTGAACCCTTCATGCTATTCTAATTCTCTTTATATAGTAGAGGGTTTTTCATTGACTCATTCAAATCACAGCCTAGTTAAATTACAAATACTATTCAACTTACAACTTTTATTTCATGATTCTTCGAAGTTACAACAGCACTGAAAAAATGACTTAAGACAGTTTTTCACACTTACGACTGTTGTAGCATCCCTGTGGTCATGTGATCAAATTTTAGATGTTTGGTAACTATAATCCTAGTACTGTAGCCTACAGTAGATCTGAGTTTCATCTGAATTCTATTACCAATTAAAGAGATTCTCATTATACAAACTTTAAAAACCATGTATTTTGTCTTTTTTTTTCATTGTATATGCTGAACCAACAATCACTGCTTTTGTTGGAGAAATAATGTGAAGATTACCTTAATTGTGGTATCTCCTTTAGTAGCAAATACCTCATCCAAATCTCTTTTGTATTATTCAATCCTACTTGAAGCCTATTCTTTTTACAAACTGCTTCAACTCAGATATTTTGGAGTTATCTTGCATGCTGATTACTTCAGTCATGCCACAACATTTCAATAATTTAAATTCAGGCCTTAGATTTGGCCATTCAAAAATGCGAACTTTTTCCACTTCAGTAACTCTGCTGTAGATGTATATCTAGGACCATTGATGTACGGTATCACTCACATTCAACTCATGGCTGGCTAAGCTGATGTTCTCTAGAATGTATTGGTCCAAATCAGAATACATTACTCCCTGATCATTTGCAAGCCATCTGATTTCTGAGGCTTCAAAACAATTTCAATCAATAGTACTTTTATTGCCATGTTACACTGATGGGATTCTTTTGTTGGAATACAGAATTCTGATTTCTCATCAACACTACAGAGTACCATTTTTGTTTTGCCTACCTACCCAACATTGTTCCAGTCTGCAATATGAAGTCTTTGGCAAACCTGAAACAGGTGGCAATTGACAACTACATCTGGGAAGAGGGTAAAAATTGTTATTATATCTCTCTCCATTTGTATACTATGTGTCTGACCATGGCATGATGGAGAGTAAACTGCTTACAAAAGATTTCATAGTTCTTTATATCCTGAGCACTGATAATCCTTTTCAGAGTTCAGAGAGATCTCATTTGATTAGGGCAAGATTCAATTCCATAAATTGTGTCCTGAAAAGCAGACTTAATCTAGCAATCAACTTGTCTCTGTTAAGAAAAGGACCCACCCCTCAAACTTACATGTGATTGCCATTGTTTGGATCATCTAACTCAATGTAAACCCATTAAGAGAATGGTGGATCAGTGCTCAAAAAAGACATGACATAGTATATTGTTTTGTGTCTTGTTTAACCAGAAACTCTATTAATAGGCAAGACGAAACTCCAGTTACATTGTAAATCAAATAGTTCAGGATTATGAATAATTCTAAAGGGTTTACAAACTTCCACTACTGTATTTTCTTTTAGCAGCAATACAGCGATAATTTGCCACTGTCTTCTTCCAGGATGTTTTTTCAACTTTCCAATCTCACTTACATCCTTGATATTCTTTGTAAATTGCCAATCCAGATTCTAATCAGCTGATTCTACTTAGTTTCCAAAACTAGGCTATGTCAGGCAAATACCTTGGCTAAAATGCATCCTTATTAACAATTATTTGAATTAGTTACTTTTTGACACTTTACCTATCCAAAACAGATACATATATTACATTTTACTTCACTATTGTAAAATAAAATGGTTACTATTAATACAACTTAGCACAACCTCATAAAGGAAATCAATGAAAAGTTGCCACAGATGTAAACTACAAGTTAATTTTAATAATTACAACTGCATTCTAGTACTTTTCTGTGCTGTAAATAACTGAAGCATTAAACCAAATACTGTTCTGCTCTTTTACTAAACTGAAGCATCAAATTTAAAAATATTAACTTTAAAAGTTTTTGCTGACTTATTAGTAAAATTTGAAAATACTTAAATTATGGAACCTTGGTTTGGTTGCTTGCTTGCACTGAATCCAGGATCATCAAACAATATTTCAGAAGGAATGCAATCCAATCCACACATGGTTGCACATCTCCCACAAACCATTTTCTCTTACCTATAGTATCTATGCGCTATTTTATTTTAATTTCAGTTTCAACTCAATCTCTCATGTTCGTGATTTTAAAGCAATTTTCTAGTCCAAACCTATAAAAGGTATTTCCCAGAAGTTTCATATATTCAAAGTGCTGAGGGCAAGATGGACTCCTAAAAAGCCAGGGAGGCAACACAAGTGCCACCCGCATCACCTCTTGGGTCTATCCTTCAAAAATATCAGTCATACCAACATTATCTTATTCCAATCCGATAGATAAGAAAATGCCCCCCATATTTATCATGGATTAGGGTCCTATTAAAAGGTCATCCCCATATACCTTTGATCTTACTCAATATTTCATTTGAGAATTTCCAGAAAATTATTAAATTATTAAATTATTTCAGAGTTTAAAATGTACAGAACCCTACATAATTAAGAAAGCTATATTTAATATGTTAAGCTACAACATATATATCAAACATATATATCAAACATTATATCAACATTATATCAAACATTATTTGTTTGGATGCTAAAAACAAATACACTTAATCTTGAGGCCCTATTTCTCACCACATGCAACTTGAACTCATGATAAAATTAGACTTGCTGTTCTAAAGTGCCACTGCTAATGTTGCCTGGAAACAGTAGAACAAGATTTGATGATATTCAGCCTTTAAGCTGTAGCACTCAAAGAATGAGGGTGGATGATGAGAAAAATTATTAAGCAATCAAAAGTCCTTAATAAGAAAGAAATCATCATTAAGCATTTGGTGTTGCTTTCATATTTCTTCTTTTCATTTCTTAGAACTGTTTCACTGCAATGCAGCAACATTGCAAAATCAACCTAAGCCCAGAAAGCATTCTAAGAATCATGTGGCAAACACATGACACTCAGCTAAAATGAAGATCCACAATAATCAGTCAATAGCAACTGGTCAGAAAGTATGAATCAGCTACACAGAAATCAAATGGTAAAGATTACTTTATCCACTGTAAAGTAATACTACTGAATGTTTACACACTGCAAAATTAAATGAGAATACCATGTATTTTGCAATTGGGGGGGGGGACTTCTTTGCAACCTAATACATAAACAATCAATTCTCAGTTTAGAAGAACCAAAAGTTAATTTTTTAAAACATATCATAAAATCTTCTCACCAACATTCTGTGACAATTGCTACTGTTTTGTCACAAAAATGTCCCTACAGACATTAGAACTTCTTTTCAGTTTCTCAGTAAACTTTGAAGACAAACTCCAGAAATAGTTGCTGTTCAGAACAAATTACAGTATAGGCTTTCAGGCAAGTCATTCCTGGTTTAAGTTTTTGTTTTTTCTTACATTAGGAGGCCATTTCCTCAAAGTCATTCTTTTTACACTTTGCAGATAGTATTCATTTACATAAGAAGGCCTCAAAACTGTAGCTGCCTTAACTGTGGTAGCCACACACTGAGTCCACCAACAATCAGAATACTATATCCCTATATTTCTTACTGTTGCACGACTGAAAATTAATTATACATAAATTTACATGAGTTATTTTCCAAACATTTGCAGCCAAATTATCCTTTAATATAAATTATTCAAAGAGCAGCGCTTTGGAGTACCAATGCTGCCAAGCTGAAAATAACAAGTAAATAACAAGCAGAGGTACAGAGAAACAAGCTACATACATATGAAGAGAAAAATAAGTCCAGAGTTAGGCTGTATTTTAAGTTTAAAGAAATGAACAAGAACAGGAATGGCTAGAGATAAAGGTAAATATGTTTATAAAGCAAAGGTGAGGATACTGGTAAAGACAGAATGTAATATACAGGGGCAGGCAACTGTCAATATTAAATCCCCCTTTGTAAATTCTTGAAAATGCCCCTGGCCCTTATAGTTGAACTTCAATGGTACAATTAACTGCTATTAATTGTGGGGAATAGATGAGAACTAAGCAATACTAGAGTCATATCATAGTTAAAACTGAACTTTCCCCAAAGCCCACTGTCCATCAGTCCCCCACCTCCCTTAAATATTAAATACAGCTTTTAGTCAAGGCTCCCCACCTAAGCAAACAAGAAAAAAAAGCAACATGTAAAGAGAACAGAACAACCTTTAGAGAAAGACTTCTAAGGAAATCTATAAGCCAGTGGAGAGCATATGTATGCATGTTATATGGTCACTAATTTAAGACAAAGTGAATTGAACAGGTTAAATGAAAAAACAAAAACACAATCACACTGAGGTCTACTTGATATGTGGTATTCTAAATGCCACAATCATTTAGTAAATGGCCTTGGATCATCTTCCAATACATCCATCCCCATAGTTGGGAGTATTAAATGGGGGGGGGGACCCCTGTGTACATTTCCCTAAATTCCTTGGTTGAAACCACACTTTCTCCCTTCATTTAACCTAAGATACTTCCATGAACAAAAGTTATCTCTTAGATGTGGTTTTTCTCTCTCCCTTATTCACACACCATTTGCCCACTATAAGCTTTAACAACAGGAAGCTGCGATCTTGATCCCGGATTGCTTACCTAAGTCGTGGTTAGAAAAGTAGATGGGACTCTACCGTCGCTCGAGGAGAACAACTAAGACACGGAATCAGACCTACAAGATCCCCCACTTGTGCAACTACAGAATACACCAAATAATGAACCGACTCGCTTAGCTATCGGAAAGGCCCCGCAAAGGCTGAGAAGATTATTTACATCTTACAAAAAGGATTCCCAGAAAAAGTTTCGGGCCAAATCCTATCTTTCAAAAGAGGGGTGGTGGTGATGTCAGAATGCATCTTTGAAAACATCCTAAAGCCAAAGCCCCCAATTCTGTTTACTAGCTGTGGGCACAACCAACCACCCTGGATCCCTCCAGAGCCACGGCAGCTTCCCCTGTTTTCCCAGGGACTGCTGGCCCCAGAGCCGCCTCTCTCTGCCTCCCTGTTTTCCTTCGCCAAGGAGCAATTGCTCCATCCCGTCACCACTGATCTCATCCCGCCCGGCGTCCCCGTCTCCTGCTCCCTCTTTACAACCTCGTCGCTTCCTTCTGTCCCCACGCACACCAGAAAGCAAGCCGCCACACAGTACTCACTATTCGGGATTCATACTGGACATGTCAGCGGGGGCCCCCACGGCCTGTAGAGAATGAGCTCTCTCCGCGGAGCAGGCGGCGGTCAGACCCACCACCGGCGGCTCCTGGAACGGTCGGACTTCCTGGCCAAGCAACACCCAAAGGTGACAGACACACACACGGGGCAACAGCGGCGTCTCCTTCTAACAGGAACAACCCCTCCCCACACCAGCGGCGACTTGCCGTCGTCTACGCTCTAGCACCTAAAACTCAAAATGGCTGCCACCACCGAACCAGGAAACGGAGAAGCCTCTGGGGGTGGGCTGGGTCTTACATGATGGTGAGAAGGCGGTGGAGAATCCTTGGCAAGGAATGCTGGGGAATTGAGTTCCCAAGTCCCGTGACAGCTTTCGGGTTGCTTTGGAGCGGAGCCCGCAAAAAAACTCGCTTTCCCAGCAAACCTACAGGCGGGTCGACGCGTGCGTAGTCAAAGCTCTTTCTTTCGCCTTTCCCGGTTGACTCAACTTTGATATTTTGGTAACCGATTGGCTGACAGGTTCAGCCGGCCGGGCAACGTCAGCAGGGAAACGTGGCAGCTTGGGCGAGCCGTTGATTCCTTCAAGGCAAGGATCGGGAGTAGGCGGGGCAAGCAGCGAAGGGAAGGGAGGGAAAAGCGACGCCGAGCTATTTTGTGGGCGGGGCGATCGCGTGGAATTGGAATTTGAACAGAAGTTAGACGTAGCGATTAGAACACCGATTAATTTTTTTTTTAAAAAAAGTGCCCCGTGGACAGAGTTCCGAGTTCAACGTCGTTGTAAAGGGAAAGTAATTAATCTACAAAACATTGTGTGAATACTGCCAGCAGATTTAAGTCTGTGCCAGGTGGGGACTGATAAGCACTGTGTAGGTTTTATTATTATTTCCCAATTTAAGAGGCCTTATATTATTTCGCAATTTAGGATGGGTTACAAAACTGAAACTTCGATGCAAAGTAAACCCTTACAAGAGTAATAGTACTCTGCTGTTTGCCTTTAAATAATTGAGATTCCCTTATCCAATGCCACACTAACATGTCAAAAACTTGGCAACTGTAAGGTCTCTACCCACAAGCATTTCCTAAACCCTTGGTGAAATACCATTAGCTTGCTTACTCTGTACCTTGTGTATTATTAATAGATGATTACAAAATTATTTACAAAATTATTTAGCCACAATTCCTTTTTGCCAAAACATTTTCAAGTGCCATGTTGAAACAGATGTGCTTTTGATAATATACAAATGATGCATCTTCATATTTAAAAGTGGGTGGCACTGAATTGGGCTGGTTTTCCTCCTTCTGCCAGGATTGTTTTTCACTTGGTATAAATAAGGTGCCCCAAGGCCTCAGTTCTCTCTCTCTCTCTCTCTCTCTCTCTTCTATTTACCATCTATGTGAGGCCTCTGGGTGAAGTGATCCAATGGTTTGGGATGAGACATCAGTATGCTGATGTATAAAGCTTTTCATCTCCACCCTGGACTGTGATTGATGTTGTGGATGTCTGGACCAGTGCCTGGAAGCTATACGGGTCTGGAGGAAGCGCAATAGATTTGACTCAATCCAAGTAAGACTGAGTGGCATTGAATATTTGTCATCTTCCAGTAACAAGTCTTTTCCACAGATGATCCTGGAGGGATGGCCCTGCCCCAGATAGAACCAATGTGCAACCTAGAGATCCTTTTGGACTCACTGCTCAGTGCTCCTGTAAGAAGAGTAGGTGGCAGCTATGGCTAGGAGGGCCTTTACACACCTTAATGTTGTAAGCCAGTTGTTTCTGTTTCTGGATCAGGAGGCTTTGTTCATATTCACACGTAACCCTTGTGACCTCTCATCTGAATTACTGCAATGCACACTACATGGTGCTGCTCTTGAGAAACATTCAGAAGCTTCAGCTGGTACAGTATGTGGCTGCACAGATGGTAAATTGTGTTGGATATTCAACACATTTAATGCTAATGCTACATGACTTGCATTGGCTACCAGTGAGCTTCCGGGTGTAATTCAAAATACTGGTTGTCACCTTTAAAGCCAGTGGTGGGATTCAAATATTTTAACAACTGGTTCTCTGCCCTAATGATTTCTTCCAACAATCAGTTCACCAAACTGCTCAGAAACTTAATGACCGTTTCTCCCGAACTGGTGCAAACTGGCTGAATCCCACCACTGTTTAAAGCCCTTCATGGCTTTGAACCAGGTTACCTAAATGACTGCCTATTCTAGAGAGTTGTTTCTACCTATGCAGTTTAGTCCAGCAGCTTGGGCATATTATAAGTCCCATCAGCCAAGGAATATTGGTTAGCAAGGACTAGGAGATGTAGCTTCTCTGCTAAAGCCCTTACCCTCTGGAATATTCTCTCTTCAAAGATTAGGATGACCCTAATTCTTCTGAAGACATGGTTATGAGCTTGGGCCTGGGGCCATGAATATGTTAAGGATTCTATTTCTTGGTTATATTAACATCTATGGCAATAATTTTACTCTGCAGCCATGTATATTTAATTTATACTGTATTGTTGTTTTAGGTTTTTATGATGTAGACTGCAGTTATAGAAATCAAATCAAATCAATCAATATGAATTAGATTTTTTTAAAAAATCACAACAATCCAGCATTATTTCCATGCAATCTAATGCATTAGTTCCTATTTTTTTAAAAGGTTGAATTTAAATGTAAATTATAGGTTGTCCTCAAGTTACAACCACAATTGAGCCCAAAATTTATGTTGAAGTGAGTTTTGCTCCATTTTATGAGTTTTCTTGCTACAGTTGTTAAGTGAATCATTGCATTTGTTAAGTTAGTAACTTGGTTGTTAAGTGATGGTTTGACGGCTTGTCAGAAGGTCGCAAAAGCTGATCACATGACCCCAAGACACTACAACTATTATAAATATAAACTAGTTGCCAAGCATCTGCATTTTGATCATATGAGGATGCTGCAATGGTCATGTGAAAAACATACACATGAGTCACTTTTTTCAGTGCTATTGTAACTTTGAAAGGTCACTAAATAAACTGTTGTAAGTCGAGAAATACCTGTATTACATATGTGCATATGGGTATGTACATGTGTGTGAATTAGGAGCTGCCAGTCATTCTCTCCCAGCTCTAAAAAAAGTCTACCTATCCATTAGCCTGCCTTTGATCAATATAAGATTACAGAGAAACCCAAAATAGTTTACAATGCACACATGAAAGATCATATTCTTAAAAGTATATTAATGAGATTGGTTTTACTCAGTTCAAGATAATCTGAGAGGTTACCTAGTTATACATAGCCAAAATTGCAAGTTCTATAGAATACCTAATATAGTTAAGAATGCAACAGTAATTTAATGTTGATATAATAGCAGAGAATTTGTTAGCCACCAATAGGACAGCACTCTTTTTAAGCTATTAACAACCAGCAGTATCTAGCACTAATATTATGGAACTTAAATTCCAAGTTCCAATGTTTAAACTCACTGATTTCAATGTATGGGTACCATGAACAAATAAACCTAACAAAAACAGAAACAACTGTAGTTTTTGCTCCTGAAAAACATCAGAATAAACAAATGCAAATAAATATATGCCATTATAAATGTAATTATAATGTGCAGGCACATCTCAAGCTAATGTTTTGAAAGTATTTTAAAACTGGTTGAAGAAATAGCTGTTGACCCAAAAATAATAGCATCATGTTTGCTTTACAGAACAAAAGCAGCATCCAAGTAACAACAGTCATACATAATTATCAACAATCCAAATTTCCCTAGAGTGCTAAGCTGTAATTATATCTGAAAATGTCAGGGTATTATCTCATCCTCTTTAGAGTCAGAATTTTATTGTTTTCTAAATGTAGTTTCTCTAAGTAGCCTTTCACTTATCTTTAATCTAAAACAGGGCTGTCAAACTCACAACCCATGGGCTGGATGCGTCACGCACTGGCCACACCCATGCCCAGTTTATCAAAGGGGGGGAAAGTCCCAATACATCACGTGATGCTGCCGTGGTGACACGAGTTTGACACCCCTGATCTAGAAGATACGAGTAGGTAATATCTCATATCTGGCACTATCTCCAGAAGACAGCCTTCACTAAATGACATGTCTTAATGTGGAATGTCATACTCAATTATTGTGCTGAAGGTTGTCCTCTTACATGGTCCAGGGAAGAGTGGCATTTGAGAAATGGGAAATGGTGCAGGATATGAGATGAGATATTACCTGCTTGTTATATCTTCTAGATTAAAGTTAAGTGAAAGGTTGCCTAGAGAAACTACATTTAGAAAAACAACAAAATTTAGAGGGTATTTTGAGACTCTATTGTAAATGTAAAAACTAATGCAGAGGACTTGTGCCAACTTCGGTTTCCTTGTCCCCATCCAACCTATGTGGAAGATAAGATTGGTGCTGTCCTTTCAGCACCAAACAAAATTTTTCCCTTTTTGTTCCAACATTAATTGTTTTAAATTGATCACAATTTAACAGAGAGGTGATCTACATTAATAATAAAATAATTACCAAAAGCTGTCTTGTAGCTCCTTGATTCCAGAAAGGTTTCCCAAAGTGGGGAAAAATAGCAAAATAGGAAGTAAAATGATGAGCTACAGAATGGAGAACTTCTTCATCACACTCTTACATACTTCACCCATTTCTCCCAGATTAAATGCACATAACTCTTAATCTCTTATTCTGTACCTTCAAAGTATTGAACTCTGAACAGCTGGTATAAATCAATCTTGTCATGAAGTGCAATGCAGAATACCATTTGAGGAGGTGTCTAACTGTTCTTGGTTAGTTCTTGATCATGGAAGTTTGTGTCCTGGTGATCCATCAGTCATACTTTGATCTTTTCTGGGTTTTCAGCACATTATCTAGTCCACTCCAGCATACTCTTGCATTTCCATGTATCTGTATATTCAGACCAACTGCATGCACTTTGTTAGACATTGTATATATAGTTCCTTAAGTTCATCCATCATGATCACTAGAAAAGATAATTTATTGGGCAAAGAGATTTCATTCTGTTCAAACACTGATTCCCTCTAGTTAAGTTGGTCTTCAGTTTCTGTGTATTCAGAGTAACCTTTCAATAACTCCTCAGAAAAAAAAAAGGAAGGGAAAGGTTTCTTTTCTTTTGGGAGATACACCCTGAAGGCTTCACTGTGATCTAACGTTACTATTAAAGAATAGATTAGAAACTATTAAAATTCACCAACATTGAAGAACAGCAATGGGACTTTGAATCAACAGTGTCAATTATGTTGTCTGCTTTTATGAACACCCTATTCCAACAAGGAGCTGTTACACTAGAATATGCTGATACAGAAAAATATTTGGAACAAAACTTATCTGATATTATTATGGAAAAAAATGTGAACTTATCACTAGATATAAAAAATGATGAGGATCTAAAAATTAACAAAGGAAACAAAAATGCCAATTCAAGAGAATAATCAAAATAATTTTTCTCTGCTGGACTTAAAAAAGAGGCTTGCTAAAGTTTTGAAGAAATTTGAGACATGGGATAATGATCATTTGGTTTAAAAAGATAGTTTTATGTAAAAGAAAAAAGGGACATAAAAACATAAAACCCACAAAAGGTTGAAAACACAATTGTTTAAAATTATTTTTAGTATTATTTGTAGTAAATTATTATTTACTACAGATTGCACCCAGGCTATTCATACTTGGAGTAGAGCAACTGAAATCAATTTGGCATAAATTTAGTCATGAATAGCCTAAACTCAATAAATGTCAACTGAACTAATGCAAAATGACTTAAATCTGAATTCAAATCAGTCTTCTTGAAGACAGAATTCTTTGCCCACTTATTTAGGAATAAAGCACACTGAATTGAACAACATGCTGTGCATTGCATTATAAGATTAAGCACCAGAAATCAGTTCACCTTGTTTACTGACGTCTTTTAGGTAAATATAGGATAAGATTATGCTCCATGTGAATTTTACATTTTCAAAGCGGACAATTTATTTACATAGATACATTTCTTATGGAAAACCTATTCCTGATAGTGTTTCAACCGATCATATTAAATATAGCTAGACTAGAAATAACAAGATTTCCCTTCATGGCCCAAACAAATTGTTTTATGAATATTTAGCACTTGGAAGACAAAGAGTCAGTATAATACAGGAAGTTCTCAACTTCTAACCACAACTGAGCCCAAAATTTCTTTTGCTAAAAAAGGCAGGTGTTAAGTGGATTATACCCCATTTTATTACATTTTTTGCCATCTTTAAGTGAATCACTACAGTTGTTCAATGAATCGTGCAGTTGTTAAGTGAATCTGGCTTTCCCTATTGGCTTTGCTTGTCAGGAACTCCCTAGGAATGTTGCAAATGACAATCCCAGGAGCCCAGGATGATGCAACCATGTTGGTTGCCAACCACCCAAAGTTTGATCATTTGGGCTATAGGGATGCTGCAACAATCATAAGTGTGAAAATTCATCATAAGTCACTTTTTTCAGTGCCATTATAACTTTGATCAGTCATTAAATAAATGGTTATTAGTTGAGGATTATCTCTACTTCATAAAATTGGCATACTAAATTGTCATAGTGATTTGTTTTTTAAAATATGAGGCCAATATAAGCAGGTTAAATTTTTATACAACAAAGACATCTGATTTGTAGATAGAATATTACTTGGCTAATCCAACTACTGCAATATGCATATCTTAGATCAAGGGTGTCAAACTCGCGGCCTCACAGTGGCATCACATGATGTATCAGGACTTTTTCCCCTTTGCTAAACTGGGCATGGGTGTGGCCAGTGTGTGATGTATCCAGCCCATAGGCTGTGAGTTTGCCAGCCCTGTCCTAGATTATCCAATTGCTCCCACTCACAAACTTACAAAATATTATGTCTTTGTAAAGATAAAATCAGGATTGACTCCTGATAACTTCAGAGACATGCCCATGTAGCTTTCTTAGTAGGAAAATAAAAGTGAGTTGTACTGCCTTATGCTCAGATACTTTAAAAAATTCCCATCTATTCTACATCTCTGGGTTTCTCTGGATATCTCTATCTAAGTAATAACCAGACACAGACCTGCTTAATATCTCAGGTCAGGCAAAACCAATTAGGTATTGTTATCTGTCAAGACACATCTGTATTCTGCAAAAACTCTTAAAGGAAAATAATAAAATTGTATTAATCAAAACAACATAAAGAATTCCTTTTTAGACTAGGTGAAAAATGGGTTTCCTAGTCAATTAAGAGCTCATATTCACACCATTGTGGCAGTTAGACAGAAATAATAACCCAAATTTGAAGGTATAACTATGAAAAAATAACAAAATTTAATAATTACATGATCTTTTTTCAAAAAGGTTTGAAGACAAGATACTAATCCATTTAGAAAACAGCAAAAAAGGAAAAGCAGGAATATTCTCTAATTAATATATAGCTAGAACTATATTAGAACTATTTAAGAGCCCTGGTGGCACAGTGGTTAGAATGCAGTACTGCAGACTACTTCTGCTTCCTGCCAGCTGCCTGTAATTTGGGAGATTGAATCTCACCAGGCTCAAGGTTGACTCAGCCTTCCAGCCTTCTGATGTGAGTAAAATGAGGACCCAGATTGTTGGGGAAAATATGCTGACTCTGTAAACCGTTTAGAGAGGGCTGTAAAAGCACTGTGAAGAGGCATATGTCTAAGTGCTATTGCTATTTATAGAAATTATGTTATAATTCCCACAAGAGTTACATGAATTCGTGAGGACAGTCTTAAACACTTAAACCACACTTTGACTTGCAAATGCTAAAACAATAAAATGAGTGATTCTTCTATTTTTACTCAGGTCATAGCCAAATAGAAACTCTGCAATACTGGCCTTTTTAAAAATAGTTGTCTTGTTCAACAAAAAAACAAATGCAATGGTGTAGAATTTTTTGGATTATGTTGGTATTATTGACACAATGAGACTTGGAAAAATGGCAGAAACCTTGTTAACAGTACTCATGGAGCACCAGGAAGATGAAGACCT
Source organism: Notechis scutatus (assembly GCF_049901735.1). NCBI lineage: Eukaryota > Metazoa > Chordata > Lepidosauria > Squamata > Elapidae > Notechis > Notechis scutatus. The sequence continues at coordinate 154,865,968 of NC_142009.1, read as the reverse complement.
AAAACATGCAGAGATTTTATTCACAATACCACAACTTTTTAAAGGTACTTTGATTTGTCATTTAGCAAAAAAGTGGCTAGCTAGAGTTGCAGGTCAAGATGCAAAAGGCCTAAGGGAATATTTTAAATTCTTACAAACATGTTACAATATTACTCTTGGGCAAAAGTCAAATTAAACTGTCCTTTCAGTAAATATCATAGGATTGCTTGTGAAAAATGTTTCTGCAGTTTCTATTACAACTAAGAAAAGATGGTGAAATAAATAAGATAGTAATCATTATGAAGAGTAAAAGACCACAGTCTTTCATCATTCAGAATTATGTTCTAATGAGTGGGATCTGAATTTTCTATATATATATAAAAGTGAAATACCACTCACTCATCACTACAATATCTCTAGATCCATAAAGCCTACAAACTTGAAATTTGGCATGTATGTTCCTCTTGGCTTCTAGGTGCTCACTAAGAAAGGCTTTTTCAAAATGACCATCAGAGCATTAGTATTTCTTATATTATTAACACGCTCTGATGCTAAGGAGTTCTACTCCCCCTCCCCACCTGCAAAACACAATCAAAGGAGAGGAGTTTCAATTTCAGTTTCAGTTTCAGATCAACAAGCAGCTTTAGTCCAGAACAATTAAGCTAAACCACACCCAGGCTCCTTGCTATATCCTTCTTGCTCACACAGCAAATACTGCTTCACTTTCCAAACAGCCCTTAACTCTCTCACACACTGACAGGATGCTAGCCAGATGAATACGGATGGATGCTGGTAGGCAGAGGCAGACTTTTTTTCTCCTTATTTTCCTCCCAAACAACACAGGTATCAAACTTGTTTATATGAAATTATATGAAAGTTTGGGCTGCAAATCTCAGTTTTTCCCTTTTCTGCAGTTCGTTATTATTCTCGGGCTTTTGCAACAAAAAGAGAAAACTTTCCAGCTGTTTTAATTTAAATTCAAGTTGTGGTCATAAGTTGAGGACTACCTGTATATGTTGCAAATATCTTGTAAGAAACAATTAATTCTTGGGCTATCAATGTATGAAGTTAATATATATAAAAGTATTTAATAAACTATAGTACATTTAGTTCAAACTATCTATTATCTCAAACATTTCTTGACATCAAATTTGATTTCTTGTATAAGTTTATAGCTGAGATCCTTGCTGATTTTCTGAAAAAAAAAAATAGTCTACTCATAAACTGGCTTCAAAAATAAGATCTGAAACCATTCTAAAAAACTAGTTTTCAAATTACAGGTGTGAAGTATCATTTCATGACCAGCTAAGATAATAGCTCAATTCAGATGGGAATTAATATTGAAAGAAAAATCCCAAAATGATTAAAAGAAAGGCAGACAAGTAACTCAACATATTTAACTAAACTGTGTGTTGTATTTATAGCTATGGATCCAAGTCACGTTTTTCTATCTTATAGTAATATGGCAATAGGAAGGCAACTACATCAGCTACAAAAATCAATTTCCCATCTTTCTTTTTGCCATCCAATGATTGTTCAAACTTTTGAAACCAAGATAGGGCAGTCCTTACAATATAGGAAACAACTCTTCTCCTAAGAAGAGTTACTGCTTTCTGTTTATTTTAACGTTCCAGTTTGTTATTTTTCTTTTATCTATCTTCTTTTAAAAGCTCCATATATTTTTTCATGTTCATCTTTTATTCTTGTAAAAATCTTTAACAAGTAAAGATCACAGGAAGGAATTTAATGAATAATTTCAGAGAACTGTTAAAAGAAACAAAAAGCAGAAATACCAGTGACATTGATAAAGATACCAAAGATACAAATAAAAAGAAGTTTTCCAAAAGTTTTCTGCACTCAAAAGGTAGTTTAAACTTTGATTGGTTACATTATAGCAGGGGTCCCCAACCACCGGTCCATGGACCGGTACCGGTCCAGCATGGAACAACTCCTACCGGTCCGCGGCTTGCTGGGCGCCGCCATCTTTTTTTCATGAAAAAGTGCTTCCGGTGAGCTTTTCCGGGTAGAAAGCTCACCGGAAGCACGTTTCATCAAAAAGATGGCGGCTAGCGCCTTCGTGAGCTTTTCCAGGTAGAAAGCTCACCGGAAGCACGTTTCATCAAAAAAGATGGCGGCGCCCAGCTGATGCTGGTACCGGCCACGGGCGCCCAGCTGATGCGGTACCGGGCGCGGCGTCAAAAAGGTTGGGGATCACTGCATTATAGGATGCCAATGAAAAAGTATCGATGATTCCAAAAAGATCAAATGAAAATAGTCCTAGAATATGAAGTTAGCTCAGAATTCCAGTCAGAAGGCTATAGAAACTGATTAAATATTTATAGAAATATGGCAAACAGAAGAATAATCTGTAAAGGTTCCAATGGCAAATTGTGCCAGCAAATCTCCAGGCTGGCATAGTGGCCAACAGATTGAAGGAAGTCAGTTTTCATACTAATACAAAAGAAAGGAGACAGTACAATAGGCAAACTACAATTATTTATATTTTCATCCTGTGTTTATTTTTATAAATAACTCAAAGCGCTGATCTTATCTAATACTCCTTCCTTCTCCTATTTTTCCCAAAAGAATTTTGTGAGGTGGGTTGGGATAAGAGATAGGGGTGTGCATAAGCGCACCAACGTGCCTACCGTCCCTGTCCTATTGTTTCTTTTTTTTTAATTTTTCTTATATGTATCCATGTATTCATAACTATGTTTTTACTTATACCTATTATCTTGTAAGCAATTGACAAAAATAAATCAACTAAATAAACTAAACAATGTGCTGGCAAAGTAATACTTAGGTTTATTGAACACAGATTAGAGCTTTGAATGGAAAGGGAGATAAAAACATTACTGCTAATGCATATTGGATAAGGGAGTATTATACACCGTGGTGAGTGCCCATTTAGTTTATTGCAGCTACTGCACAAGGGTTTGCCCTTGAAGATCATTCAGCTACAGAGGTGCAGAATGCAGCAATGGAAATAATTATAGGTACACCAGCTCGATACCCGTGCTTCGCTATGAAACTATGTGGTTGGGCTTAGTTTTTGGGGAGGGAAATAAGGAGAAAAAAATTCTGCCTCTGCCTACCAGCATCCATCGGTATTCATCTGGCTGGCGTCCTGTCAGTGTGTGAGAGAGTTGAGGGCTGTTTGGAAAGTGAAGCAGTATTTGCTGTGTGAGCAAGGAGACAGCAAGGAGCCTGGGCATGGCTTAGCTCAACTGTTCTGGACTAAAGCTGCTTGCTGCTGTGAAACTAAAACTGAAACTCCTCTCCTGCTTGTGTTTTGCAGGTGGGGAGGGGGAGTAGAACTCCTTAGCATCAGAACGTATTATTAATATACGGAATACTAATGCTCTGATGGTCATTTGAAAAATCCATTCTTAGTGAGCACCTAGAGGCCAAGAGGAACATACTGCCAAATTTCAAGTTTGTAGGCTTCATGGTTCTGGAGATTGTGTGATGATGCATGAGTGGTACTTATATATAGATAGATAGACAGAAGATTTTGACATGCTTATTTGACATTTCTGCCTCAGTAGGCTTGAGCAGGAGGCTGGACTAGAAGACCTCCAAGGTCCCTTACAAGTTACAGCTCTATTCTGATTGGCTTAGCTCAACTGTTCTGGACTAAAGCTGCTTGCTACTGTGAAACTAAAACTGAAACTCCTCTCCTGCTTGTGTTTTGCAGGTGGGGAGGGGAGTAAACGCCTAGCATCAGAACGTATTATTAATATACGGAATACTAATGCTCTGATGGTCATTTCGAAAAATCCATTCTTAGTGAGCACCTAGAGGCCAAGAGGAACATACTGCCAAATTTCAAGTTTGTAGGCTTCATGGTTCTGGAGATTGTGTGATGATGCATGAGTGGTACTTATATATAGATAGATAGACAGAAGATTTTGACATGCTTATTTGACATTTCTGCCTCAGTAGGCTTGAGCAGGAGGCTGGACTAGAAGACCTCCAAGGTCCCTTACAAGTTACAGCTCTATTCTGATTGGCTTAGCTCAACTGTTCTGGACTAAAGCTGCTTGCTACTGTGAAACTAAAACTGAAACTCCTCTCCTGCTTGTGTTTTGCAGGTGGGGAGGGGGAGTAGAACGCCTTAGCATCAGAACGTATTATTAATATACGGAATACTAATGCTCTGATGGTCATTTCGAAAAATCCATTCTTAGTGAGCACCTAGAGGCCAAGAGGAACATACTGCCAAATTTCAAGTTTGTAGGCTTCATGGTTCTGGAGATTGTGTGATGATGCATGAGTGGTACTTATATATAGATAGATAGACAGAAGATTTTGACATGCTTATTTGACATTTCTGCCTCAGTAGGCTTGAGCAGGAGGCTGGACTAGAAGACCTCCAAGGTCCCTTACAAGTTACAGCTCTATTCTGATTGGCTTAGCTCAACTGTTCTGGACTAAAGCTGCTTGCTACTGTGAAACTAAAACTGAAACTCCTCTCCTGCTTGTGTTTTGCAGGTGGGGAGGGGGAGTAGAACGCCTTAGCATCAGAACGTATTATTAATATATGGAATACTAATGCTCTGATGGTCATTTCGAAAAATCCATTCTTAGTGAGCACCTAGAGGCCAAGAGGAACATACTGCCAAATTTCAAGTTTGTAGGCTTCATGGTTCTGGAGATTGTGTGATGATGCATGAGTGGTACTTATATATAGATAGATAGACAGAAGATTTTGACATGCTTATTTGACATTTCTGCCTCAGTAGGCTTGAGCAGGAGGCTGGACTAGAAGACCTCCAAGGTCCCTTACAAGTTACAGCTCTATTCTGATTGAAGCCGTTAGCCGCTACAGTTCTCTAAAGCAGCGACTGCTTTAGGAACAGGCCCAAGTTCCAGCATCGCCGCCCTGGCAACAGACGAATGGAATGGGGAAGCAACTGCAAGAAAACGCCCCGGCAGGCAGAACGATAGGCACAAATATGGACGCCCGGGGGAAACCGTGTCTCTGATTGGACGTCCCAGAGCCTGTCAGTCACGGCGAAGGGAGTGGGCGGGCGGCGGCGGCGGCAGGCCTCGTCGTATCTGGGGGTTGAATGGCGAAGGCGGGTCACGGCCGGGCGTGGTCGGCGCCTGTTTCCTTCTCCTTCCCTTCCGGCTCGAGAGAACGAGCGAAGGCCTGGTGGAGCTACGGGCGGGCACGGGGCATCATCCGCTGTCATTCAGTTCAGTCATTCTCTCGGTCGGCGGAGGAAGGAAAATGGACGCGCTCGGCAGGAAAGTAGTCGTCTGCGACAACGGCACCGGGGTGAGGAAAGCCTTTCCGGGGATGGCCGGTTTCGGTAGAAGGTGGGGTGGGTGAGTGGGGAAGACCCTTCGTGGGCCTGGCGGCAGCAGCACCACCACCAACGGCAAACGAGTCTCTCCTCCTGGGCGGAGAGAAGTTGGGCTGCGCCTCGCCTTCCTCCTTCTCAAGGAAGCTGCTGCAGCAGCTCTTTCAGGGCGCTGGCAGGAAAACCTGCTTCCTTTCCCAGCTCCCTGCCTCCCAGAAGATGCGGGGGCGCCTTCGGGTTTGTCTTGTTCCCTCTAACCGGCCCAGGGACGTGAAGGCCGGTCGGGAGGATTAGTTCTCTCTCCCCCCCTTTTCTGTTATTTTGCTGTCAGCCTCTGCAACCCCGGTTATATGAACTGAAGACGCATTTCTGCCCTTTCAGCCAGTTTAGCTCTGCCCATAGCCTCGCCGTGGCGCCTTTCCTTCCTGCTTCTCCTCACAACCCCCGAGCAGAACAATTTCCTGTGTTTGTGTGTGTGGTATGGTTTGATCTTTTTCTCGTTCCTTCAAATGGGCTGGTTTTCATGCACCGGAAGCCGCAACAGAGAGCCCCAGCATCGCTAGGATTTAGCTTTTGGGGAGGAGGAAAAGACGAAAAAAGTGTGTGGCATGACAGCTCCCCCCCCTCCCCTTCAAATGTTTGTAGTCTGTTACTCAAGCGACGTTTTCATTGAGTGCGGTTTTCAAGCCTTTTTTAAAATTTGAAACTGAACTGTCAAAAACCAAGGGAAGTACCAAGGGTCCCCTTTAAAAAGTATGCTGAAAAAAAAACATAAAAGGATTTTAAACACACATGCAAATACACTGTAAATAAAGAAGTAGCACATTGAAGTCATCTTCACTTCAGAGGATGAGTTCATTTTCTTTCTTCCCTATCTACTTTCCTTCAACCTTGCCAAGCAGAGTCACTATTTTTTCTAGTACGCACAGTTTTGTCGCATGTCCAGAATATAAACTTTTGTATTGATAATCACAACTTTTGTTGAACCAGGATTGGTTTTTTAATTCTTCTTGCAGCACATGTTGATTCTCTATTGGTTACATTGTATTTTGGATTTGTGTCCTTTGCCTTTTCTGAAACCCTCTCTTGTTAGGTTGGAAATTTAAAGGTTTTGTTCATTCTAAAAAAAATATCAGCATAGTCTATAAAAAACAGTTTTCATTGTTTTTATATCAAATACACTTATTGTGATAATGTTAATTTGGGATGATTCTAATCTCACTGAGATAAGCATGGACAATGTATGAATAGTTTATGTTTTGCTTTGCTTTGCATATAAGAGAAATAGGATTATTCAACAGTGATATGAATGTTTATACAAGCTATGGTAGATGTATTTTGTTTAATAAATTAATTTGATAGGTGCAAATAGGTGCCAATTGAAAAAGTAATCAAACTTAATAGATTGAAATTAATATTTAATATTATATTTAATATTTAATATTTCTGATTTTGAATATTTTTAAAGTTTGCATCCATCAAACTTGGCTAATATTGCACAAACAGAATAATTGTTTGCAGGTAAAAAAGATTTAATGTTTTCTAACCATATTGTATATCATGGTATCAAACTTGTGGCGTCATGTTGCTGTCACGTGACATTTCACAATGTTTTCCCCATTTGCGGAGCTGGGGTGGGCATGGCCTGCTTGCCAGTTTGACACCCCTGTCTATATTGTCTTAATTTTGTCATGCATATTTTACTGTTTAGAAGATCTTTAAGAAATAGAATATTTTGCAATGCAAATTGAAAATGTTTTTATGGGAATGTATTAATTTGGATTTATTATGTGACATCAAGTTGATAGTGAACCTTAGCAACCACTTAGAAGTTTTTCCCACATTGTAAAAAGAAAAATTACGGAAAGCTTCCACTTCAAAATTTTATCTGTGTTCTTCATTTTAATTAAAACAGTTATATTCAGATTATAGTCATTTATATACAAGTGTTGTGGGATTATAAAAAAGGCATATCCATTTTATTTGTAATAAAATGCAATGTTATCAGTATCAAAAGGTATAGAAGACAGTGTAAATATAGATTTTTCTAAAATAAAATATTTGTAAAGAATTTATTATTTCATTCTATTTAGGTTTCACCCTTTACTTAAACAACAGTTTATTCTTGTGTCACTTTGCATCAGTGTGCTCTACCTTACCCCACTCAGCCTAGTTCTGTTCCCCACTATTTTACAGTTTAATTGTGTCTGATCAGTGGTTGAATGCTGTAATCATTTAGGTAAAGGCCAGCATATGAACAATATCTCTTAAAAAGATGCTCTGATTAGTAATTCCCAGACCTAATACATGGCAAGGGTGTGGGTGACTGTCTTCAGTGGTTTCTATTTCAGGTTAGGTCACAACTGATATACCAGCCAAAGCTGAATAAAGAACACGGCCTTTGCCTGCTCCTCTTAACAGGAGATGTGAGTCCAGGAGGACCTTCAGATTGGTAGCCTGCTGTATCTGAGGAAACAGAACCCCAATCAAGGGTCAAATCTTGTGTAAACTGAGATGCTATAGTCCTGGAGTCGGTAACTTCTGAATTAACAACTACTCCACCTTACTTTGGTTTCTTCCTGTTCAGATCTTGATCAGGTGGAACATTATTGCATTTTCCATAAAATGAATACAGAACCAATTGAATAAATTTCTCCCCAAATAGGTACTAATGGCCTTACGTGATGTGTTCAGTGGCATACTGAAGGACTCCCATTTAGGATCCATGCTGTTCAATTTTTCATTATAAATCAATTGGATAAAAGGTGAAAAATACAATTGCAGATGACAGAAACTTTGAGAAGGATAGCAGGCATCTAGGAGAACAATATAGATAGCCCTCAACTTACAACCAGAATTGAGCCCAAAATTTCTGTTGCTAAGCAGGACAGTTAAGTGAACTTTGCCTCATTTTACAACCTTTCTTGCCACAATTGTTATGTGAATCACTGCAGTTAAGATAGTAACATGGTTAAGTGAATCTGGCTTCTCGGTTGATCGTGGGACACTGCAGCACTCATAAATATGGCAAAAATTCATTTGCCAAGCCTCTGAATTTTGAATACATGACCATGAAGAGGCTGCAATGGTCATAAGTATGAAAATAGGCATAAGTCAACTTTTTTCAGTTTTTTGAATGGTCACTAAACAAGTGATTATAAGTTGAGCACTACTTGTATCAAAATTTGGGAGCTGTTAAGATGGAGCAAGGGGCAGAAACCAACTAAATGAGCTTTATTTTATTTACTTATTCTCTTACTCTCAGCCCCTTCAGATTACTGGGTTAAGAAATATCACAAGGATGATTAGAACTCTTATTTTTGTAGGCAATGTTAAATAAAAATAAGAATCTTGAAATGTACATGGTGCTCTCTGAGCTTGTTTGTTTGCTTGCAGATTTCATTGACCAACTGTGTAATATCAGTGTGGACCCTGAAATCATGAATTTTGAAAAGCTGCCGGAATTTATTTCTGCCCCCTACTTGCCACATAGGATCAAAGGAGTGTTAGTTTAAATATTTTTTTCAGCTGACATCTTTCCAAAGGCTGAGATGTAATTTAGCGTCTCTTTTACAGTTACCTACTAAGGATTCTTGCATTTTTTTCACCAAGTTTATCTCTGCCTTGTTGAACATAGATTTTCAGTTGGGCCAATACAAAGTGCTACATTTGAGTAGGAAAAGTCAAAGGCATAAGTGTACATTGTGGAGGAAAGTACACTAGGGAGTAGTGCATACAGACTTGGCATCTTGTGGCACAAGTCAGGACTAGGATGACGCAGGAATGAGGGAGGGAAGAAAGGAAGGAAGTTTCCTACATTGCATTAGCAGAAGTCTAGAGCCATTTCTCATGTAGGGTTTGCAAATTCAGTGATAATTTTTTAAAAAAATCACTTTCCAACCACTGGTGCTCTTAACCAAATTTTTACATCTCCCAGCAACACACACCCAGGTTAAAGTAATGATGATGTTGCTGCAGGAAAGAACTTCATCTAAATGAGACAGTAGTAACTAGTGAACTTTGCAAAGTCTTTCTCCCAGTTCTGTGGTTTGCTTATGATCACTAAGTGGCCTAATTTCACTTCGTGGCCTTTTGCTTCCGATTTAGGGGATGAAACTTAGTTGCTAAAGGAGGTGAGAGTGTAGTGTGAAGATCAAGTCATTGTTTGTTTCTGTTCTCCATTGGTCAGACCACCTGTAGAATATTGTATCCAATTCTGGCACTACAAGTTAGAAAAGATACTGAAAAACTTCAGTGTGTCCCAAGAAGAAAAATGTACAAGTAACTTGGGAAGGGGGTGGCAGTATTAGCTATGGTTAGGTTACAAAAAGGAAAATTACAAGGAAACATATTAACTGTCTTCCAATATCTGAAGGGTTTTGTGTAGAAGGCAGCCAGAATTGTTTAAGAGTTTTTCAGAACAAGGAGACGGTATGAAATGATGGCTTTACATTACAAGGAAGTAGATTTTAGTTGGCTATCAGGAAGACTTTGGAAGATGGTGGATTCTCTCTCTCTGGAGGTGTTTAAACAAAGGCTAGATGGCTGTCTCTTGGGTTGCTGCAGTTGTAGATTCTTACACTGCACAGTAGGTTGGACTAAGTGATCCCTTCCAGCCCTCATACTTTTCTATGAAATATATGCCTTTATGGTGCTTATTATGCATCAGCAGATAATGAATTTGGGAACCTTGGTCAATGGGCCTCTACCAATGTTTGTAGTGCTGCAAATCAAACTTGGCTTTCAAACTTTCAATATATTTTTTTGTGCCAGGAGTGTTAATGGCATAAAATATCTGATGTGTTAAGCTGTGTAAATTTTGCAAATTAAGGATGCCTGCCTTTAAGCCTCTTTGTATATCTAAACATTTTAATGATAGCCAAGGTTTGCAGATTTTTAGTTGTGTTTGCATACCAAGAATATGATGCCCCACCCCATTTCTAAATATTGGAAAGCTTTGCTGTTTAACAGTGGTCACTAGCCAGTGACTAGAATAATAAAAACTTCCTCATCTTGCTATGAATGAATGAATGAATGAAGAGAGAGAGAATGAATGAATGAATGAATGAATGAAGGAAGGAAGGAAGAGAGAGGAGAGAGAGAGAGAGAGAGAGAGAGAGAGAGAAGTGTTGGCATAAATTTAAAATCTAGAGAAATTTAGTTATAGTTCAGATAATGGCTTGGGTATGTGTACCCTATAGAGTGTGTATGTGTGTTTTCATAATTTCAGCTATTTCCTGTCATACAAAAGAATATGAGTGCAAAAGAGTTTCAAAAGTTATTAAATGATACATCCAATGATCTTTAAAGTGTTTGATAAAATTATAGAATAACATATCCGAAAGCTAACATGAAGGGTTTTTTCCTTTATAGTTTGTGAAATGTGGATATGCAGGATCCAATTTTCCAGAACATATCTTCCCTGCGTTGGTTGGAAGACCGATCATTCGTTCAACTGCTAAAGTGGGGAACATTGAAATCAAGGTAATACTTAGGAAACTTGATTCCTTGCATGGTAATTTGTGGTATTTCTCCCTTCCTTGGAATAATTGCTTCTGAGACATTATGTGATAATCAAGTAACTAGGGAATGTTATAAGTTTGCAAAAAGTATTAGAATATTGATAGAAAAAAATATAGGATGTGGCTTTTTTGTCCCGCTGGGTGTTTCCTCTAACCACTTGTTATTTTTCTTGAGTGAAAAAAAAAAGAAACCCTTTGGTATTGTTTGTTTATGTATCTCATGAGATGTTTTACCAATATTAGCTCCCTCACTTTTCTTCATAAGGTATACTCTGAACTCCATTCCAATCTGTTACCCGATGGATTAAATACATGGAATGTATTTCTGCTTCAAAAACTAAAGAATATGGCAAAAGCAAAAACTTCATATTCCTCTTTTAAGAGAATTAGAGTTGATCATAACTGAAATGGCCGATAAACCCAAATAAATAAATACAGCTTAGGTTCTGTAGCCTCTTCCACTTTGTTCTGTGAGAGACAAGTCGATAAGAGAATATCACACCTTCTGATTGTTAGCTTGACAAATAGACTATTCCATAGGAACAAGAAATTAGTTGAATTATATTGTAGATTGAAGCAATGCAAAACAGATTTTTTGTTTTTTCCTTCTCCAAACTTCTCTTGACTTGTGTGCTCTGTACCTGTCTCCATATTATTAAAGTTGTGATTTTGTTCTGGGCTAAAAAATTGTTTTTGCTTCTCTACAACACCAGGAGAAACGTTTGTATGTTATCTTTGTTCCATGTTTGGAGCCTCTACCACGCAGAATTCATTTATTTTGTGGTAGGTAATATATTCCTTCTCGAGCAGAGCTTCCCGATGGCTGCTTCATTTGAATAGGATGTGTTCTCCCCACAATAAATCCCTAAAATAACATTTAAAAATGATTTTATCTTACTATCAAGATGTACATGTGAGGGGAGCATCTTGAAATCTCAGGAGGCATAGTGAAAGTGCTATACTCAGATTGCAAAACTGAGACTGTTGAAGTGTGGTGAGTGGATTCTAAGCAAGATGAGCGTACAACTTCAGGGAAGGGGAAATAACTATCGGTTTAAAAAGAGGCTATGGTGAAACATATTGAAGCACATTGAATCTGCAAGGCTTGGTTTAAAGCCTGCCTTTCAGCTAGCACACGGAGGTAGTTCAGCTTTGGCAACAGGCAATTTGAATCTTATTTATGTCAGAAATACCTACTAAGTTAATGGGCTTCTAGATGAAAAGGATTTGTTGGTAACAACACTTGCTCAGGGGACACCTGATTTGGGGAGGCTTCTTTCATGTCCCCTAGCAATTTTGAGTATATAAACCGAGTCAAATCTGGAATTTCTCTTGCATTCTAAAACAGCATAATACTAAAACCTTTGCCATTGGGGATGGTACCTCAAAAGTTGCTATTTAATTAATTAGGAGGGCTTCTAGCCAGTTTATATCCTAATAGCATAGCCACTGCAATCCTTTGCTTTTGATAGAATAAAAAAAAGAAAGCATAGTGTTGCTTTTTTTTGTAATAAGTAATTTGTCCCATTCTCTTGCTATTTAGGAGCTTCCTATCTGGTAAGCTATATTGGAGTCTAAATGTGTGTTCTTTCTCCTATTTTGGCTACTTTATAGCCTCTTAAAAATAGTGTAATGTACAGTTCTCATTTCTGCTCATCCCCAGATAGGCAAAGTGGGTTTGGAAATTAAAAAAACCAACAGACACAGGGAAGGATGTTTGATGTTTTGACTACCTTACAAACTAAAATAGCAGTTAATTAGTATTTTTTAAACAAGTCTTCCCACTTTCTAACAATTATGTCTGGTGGTTTCTCAGAGCGCAGCAGATTAGATTAGGACTGCCAGGTATAGGTTTCTTATTAGCCTTTTCCAAAGTTAGGTGTTGAAAACAGTTGAGCGGAAGATTGTCAACAAAGAAATTGTGTAGCAGCATCTGGTTTTTCTTACATTATTGGAGTTTTTATTGTTTAGGATTAAATAACTAGTATCACTAGACTTGATAAATTTGCTCTTAACACTGGAGGTGTTAAGATAGATAATGATTAAAAATGCATGTTTAAGAGGTTGTTAAAGAGTGCAAAGATTAAAATCTCATTTATCTCACTTTAATGAAATGTTTGGACCTGAATGCTGCCCAGAAAATTTTATAGCATTTGTAATGCTGAAGAGTTTGTATGTTAATAAAACGTCAGATCCATTAGGCATCTCCCTTACATTGTCAATAGAATGTCCTTCGGAATGTAACATTAAACTAACAGTTTTATAAATTTATATGAGGAAGTCTTAAATGATTTTCAAGAGCAGCTGAGTCAGAATGATTAAATTATGATTCTGCTGAAAAATTGAAGAAGCAATGGGGAAAAGCAAACCAATACTGTTTGCCTTTGACTTCTATATTTTAGGACTTGGTTAAATACTGGCATTTTACAGAATCAGTCCTGGACAAATTGTACGATTTCTTTGGTAATAATTGGTTTTGAGCCCAAAGACCCTATAAAGAGAGAAGTTTATAATGCCCTAAAGCCTGTGCACAAGTTAATATAATTAAGGATATTATTTTGAATCATTGTATGTACGTGTAGTCTTTGACTTGTGACCATTCATTTAGAGACTGTTTGAAGTTACAATGGCACTGAAAGAAGTGCCCATTTTTCACACAATCATTGCAGCATTCCCATGGTCACATAATCAAAAGTTGGCTGCTTGGCACCTGGCATGTATTTATGATAGTTGCACTGTCCCAAGATCATGTCATCACCTTTTGTCACCGTCTGACAAGCAAGATCAATGAGGGGAACTGGATTAATTTAACAACAGTGTTACTAACTTAAGTGATTCACTTAATGACTATGGCAAGAAAGATTGTAAATGGGGCAAAACATCTGCCTTGCTTAGAAACATTAATTTTGGGCTTAATTGTGATATAAGTCAAGGACTACCAGTAATTCTTAACTAAATGTTAGGTCTGTTTAAATATATTCTAAAGAATAGATAGTCTAGACTTACCTTATATCATACATTATTCATTTTCTTTGTTGAAAGTAGTTTTTCCCAAGTCAGATATATGTATAGTATATGAAATATGCAAGAAATGTGCAAGAAAAAAAGATTAAAGCATATATTTTTACATAATTTGTTGCAGTGGCTTTTTAAACTTTGTTGTTTCTTGGAGGCTAGAAGGAAGTTTGAGAAATTAAATAAAATTACATGAATAGGAAGATAGGCGCCAATATGCAAATATTGGCCTATGAGTATGTTAGCAAATGTAGAAAACTACTGTTGTTATTGCTAATATAAATGCAAATTGGGACACACTTTTTGTCAAACTAAGTCCAAGTATGATATATTTTAGAGCAATGTGACATTTTATTCATGAAGCCTGGAAGTATGGTGATATTCTTGTCATATATTTTGAATATTGAGTTTTTGCTATATATTAAAAAAAACATTAAAATAGAAAACCTACAGGGAAATTGCCAAGGCCATTGAAAGTATTCCAGATAAGATATCTCAAAATATTTTTCGTATTCTAAATATTTGCCAAGCTGTTTAGTAAAACTGGTGTATTCTAAATTAAAATAAACCAATTTTACTAAAGTAGAGCTTTATTTCTTCTTTTTGGCAGACGTGGTGGTGGTTGTTTTATTGAAGTATGCTAAAATATAGAAATCAAACTATATTGGGGTCAATAGTCATATTGATATCAAGATTCAAAATATACAGTTTCCCTCAATGATAGGAGGCAGGATTCTTAAACTGAGGGGATACAGAGCAACTGAAAATGCTGGTTTCTTATTTGCTTGTCTATCAAAATATGTTCACGTCTACAATGAGCAAGATAATGAATATGCTGAATTTATTGTGAGTTCCTGAATAGATTTATACTTGGTTAAGATGTTTTCGTTGAGATTAGCATGGGAGAAGTTCATTCTTAGCAAATTTGCTGATATATGGGGATATCTGTAGAGCGTTTTTGGTAAAACCATTTGCCACTGTATGCATGGAAATAACTTTTTTTTGGTGTTTTGTTTAGTTTGGGTTTTTTTTAACAGTAGCCTTTCTGTCACTTACCTTGAAGTATGTTATATTCAAAGCATTTCCACCTATCTCTGCATCTGTTTTTCTGCTTTGTTTCTGTTATGTATACTTGAAATAATTTGGATAAAGGTTTCACCAGGGCCTCTTCTGATTCTCTTGCTTCTGCCTTTTCTTCATCTTTCTTGACCTGTTGAAGTAGAATAACAAAAAGATGGTAAGTGAGGCGCCCCTGTACTATCATCCACTCTTTTGCTTCATGGGACTTGTAGCCTTTCTCTCTCTCTCTCTCTTTCTCTCTCTCTCTCTTCCTTTCTCTCTCTCTCTCTCTTTCTCTCTCTGTGTGTGCTTTTTTTCCCTTTGTCCTGTCTACTTTTATGTTTTGAATACATTCCTATTTCAGCCTTTCTTCATCATTTTGATTTGGTAGCTAGTACATCAAATTCTTGTAGATATTTGTAATTAACTGCAGATGCAAGGCATCTACAGGTCTGTATGTGTTTAGTACCTATGCTAGAAATCACTTATTGAACTCAACAGAAATGAAACATACAAAAAATACCCACACATTACTTAAATGTATGGGCAAGACCTATTCTATGGGATCATTAGAACAAATAGGATAGTTCACACATAGAAACTGGCCTTTTTTTCTCTATAAAGTCTTATATTGTAATCTTCATGCCTAGATCATATCTGAGTTTCACATTAGTGAAGTAGGTATATTTATTCATAAATGAATTTATTAGTGCAATGACAATTAATAGTTGTTCCTTAAAGTATAGCTAAAATAATTACGGAAACATGCATCTGTATAAAAACAAAAGAAGTCATCATATACTTTTCTACAAAGTCCTATTTTCAAAAATTCTTACAACAGGATGGGAAAAGCACTTGGTTTATATGTGTGAACCTACCCTAAGTATGTTCTGTATTGTTACGTTCCCACATAGGTGATTCTTATTTATACCTTTTTAAACTGAATGTACAATTCAGTAACGTTTGTTCATGCTTCTGAGATTCAGTTTTAAGCAAATCATGTCTGAAGCATGCACTAAAAGCTTGTGTTAAGTGAATGAGTGTTGTATATGGTTAAACATTAATATTTTAAAGCAGTGTTATGAAACTAGTGTAGTGCTGATGAAATTTTTCAGTCCAATCTGGAATATTTCTGAAACAAACAATTTTGCTTGGATTAATGAATGATTTTGACAGGCTGTTTAATTACATCTAAAAAGTTTGATCTATTATAGGGTGAACTGCCTTGAATTAGAAAGGGCTGTATTCACATTTTTACAGTAAATAAACTGTTGCAGTTCTATTAAAAATTAATTTGGCATTACAACCCTAAGAAAATGACATTGCTAAAAGCTAATTGACAATTCTGTATATTGTCAGTCTTTAGGATACCCCAATGATTCAGACATTGTGCTGTTTAGTCACTGAATGTTAATTCTTCATTTTTTGTTAGAAGATATTTAATATCTGCTTCCATTTATGTGGAATATTAACTTCAAAGCCTGAAGTCAAATTTAATGGTTCCTTATGAAATATATTTATTTTTAATAAACTAATATATTAATTAGGATAATGATGGAATGGGACAAAAAATATTGGGGCTTCATCATTATTTTATAGAACAAACTATTGTGTAATTTGGTAGGACTCCTGAATCATTTGATAGTATTTAAACTTAGGAGTGAAGTTCATATTTTTGTGCAGAACAGTAACCCAGGTTTGGAATAAATGGCTCTCAGATACCAATTTGTTGCTGTAGACTAATATAAAACATTCATTTTTTTCTAATCAGTGTGAAATTTGCAGCCCCTTATTTGCTTTTGCTACTTGTTCTCTATGCTTATGCAGCACTCGTTATTCCCATTTAGTAATGTGCATAGAAACATGAAACATGCATGGAAAAATTTTTCTGCTAGGCTCACCTATTCTCTTGTGTAGAATTTCAAGAACTTATGTATATTTTTATGATAAAGTAACGCTGAAGGTAACAAAATCTAGAACCCTAATATACCTGAGGCTTCAATGGTAGTTGGTATGGTATATAATGTTAACAATATTTAAAATCAGTCTCAGGTGACATAAACTTACCTGCATGAACATGAATCAAATCCATGAAATGTATATGGACATAACTATTGAAAGAGTGTTAGTTGTATTTTTCCCCTTTATTAATGCCTTTTTATGTTCTTCAGTTGAGTATATAAATCAATTTCTCCCCCTCAAATGTTATAAAGGATAACTAGAAAAGCCATTTCTTTGGGGGGCATTCTTTTTAAAATATATATGTTCAATAAAAGTTTATAGAAAGTAATTAGTATCCATTTGCAACTTGTAGGATCTTATGGTTGGGGATGAAGCAAGTGAACTGAGATCAATGCTGGAAGTTAATTACCCCATGGAGAATGGCATTGTCCGAAACTGGGATGATATGAAACATCTTTGGGACTACACCTTTGGACCAGAAAAACTCAACATCGATACAAAAAACTGTAAAATTCTTCTGACAGAACCTCCTATGAATCCAACGAAGAACAGAGAGAAAATTGTGGAGGTAGGTGCCTTTTTTAAAAAAAAGTCTTGCTATCCAATTTAGAATTAGTTTTTCTTAATAGAAAGCAGCTTTTCTGACCTTACTTGATTCTTCAGGATAACTTTTATTTAGTTTCATGAAGAAGAGCCAAGTTGACTTTTTATCCAAGATCAGATTAGATCTATATTCAGAGATTATTTAAAAAGCAGTACTGTAGAAGTAAAGTTCCGTAGAATGCTTTTTCAGTGAAGTTATGCATACAGGTAATCCCCGAGTTATGACAGTTCATTTAGCAACCGTTCAAAGTTATGACATAGCAACCCCCCACAGTACTTACAACCCAGTCCCGAAGTTACAAATGTTGGAGTACCTACGAAGTCGTGAATGACCACAGAATCACTGCAACATTCGTCCTGCCTATTCCCTCTCCTCCCCCCCCCCCCCGTGGAGACTTACCTTTTGAAGATCTAGCAAGCTGTTTCCCCTCCATCCTCTCTGTATCTTTGCCTGCACCCAGCAAGAGTAGAGGGAGAGCAGGATGAACGTGCCCTGCTCGGTTTTTCTCACTCACCGAGGCTGCCTGCCACTTCTGGAGCGGTGGGCAGCCTCGGTGAGTCTCCTCCAAAGGCTTCCAGGCTCGGCGCGAAAAAGCATTTGCATGCCGAAGTGAGGCTTTGGGGCAGTGAACTTGCTTTGCTTCAAGCCTGTCATTGGCGTGTAAACACTTTCTCCCTGAAGACTGGAAGCTTCTGGATGCCCTGATCTTGTGGGACTTCCGGCACCCATTCTCTGCAAAAGTGGATGGGTGCCTGAAGTCGCACGTTACCATGGCCCTCAGAAATTTCCGGTTTCCATCAGGTCTCTGGGTGAAAATTATTTGAGCACCTGTGGGGTGCTTGGAAACGAAGCAAATCATTCCATTTCCAAGTGCCCCATTTGCACACAGATGAAGTTTGCAGTCTCCAGAAGTGGCAGGCAGCCTCGGTGAGTAAGAGAAGCCAGCAGGACATGCTTGTCCTGCTCTCCTTTTGCTCTGGCCGGAGGGCAGGCAAAGAAACAGAGACTCTGGAGAGGAGGCAGCTTGCTAGATACTTGAAAGATAAGTGGCATGGCAGGATGAGGGAGGGGGAAGCAACTGCATGAGGTATCTGTGGGTCAGGGGAGACCTTGGGTGTTCTGATGCAGGTAAGCCCCCAATGGCCTTTCCCACCCTGAGATACCTCATGTACTTAACAACCCACACATTCGATTAGCGAATGCGTGGGCAAAAAGAGAGAGTTATCGCGGTCAAGTTACGCCATTCACTCCTATGAATCCTCGGGTTACGAATGTAGTTGGCAGGCTCCATTACATTAGTAATTCAAGGACCACCTGTACTTTTTTCTAAAATAAAATCATCTTACATACTTGCAAATATTTTTAATAATTCTGTTAAAACATGTAAGTGGACATTCTAATAATCAGAGACATAATCCAATTCATAGAATTAGAGCTTTGAAATCCTGAGTGCTTATAATACTACTTTGTATGGTAAACAAATTGAGAAAGGGGTAAGAACTGAGTAAAGGTTGACATAGAAATCACATAATAAACTTCCTTGTAAAAAAAAAAAGAACTTGAAAGAAAAGCACATCAAATTTAATAGGCTTACTTCCAAATAGAACACTACTTTGTGATCTGATGTTCTACTCAAAAACTGGAAGTTGAATGTTCTGGCTCAGTTGAGAATTTAGCCTGAGATCTTACTAATTCTTACTTAGAGGAGAAGATCCTATCAACAAATGAAATGTCCTCTCAGTGCTAAATTTCTATTACACAGGTGAAATGTAATCATTTTTGTTAATGCAGTGAATGTAGAAAAATTACTTGTTGGAGGGTCTAGCTTATGGCAATGACACATTTTTACTTACGTTGAGTGTGTGTCTGTCTGTCTGTCTATATCTATCTATCTATCTATCTATCTATCTATCTATCTATCTATCTATCTATCTATCTATCTATCTATCTATCTGCCGTGTTTCTCCAACAATACAGCCTCCACCAATAGGAAGACCCAGCATGTTTTCTAGGCATAAAATCAAATTAACCCCTCCCCCAAATTTAGGCCTAGTTTAAAACATGCAAAATAAAGGAAGGGTGGGGGACTTGCCATTTGGAGTGCTGTTGGCTACCACTACCACCGCCATTTGGAGTGCCCTTGGAGCTGCTGCCGCCGTTTGGAGCTGCCTCTGCCGTTTGGAGCCGCCGCCGCCATTTGGAGCCGCCTCTGCCATTTGGAGCCCGCCGCCCGCCGTTTGGAGCTGCCTCTGCCGTTTGGAGCTGCTGCCGCCGTTTGGAGCCGCGCCGCCGCCGTTTGAAGCTGCAGCTTCGGCGTTTGAGCACACCGCTGTTTGGAGCACCACCGCCACTCCAAACACGGCGGCAGCTCAAACACGGAAGCAGCAGCTCCAAAGCGTGACAGCGGCACTCCAAGCAGCGCCGCGGCTCCAAACAGCAGAGGCAGCTCAAACACGGAAGCGGAGCCACCGCCGCCATTGGAGCTGCCGCCGCTGTTTGGAGTACCATTGGAGCTGCCTCTGCCGTTTGGAGCTGCCTCTGCCGTTTGGAGCTGCCGCTTCCGCTGTTTGGAGCACTACCGCTGTTTGGAGCACCACCGCCACTCCAAACACGGCGGCAGCTCAAGCGGAAGTGGCAGCTCAACGCGGCGGCTCCAAGCAGCGGCGAACTCGCTTCCGTGTTTGAGCTGCCTCTGCCGTTTGGAGCCGCCGGCGCCGTTTGGAGAATGCCGCCGTCCACGTTTGGAGCTGCTGCTGCCGTGTTTGGAGCTGCCGCCCGTGTTTGGGTGGCGGTGGTGCTCCAAACAGCGTAGTGCTCCAAGCAGCGAAGCCGGCAGCTTCAAGCGGCGGCGGTGGCTCCAAGCGGCGGCAGCAGCTCCAAACGGCAGAGCAGCTCCAAACGGCAGAGGCAGCTCAATGGTACTCCAAACAGCGGCAGCTCAAATGGCGGCGGTGGCTCCGCTTCCGTAAGTTTGGAGCTGCCTCTGCCGTTTGGAGCCGCCGCCGCCGTTGGAGTGCCGCCGTCACGTTTGGAGCTGCGCTTCCGTGTTTGGAGTGGCGGTGGTGCTTCAAACAGCGGTAGTGCTCCAAAGCAGAAGGCGGCAGCTTCAAACGGCGGCGGCGGCTCAAACGGCAGAAGCAGCTCCAAACGGCAGAGGCAGCTCCAAACGCGCGGCAGCAGCTCCAACGGCACTCCAAACGGCAGTGGAATGGGCAGAAGGAAAGCAACAGAGGCAGGTGCCAAAGGTCTTGGGTCTGCAGCAAAGGTGTTTGGTGGGAGTAGGGAGCTCTCTGCGCTGCCGCCATGATCGCCCCTTAGGAGCAGCTGGTGGCGAGGCTGCCCGTGGGGGCTCTAGATGAGGATGAAAGGGGGAATTAAGTTACCCCGAAAGACGGCCTAGCCGTTTTTCAAGCTCAAAAAATAAGGCCCGGCCTTATTATGTGAGAAACACGGTATCTATCTATCTATCTATCTATCTGCACACAGATGAAGTTTGCAGTCTCCAGAAGTGGCAGGCAGCCTCGGTGAGTAAGAGAAGCCAGCAGGACATGCTTGTCCTGCTCTCCTTTGCTCTGGCCGGGGCAGGCAAAGAAACAGAGACTCTGGAGAAGGAGGCAGCTTGCTAGCTACTTGAAAGGTAAGTGGCATGGCAGGATGAGGGAGGGGAAGCAACTGCATGAGGTATCTGTGGGTCAGGGGAGACCTTGGGTGTTCTGATGCAGGTAAGCCCCCAATGGCCTTTCCCACCCTGAGGGATACCTCATGTACTTAACAACCCACACATTCGATTAGCGAATGCGTGGGCAAAAGAGAGAGTTATCGCGGTCAAGTTACGCCATTCACTCCTATGAATCCTCGGGTTACGAATGTAGTTGGCAGGCTCCATTACATTAGTAATTCAAGGACCACCTGTACTTTTTTCTAAAATAAAATCATCTTACATACTTGCAAATATTTTTAATAATTCTGTTAAAACATGTAAGTGGACATTCTAATAATCAGAGACATAATCCAATTCATAGAATTAGAGCTTTGAAATCCTGAGTGCTTATAATACTACTTTGTATGGTAAACAAATTGAGAAAGGGGTAAGGACTGAGTAAAGGTTGACATAGAAATCACATGATAAACTTCCTTGTAAAAAAAAAAAAGAACTTGAAAGAAAAGCACATCAAATTTAATAGGCTTACTTCCAAATAGAACAATACTTTGTGATCTGATGTTCTACTCAAAAACTGGAAGTTGAATGTTCTGGCTCAGTTGAGAATTTGGCCTGAGATCTTACTAATTCTTACTTAGAGGAGAAGATCCTATCAACAAATGAAATGTCCTCTCAGTGCTAAATTTCTATTACACAGGTGAAATGTAATCATTTTTGTTAATGTAGTGAATGTAGAAAAGTTACTTGTTGGAGGGTCTAGCTTATGGCAATGACACATTTTTACTTACGTTGAGTGTGTGTCTGTCTGTCTGTCTGTCTGTCTGTCTGTCTGTCTGTCTGTCTATCTCTTCAGGATCACATCTCAATACTGTGTTTTAAGAACAATATATTTTGGTTTCACAATTAAATGGCATATGGTAATATATTATGGGTAGTAAATTAAACATATTAAATTTGCAGTAATTTTTGTTATCTCTATTGATTCTGGTTTCCATGTATTGGTTGAAGACTAAGGAGTGTGCTGGAAAACAGTACAATTTGACTTTAATTACTCATTTTACAGAGTTTCAGAAAATAGTCATGCTGAGATTTATCAACTCTAGGAGAAAGAATTACACATTAATAATAGTTCCTGAATTTGAAGCTCAGAGGGAAATGGATTTTAGTGATTTTAACCGATTAACAGAGTTGGAAGGGACCTTGTAGGTCATCTTCTCCAACTCCCTGACCAAGCAGAGGACCAGGGCTGTCAAAACTCATGGCCCGCGAGCCTGATGCATCACACGCTGGCCACACCCATAGTTTAGCAAAGGGGAAAGAAGTTGTGATATGTCATGTGACTATGCCGCACCATTTCTGACAGATGAAAGCCAGTCTCTTCTTGAAAGCTTCCAGTGATGGAGTTCTCAAAACTTTTAAAGGCAAGCTGTTCCATTGGTTGATCGCTCTCACTGCCTGAAAATTTCTCCTTATTTCCAGGTTGAATCTCTCCTTGTTTAGTTTTCATCCGTTATTCCTTGTCCGGCCTTCAGGTACTTTAGAAAATAGCTTGACCCCCTCCTCTCTGTGGCAGCCCCTCAAATATTGGAACACTGATATCATGTATCCCCTGGTCCTTTTCTTCACTTGACTAGCCAGGCCCAGTTCCTGCAACCTTTCATCATATGTTTTGGTCTCCAGTCCCCTTATCATCTTGGTTGCTCTTCTCTACATTCTTTCTAGAACAGGGGTCCCCAACCACCGGGCCGCGGACCGGTCCCGGTCTGTGGAGCACTCTGTACCGGGCCGCAAAGGAAAAAAAATAAAAAAAATGGCGGCTTTCTTCGCCTTCGGTGAATGCTGCTGGGATCGGGGATCAAGGACACAAATGAGAGAAGGGGAGGGAGGAAGCAACGAAGCCTGTCCTGCTCTCTGGCTCAGTGGCTTGGCTTCCTCCCGCCTCATTCCTCTCTCAGTCGCTCTCTCGCTCCTCCACCAGCCCAGGAAGAAACCGCTTCAAAGAAGCCGGGGGTGGCTTTTCCTGTCGGCGCAGCTCCTCCGAGCGCCCGTTTCACCCCCACCCGCCGCCAATCAATCCAGGTTCAATCCAGTGCTCCGTTCTGCCTGCCTGCCTGCCTTCGTTTCTGGTAGTTTCGGAGAAGCTTCGGCTGAGAATAATAACTATTCGCCTCTTTTTCTCAGCGAAGCTGCTCGAAACTACCAGAAACCAAGGCAGGCAGGCAGAACGGAGCACTGGATTGAACTGTGGCGGCGGGCGGGGCGGGTGAACGGGCGCCGGAGGATCTGAAACCACCAGAAACGAAGGCAGGCAGGCAGAACGGAGCACTGAACGGCAGCGCGGGAGGATCACACTGGATTGAACGGCAGGCAGGGCGGCACTGGGGCGGGCGGCGGGTGAGGGGGCGCTCGGAGGATCAAAACCACCAGAAACGAAGGCAGGCAGGCAGAACGGAGCACTGGATTGAACCGTGGGCGCGCGGGCGGGGTGGGGCGGGGCGGGGGTGAACGGGCGCTTCCGAGAAGCTGTGCTCGAAACCACCAGAAACGAAGGCAGGCAGGCAGAACGGAGGATTGAACCGTGGGCGGCGGGGTGGGGGTGAACGGGCGCTTTGGGGAAGCTGCGCTGACAGGAAAAGCCACCCTGCCGGCTTCTTTGAAGCAGTTTCTTCCTGGGCTGGTGGAGGAGTGAGAGAGCGACTGAGAGAGGAACGAGGCAGACACCTGAGGGATGAGGCTGAGGGAGGGAGGGAGACACCTGAGGGATGGGGCTGAGGAAGGCAGGGCCGAGAGGCGAGGCTTCTCAGCCGTCCTGCAGGGACTATCTGTCGCTCAGGGTTGCAATGAGGAGGCATTGGTGTTCCCTGAACTTGGTGGTTTGCTGGCAGACGTTTTATTACCCGACTAGGTAACAACATCAGATGTCACCTAGTCAGATAATGAAACGTCTGCAAGCAAACCACCAAACTCGACACCCCCGGTCCTTGAAAAAGTGTTTCTGAGTGAAACTGGTCCCTGGCACAAAAAGGTTGGGGACCACTGTTCTAGAATGTAGAGATTAGTTATATAGCATGAGGCTGATTCAACATCTTTTTTATAATGTGGTGACCAAAATTGGATGCAATATTCTAGATATGATCTTACTAAGGCTTTATAGAGTGGTATTAGTACCTCACTTGATCTTGATTGTATCCCTCTGTTAATGCAACTTAGTCCTTAGTTAAAGTTGAAGAGAGGAGAACTTCTGAAAGATCTTTATAACCAGAACAAATAAAATTATTATCCTGATAAAACAATTTCATTAGCAGAACAAAATGAATTTTTAACTTCTTTCTTCTGCAATTGTTAGCTTGTACCCTTTCCAGAGTTAGTTAATGGCAGAGGTATGATTCAACCTGTATAACAACCAGTTAAGTGATCGCATGCTTTGCATGCATGCCAAATGCGTACTTCGCGTGCATGCTTTGTGTTTTAAAAAGCTAATACTTACCTTCAACTGCAGCTGAAGAAAACAGCTGAGGCGTGGCAAACCGCTCTGCTGCGTGAATCAGCTGTGCTCTAACAAAAAGACATAAAGCACAGGACAGAGCAGGAGAAAGAGGTGGGGCTCGCATGCTCGTTGGAGCGAACCAGTTTGGAGCCAGCTGATTGTCGGAACAAGGGGTTTGCCCAAACTGGGAGAATCCCACTCCTGGTTAATGGTCAGGAACAAGATTTCAAGGTTGAGTGTACAGGTTGAATGCTGCATGCGGGGTGGATAAAAATTGATGTTTTTTTAAAAAAAATTAAAAAATGGATTTTTTTTATTTAAATCAGATTTTTTTAAATCAAATTTATTTTAATAAAATGCTTTTGGAGTAAAAAATCTATCTAAAGAAAGTTTTCTATTTAACATACATTAATGATTTAGTTTATTCAGCATGAAATGGAGCTTAGTTATATAGCATGAGGCTGTATATTCTGCAATATTGGGACTGTTGGTGGGTCAACAGCCAGTCAGAGGAGGAGCTACTGTGAGACAGAGATGACAGTTGGTCTTTAAAAATTATTCAAGTTGATTTAAATCAAGCCTTTTTAGAACTAAGTTTTCGGAGTGTGATGGAGCCCACACATTGGTTCCACTAGGAGTGATTATCTTAGCTGTGAATTCTGTGAATATTTATGATGTGTTTTATATGCTTTTGAATTGTCTTTTACTGTTTTCAATGGAGTTATTGTTTGGTTATTTTTATTGTTTTAACTTTGTAAGCTGTCCAGAGTCATAAACCCCTTTATAAACCCCCTTCTTCACCAATATCCATTGAACCTATTAAATATGCATCTCACTACGAAAACAAGTATACTACAAGCAGCCATTAAATTAATCAAAGCTATACTTCCGGACATATCCTGTATGACACATAGTTATGTATATACAGTATGTTTCTAGGTTAGAAGCTGTCCAAACCACAGTTTAAAAGACCCTTATTCTACTCTGAACTCCTTTATCTGGCTGGAATTGGGGTATATATCCATAGGAGCCTGGCTGGGTGCCTGTCAATCAGATCCTGGTTGAAGTAAATTCATTGGGTCATAGCTTTGATCTGCCTCATCTTACTAGATAGATTTCAATCTTCCTTAAGAAGACAAATGAATCTTGGTCTGGCTTATTGTGGCTTCTTCCCCTCTCCGCCCCAATTTTTTTGTGATGGTCTTGATCTTAATAAAACCATGGTTGCCTTTCAGCAGAGAATCCTGTATCTTGAAACTGATACAATCGCCTATCTCCATTATGACTTTGCAACCTCCTCCCCTGTTCCATTCCCTGATATTTTATAACATTTCTCACACTTCACATAAGAGATTCTTCATATTGCCCCAAAACATTGAATTACCCATAAGGACCAATTGTATTAATACACTATATGAAAAATGCACTTCTGTATGTCCTGATATAGAAGTTGAATCTGTTTCATGCATATTGCTGGACTTCTTTCTAGACAATAAACAGAGGACTAAATTCATAATAACAATTGCTAAAAATCTTAATAGCTCCTCCTTGGTTTTTTCTTAGGTCCGTGATGGCGAACTTATGGCATGCATGCCGGAAGTGGCACACAGAGCCATCTCTCGGGCACTCCAGCCATCGCCCATTGCTCTTTCGGGTTCCGGCGCACGCATTTGTGCGTGTGGGAGCGCCGGAAAACGGAAGAGCAGCAGGCCCTTCTAGTTTTCGGCGCTACCCCATGTGCACACGCTCTGTGCCGAAAAGGTTCGCCAACACACTCCTAGGTGATCAAATTTCACCTACAGGTAGTCCTTGACTTACAGCCATTTGTTTACTGGCCATTCAAAGTTACAACAGCATTGAAATGAGTGGCTTATGACCGGTTTTCACACTTATGACAGTTGCAGCATCCCTGTGGTCACATGCTCAAAATTTGGACACTTGGCAACTGGCAAGTATTTATGATAGTTGCAGGGTTCTGGGGTCCTTTTGCGACCTTCTGACAAACAAAGTCAATGGGGAAGTCAGATTCACTTTACCATGTACTAAGTTAACAATTGTAATGATTCACTTAATAACTGGCAAGAAAAGTTGTAAAATAGGGCAAAACAACTGTCTTGCTTAGCAACAGAAATTTTGGGCTCAGTTATGACTAAATAGCCAACAAGGTTGCTAATTTTTTAACGATAGCCATGATTTGTAAAAACTATTGGGTGCTTCCCTTATGCTATTATTGCTTGAGGATTTTTTTGTATAATTTTATTATGTTGTTAATTTATATTGCTGTTTTATATCTGATGTGTTTTTATATTGTCTTTTAAATATTGGTAATGGTATTGGTAATGGTAATGGTCCATTGGTAATGGACAGTAAAACAAACAACATTGTAATAGGTTTAATGTGGGACAAATAAATGTTTAGATTATATATTCAATAGTAGTTTTTGGCACACTAAAAAGTAAAAGAGGAAGAGAATGGCAGAAACTAAGGAAGTTTTCACTTTTCTGTTTGAGTAATAAATTCACTTCCTGTGAAACTAGGTATTTATTCATATTGTGCTTCTCAGACATAAGCATTATGCTTTTTCTTATGTTGCTTTTAGGAAAAGAGAGTTTCTACAGCAATTTATATTCCATATTGTTCAGGAAATACTTGTAATGATCTTCCATATTTCATACAGCTATGTAATTTTCAGTTTTGCAAACAAAAAGGCATTTTTTATCTTTTCAGGTGATGTTTGAAACATACCAGTTTTCTGGGGTTTACGTAGCCATTCAAGCAGTTCTTACTCTGTATGCACAAGGTAAGAATAAGTTTTACTTTGAATTAAATGTTTCATAAAGAAATATATTTGAACCAAATCCAAATTATAAAAATTCCTTAAACCAGACAGTCTTTCTGGTAATATTTTTGTCTGAGGACGTTATTTTGCTTGATCTAATAACATTTAAAGCTTAAAATTAAAGTGTAAATCCAAATACATTCTTGTATAAATTCATCTGTGTTTTTTTTAATTACTTCATTATTATTTTAGTTGCTATTTTTATTGTTTCTGCTTTTATTTTGCTTTTATGAGTATTTGGTTATCATGGATGTTTGTTGGTCTGTTTTAAGATATACTTTGTAAAATAGTAAGCAGATAGATAGATAGATAGATAGATAGATAGATAGATAGATAGATAGATAGATAGATATGAATAAAAAGTATCTGAATTTTTTTTTATCATTGTGCTTTGTTCCAGAAAAGGAACAAAGTGCAGCAGAGTGAGAAAACACATCAGAACAATAAGGCAGTAAATTCAGAACAATTACATGCTTACAAATGTAACCAAATAAAAATCTAGTTGTTTTTTTTTTTTATAAAAAAAACCTTCCTTTCTAGTTTAGTCAGCTCTAAACTGAATATTTTTCTTGTCTGGACTGAATTTGATTTTACTGCCTTGTATCCATTTTATTACTGATTATTAATTCATCACTTCCATCACTTCACCTGAATCTAACAAGAACTATAGCTCAGTCCAATTAATGTACTATTGGCATCTTGCAAATGTTAATGTTGAAGCGTGAAAGATAAAATAATATCCCAAAATTTTTTAGGAAAAACAATAACTGCACATTATAGTGTTCTATATGAAAAAACATATCTGAACAGTACCTCTTTTTAGAATTGATTGTGATAGTAGAAGTGGAACCACTGAAATAAAGTCTTCCTTTATTACAGATGATTTTCCCCCCAGCAGAATGTTGTAACTAATATACCTTTACGGCTAAAATACCACTAATAATTCTAATAAAATTACCAGAGTCACTTTAAACCTAAGTGATCAGTGTGGAAGACCAAGGCAGTTTGGGTTCCAGAATCAAGTTTGAAATCAAATTGAAATGGCCTTATGAGGATTTTTTTGTTGTTGTTGCTATTTTTCTTCAGGTTTGCTAACTGGTGTTGTTGTGGATTCTGGAGATGGTGTTACTCACATCTGTCCAGTCTATGAAGGCTTTTCTCTTCCTCATCTCACCAGGAGACTAGATATTGCGGGTAGAGATATTACAAGATATCTCATCAAAGTAAGTTGGAGTTGTTAAATTTGGAAAAAAATATTACCAGTTTTACAGTTTTAAAATATCACAAGCTTACAATGTGGAAGACCAGAAAATCACTCAATGGAATATTTTTTAGCAAGAGTGTAACATTATTACTAAGGAAGGAACAAGCACTGACCATTTATTCAGAATACCAGAACATGTTTACTTGTCTAAAGCTTGCTGGATTCCAAGCTACTCTTGCAACTCTAAAGTGATTTACGACAATACTAAGGCAATTACGAAAATGAAAAAATTGACTTACAAAATAGTGTAGCAGTACTGAAGAAATTACTGCTAGGGCCAGAAACGACTAGCATGTATGTGCGAGGGGAACCTTTGCCTAATAAAGAAATAAATGAAAGATTATGTCCAAAAGTTCCACTCTTAAGAGGTTTTAACCATGATAAGCTGTTCAAAGAACAGTGCTTTTATTATCAGTAAATGCTGTGCCTTGGATACAGATTTTTAGAGCAGGGTCTCCTTGCATTGTCTTGAGGGTCCAGTTTTTGTTGCAGGAGGCGTTTGTTTGTTAGTTATCTGGAGAGAAGCATTCATAGAGATACATGTGAGGTCCCAATCATTGGGTTTTAAAACTGGGTCAAGCAAATATGTGGTGATAAATGCACATTATGTGCAAGAAAGAGTCTAGGAACATTCTTCAAGAACAGGACTATATTCTGTACATTGAAGTATTGGCAGATCAGCTTGCATGTTTTCTGTTAAAGTCTGATGGAGAACTCAAATAATAGTTTTGAGTTCAAAATAAAATGTGAGCAGCAGCTATCAATCAACATGCAATATATCTTTGTCACTTTTGCTATAAATGATAAAATTTATCGCCTTTGCAATAAAAGATAAAATGTCTCAATCTGAAAGCTTTACTTCAGGTCCACCATTAACTGTTTTACTTCAATACTAGCTACTTTTACTACGAGGGTATGCCTTCAATCATTCTGCTGATTTTGAGACTGTTCGCATGATTAAAGAAAAGCTCTGCTATGTGGGTTACAATATTGAACAGGAGCAGAAATTGGCCTTGGAAACTACTGTGTTAGTTGAATCCTACACGGTGAGTAACTCTGCATTTGCAGTTTTCCATTATAATGCAAAAGTAGACAGCCTGTTATTTTTCACCTCTAATAAACCCTAGTTGATACGGCAAGGGATTACATGGATGGTACTTTAAGACATCTGAAGCCCCTGTTAAAACAGTTCAGACATTAATGGTATGTTAGGAGTAAGCACAATAACAAAATGATACAAAAGATCATACAAAAATTGGAGATTTTTGGAATATTTGTTTAGACAAAAATGGAGCAGGGGAAAAACCAGTCCTAAAATTGAATGAGATGATTCAGCCACTAAGTTTGCCATCCAGAATTGCCCTCAAAGTGACATTATAAATTGAATGTTACTACTGGTAATTGGGATCATCGGTATCATGATATACAGATAGTGTTTGTTCCCCCACTCTTATTTAAGTGTTCTTCATGTTGATTGCTTTAACGGAGAGCAAATACAAAAATATGAATGTGTTGTTTCTTTCCTTTCTACCCTTCAACATTAATCAGATTGGCTACATTATGGTTTGGCAACTATGACCACGCTCAATTAAATTTTATGATTTTTTTTTTTATTTATTGAAAAATTATAGGTAGTTGCTAGCAATGAAAGGTAATTATTGCTTTAGGTAAGCAAATACCTACCTAAAGCAGTAATTGTCCATCATTACTAGTAACTAGTATCTTTAATAATTTAATAACAATAGTTGTTTAGTTGAATTATAGAATTGAAAAGGAATTGCAAGTCATCTAGACCAATCCTATGTCCAGGGCAAGAATCATCATCTCATCTCCAACCTACAGCAATGGAGCACCCAAACTGTAGAAGGCAGGATGTCCTGATGCTTAATAATTCTCATAGTCAGGAAATTCTTCCTTATGTCAAACTTAGACCTCCCTAAAGCTTCCACCCACTCCACACTTACATTCTTAGATGCTCAGCATCACTATCTTAGTTAGAAACACAATAAATAATACCCTTAGAGTTATGGAGAATAAATCCACTCGCTCTTCTTTGTGACAGCCCTTCAGATATCCATTTGCTATCGTGACTCCTTTGCTTTATCTTCTTTAGGCTAAAACGTACCCAGTCTTTTTAAATGTTGACCATGAAATTTAACTTCCAGACCCCTTAGCATCTTACACGTTTCTCTCTGCCCCTTTTCAGTTCTTTGGTGTCTTTGTGTATTTGATGGTCAGAACTTGACAAAATATTCAGAACAACCACTTCTTATGGTTTCAACATCATGCAGCACATTGCTGGTTAATGCTTCATTTGTGGTGTGTCAGAATGCACACCCTCCTTTCAAGTATTATTGCTAAGCTACTTATCTTGTACCCACACCTGCTTTTCTTGTTCAATCTATTAAGATCTTTTTAAACCTTGAGTCTGTTTTCTATAGTGTTAGCAATTTCTTCCCCACCCCTTGAGGCATCTGCAAATTTTTCTCCTCTCCTGTAAGTCATTTATGAAAATATTAGATAGCACTGGGCTCAGGACAGAATTTTCAGGTACACCACAGGATGGACAGACAGGTGAATCAATTTGTTAGTTTAAAGCAATTAATACAACCATCAATATACAGTGTGCCAGAAATCTAATGTATCTTTTTCACTGTACCAATCATTAATAAATACACAGTAGCAGCTAACCAATATGGTTTATCAAACAACCCAGCACAATTCTTTAGGAAACATCTTATTTTTAAAACCGCACAAAAAGCCAGTCTGGTTGGGATTGAGCCATAAAAATGTGTCTCATCATGTTGATACAATATCACCACCAAGGCCCACATACTTAATGCATTTGTTGAAGTTGGCTGCAAGTCTATCTGGTTGCACCATTTTAACAAGAAGGAGGCTATAGTCAATTTTGTGAAATGCTTTGCTGAAAACTAAGAATGGTATATGCACAACATTCCCTCAATCTACTAATTGTTTTGTCAAGGAAAGCAGTATGATTTACTTGTTACAACTTTCTTTAACAAGCCTTTGCTGGGCTTCTAATAATTCTTCCTAACAGCTTGCAAACTCACCACTTGATTATCTTTTCTAAGATTTCCTCTGATATTGAGACCAGACAAACTGACTGGTCTGTAGTTTCCTGGGCCTACTTTTTTTTTTTTTTTGCCTTTTTTAGAGATGGGAACAAGAGTAGCTCTTCTCCTGTCTCCTAGTATTTCCCCTGCACTCCAATATTTCTCAAATATTATATTGAGAGTGATTCTGAGGTTGTATCTTCCAGTTCCTTTGTTATGTTGCAAGATTTTGTGGAGTGGATTTATTGTATTTTATAAGAATGTAAGAAACAGTCCTGCTGGGTCAGACCAAGACCCATCTTAACCTAGCATTTTGTTTTTCAAATTTCTCAATGAACCATCCATGAGATATGTTTCAGAAAGGATTAGAAATGTACCATGTACCACCATTATTCCCCTGCACCTGCTATTTGGAAGTATGCTGTCTCTAATCAAGAATAATCTGTCTGAATCTGAATTTTTTTTAATGTTTTCCTTTTAAAAAAAAGTTATGGCATTCATAGGCAAAATCAACTTTATAGCAAAGGGAGCATGATCCAACAGCTACAGTAGTAAGAGAGAAATTTCCCCAGCAAGCTTTTGACCTAGTTTAGTCCAGGAGAAATAATGATAATGGGGCTATTTCAGACTGTCTCTATTTTACAGCTCCCAGATGGCAGAATTATTAAAGTTGGAGGTGAGCGATTTGAGGCACCTGAGGCCCTGTTCCAGCCTCACTTAATCAATGTGGAAGGAGTTGGTGTTGCTGAGCTGCTGTTCAACACCATCCAAGCTGCTGATATTGATACCAGGTATAAATTGGAAGTTGGTAATTCTTACACTATATCACAGGTTTTTAAAAACACATATACACAGGAACCATTTAATGGGAGAAAAGACATATCCTGATTTGTAGCTCTGTTTGAATG
Source organism: Notechis scutatus (assembly GCF_049901735.1). Classification (NCBI taxonomy): domain Eukaryota; kingdom Metazoa; phylum Chordata; class Lepidosauria; order Squamata; family Elapidae; genus Notechis; species Notechis scutatus. Next base: position 154,833,282 of record NC_142009.1, on the reverse strand, counting down.
TGGAAATTCTTTAAAAAGAAAATGTTCACGGATTATAAGAAAATGGTAATATGTGTGGTATTTATCACTATTACAGAGAGGATATTGAATTGAAGTGGGGTGGATATGGCTATTATAGCAACTACATGCTTATTAGTGGGTGTATCTTTCTTTTTATGGAAACTCAATACTTGTTTTAACTAGTGAGGTAGAAGTGCTTCAAGGTGGGGGGGGGGAGGTCTAGGAGTAAAAGGCAGTGCACTGATATTTGAGCAGTAGCCTTGTGAAAATAAATCTGTCAACCATAAGTGTGACATACTAGGAGCCAGAATAACACCCAGCCTTACAATACAGGCCAATCCTGGAACCAGATTAGTTTCTCTAACAAGTTAAAACAACAGAGATGAATAGTGAATGTAGACATCAACTGAGGCCAACTATAGGAACCCTGCAGCCAAAGCACATATTGTCTGTTAAATCTGGGGTTCCATTAAATTGAGAATTTACTGTATATGTACAGTATGCCGTGAATGTTAAGGGCCCCAAGTTCGTGACTACATTAACGTCCATGGCAATAGTTTTACTCGGCAACTGTACGTATTTATTTGAATTGTTTTTATGATATATACCACTCAGAATAACTTGTTGATATGGAGGGGGGATGTTGCTATGGAAATCAAATAAATTAAATATACTGTATATACCTTGACGTACTGGAGTTGTTTGATGTACCTTGATTGTTTATACTGTGAGGTATCTATTCTGTCTCTAGATCTGAATTTTATAAGCACATTGTATTATCTGGAGGTTCCACAATGTACCCTGGCCTACCATCTCGCCTAGAACGTGAACTGAAGCAGCTTTATCTGGAGCGAGTTCTGAAAGGTGATGTGGAAAAACTTTCAGTAAGTACTCACCCGTCAAATAATTCTTTATTACACAAGGTGGTCACTAGAGGGAGCAAGATGGTCATTAATATAGCGGACAGCTTGAATTAAGTTTGTGAGTTTTGAATAAGTTAGCTTTGAATAGAGATTATTAAAATTCCACATCAGATAATTATGTACTGTTAACTACTTTGGATTATACTAGGTTTTGAAGACCTAGTATATGAACTAATGATAATATTTAATATGATCTTTAAATGTAACCACTTTATTAGAACTAGGTTTATTCTTTCCTCTTCATAGCATCATTTGACATTCATTTTCATGAATCTTTTAATGGTTCATAGGATGGAATTATATGTCTTAAAATAACATTTCAGTTTATTAACTAATATTTTCCTTTTGGACTTTGGATCAATGTTGCCTTTAGGACATAAGTATCTTTCATTTTAGAAAAAGCTCTTCGTTACTATATCCTGTAGGTCAGAGTACCCCAACATTTCCAGTTTTGTGGATTGGTGGGGGGAAGGAGAGGGGATGGTGTGCGCTGTGCATACTTAAATGGAGTGCACATACTCGCCCGCTGCTCGCGCAAGTGAGGATACACGTGCCGGCAGTTTCTATGGCCCGATTGCAAACCCCTCATGGCCCACAAGTTAGGGATAAAATCAACACAGTTAATAAATACCTATCATTTTACTTACCACCAGGCAGTATACTTCAGCTTTATGGGACCTACTTTCATTTCTTTATTAGAGCCACGCATAGTTCCAGCCTTCTCACCATTACTGAGAGAATTGGAACCTGTCGCACCCACAAATTATAACATGAGAGATTATTTTATTTAAAGGATAATTCTTGAGAAGAAGTGCAGGGAAGGGTATGTGTGTGTGCATGTTATCCAAAACATATGTGTAGATGTAGATATAGAAATGGATATATTTTGATCTATGTTCTTAACGTATTAAATCTTTGGGATAAGATCTGGTTGTGGTCCATAACTGGGGAAACCGCAACCATCAAAGGAACAGATATCTTCTGCCCTTTCAATTCCCCACGTCTGTCCATGTAGGGAGGTGGAATCACCAAGAGTAGATTTGTGTTGCAGATAGAACAATGAATAGAAAATCCTGTTGCCTAAGTAGAAGTCAGCTTGCACAACATTACACAGTTCCCTTTACCCTAAAGAGAAAATTTTATTAAAAATCACCTAAATAGAGTGAATAAATGATTTTAAAAATCTCCAAAGTAATTTCTGTAGAGATTCTCAGTCATTTAGGCCATGGTGGTCCCAAAGGTGCTTTTTTGAAAAAGCACCTCAAGTAATTTATATAGTAATAAAAGAATATTCACGCATTTATTTATTTATTTACATGGCTTAATATATAGTGGACTTAATAGGTCCATTATATTTGTGTTGTTAGGAGAATGTGCGTATTGAGTATCAATAATATTGTGTATTTTTTTTCCTGTAAGAAATTTAAGATTCGAATTGAAGATCCACCTCGTCGAAAGCACATGGTATTCCTAGGGGGTGCAGTTCTTGCAGACATCATGAAGGACAAAGACAACTTTTGGATGACCAGACAAGAATATCAAGAGAAGGGAGTGCGTGTGCTTGAGAAACTTGGTGTGACTGTTCGATAAACTCAGAGGCTTTTCCCATTACTGCTTTGTTGTTGTCATTCCTTTATTACCAATCTTTGAAGTCATTCAGCCCGTTACTATCCTTAGACTCAAAGGCTAGGTTTTGTTCTGCTCCTTTTTGTTAGATACTTGATAACGTGGCTATATTTAACTTCTTAATTGGACCACTTCTTGACATACAAAACAAGGGCAAGACCAGCCTGCTTTTACTGCATTGTTTCCTTCCCAGTAAGCAGTTGGATAATTCCAATAAACTACTTTTTTTCCTTTGCTTTATTGCTGTAATGCTATCACCTTTTGTCCTTAAGCTCATCATGGATCAAATATTTTTATTAGTTATAAGGACTCAAGAAACAGACTATCATGTGATTGTAGTGATTTATTTTTTATTCTTCTGCCTTCATCCTTATTTGCTGTTTAGTAACATTGTTTCTTACATGAATGAAATTGAGTCAAACTACTAGCATACTTTTTTTTAAAAAAAAAATACTATCCCAGAATACTTTTAAGCTTAACTACCATGATAAATGGCTATAAACAGATGAATCAGGCAGTAAATGTTAAGGGGAAAAAACTTTCATATTCTCCTTTAAAAAGCCAATAATTTGCTTGGCTGTTGCTATCAATTATCCAAATTTCTTGCATTTTTCTCTTGGAAGTATATTTTCCTACCCTGGGAAGTAGGAAATCTTTTTGTGGTTTTGAATACATGTACCGTAATTAGGTTCTCTCCCCCCACTCCCCAAACCCTTGGTTTTTTGGTGCCATTTTTTTCTTTCTTTGCTATTGGGCATAAAGGGTTGTTGTTTTTTTTAAATAGGCAACATTAGAATGTCATCTGGGACTGGATTTCCTGGATATTATCTATTATAAGTAATATGTTTTTAAAAAAAGTCTGTAAACTTGAATTATTGGTACAACATTACAAAAAAAATGGAATTGTATTAAATTTTGAACACAGTAAAAAAAAAAAGCGGTGCCAAGTAATTCTTGCAAAAAAAAAGTTATATAAAGATTAAATGTTACTTAAAATCATCCACATATTTATATATGGAAGTGTTCGTAGGTTATTAAATAAAGAATCTTGAATTTGTGGCAGATTTGAGGAAAGGGGGAAGAATGTAGTCTTTCTGTTTATCTGGTAAATATTCAGCTCAATCTTGACCGGGAAGCAGAGAAATAAAGCAAGTATTTGAAATACTGTGTTATTTCAGGCAAACATACTACAGGAAAACTATGGTGACTGTTATCACTCAGTGGTATGAGATTATCAGACAAACAAGAAAGAAAGCTATTTCTCACAACGCCTTTCCTGGTCAGTATATGATCCTTTCAACCATATATGCCTATAAAATACAAGCCTCTAAATATTTGGTTGGAAGTACCTTCTGGCAGCATAAACAACAGATAGACAATTGAAGGAAGCTACCTCATATGAAAATTAATAGCCTCCAAATGTTTATTTCTGCTAGCACTGTCCTCTTATGATGCAGGAGTTATTTGTGTGTGTGTGTGTGTGTGTTTTTATTTATATATTTATATATATTTATATATATATATATAAAGTTTTCACGGGTATTTATATGTATGGTATTCAGCTTTGTTCGGGTATTTTCCCATGTCATTATAGTTGTGCTTAAAGTTGTAGCGACGTTTCGGCAGAATCTCATCTGCCATCATCAGGCTTGTGTATTCTGTGAGTCTGTGCGTTTTTTTGTCTTGATTGGCTGGCAACATTGTGTTTCCTATATTGGAGGCTTGGAGACACACCCCAACCAGGCACCCAGATGAAACTTAGCTTCCTAATAAATGATAGCCCTCCATTAACTCGGAGCCAAGCTGCACTAAAAGCCTCCAATACAGGAAACACAATGTTGCCAGCCAATCAAGACAAAAAAAAAAAAACAACCACTACAAAACAGACAGAAGATATTAGAAACACCAATCAAGCAGAACACAGCAAACTCCAAGACCAATAAACACAGACCAAGACTCCCAACCAATCAGGATGAAGAAAAAAACCATTCTGGCACAGCAGTAGGCTAGCCGCAAATTTAAAACAGAAACGGCTGTGAAAGTCTGACTCACGGACGAACACAATACAGAAGCCTGATGATGGCAGATGAGATTCTGCCGAAATGTCGCTACAACTTTAAGCACAACTATAATGACATGGGAAACATACCCGAACAAAGCTGAATACCATACATATATATATACACACACACACATATATACATACATATACACACACCTACCTACCTATCTACCTACCTACATACATACATACATATATATATATATATATTACACACACACACAAAGTTCTGTGTGTACACACACACACACACATACAGAGCTTTGTGAGAAATAGCTTTCTTCTTGTGTGGTAGATCTCATCACTGGGTGATAACATTCACCATAGTTTTCCTGTGATATGTTTATATATATAGTCTTAACATTGCACTGATCCACAGTGGATTGGATCCAGGTCACAGCAGAGTAGTATTTTATAATGATTCCACTTGTCTGGTTTTCATTTTTGCTTACAAGCATTTACTCTTTTCTCCTTATCTATTTCTCCTATCTATTTTTCCGGCAATACAAAGATAGAAGTGTTTGTTAGTGGGTTGGTGTAATTTCTAATAACATAGGACTAGAAGATGGCACAGTGAAATGGGTAAAGGAGATTTTAAGTACTTTGCATGAAATATGTATGTTTAAATAAATATATTTACAGAATATAGAGGGAGCTAGCTACCTGATAATACGGCATGGTATTGAAATTAGACAGTGTCATCTTTAAAACAAAACACATAAAAAACAAGGAGGAAAGCATATCAAGGTATTAAAAAAAAGACAACCAAGTTCAAAACACATTAATTGCATGACAACAAGCAAAGTAAGTGATTGTCCAATAGACGAACACAGTTGTCCTCATATCATGACAATTAAGAAGGCACTTTCCAAAAATTTGCATGTGCAATAGAAACTCTTCTATGGATGGAGCTTTCAATCAGAAATAGGGGGGAGACCTTTAGATTTAAATGAAATAAATTACATCCAAAGTTTTCAGAAATAAATTTAAATTAAAAAAACATTGGCAATCATTAATGTTTAAAAAATTCAGAAAGCTGTAAAAAATACCGTGTTATTTTTATTGTTACTAAAGGCTGCAAAAACCAATGGTCTGTTATATTGGGTTGGGGCCACAGACAATAAAGTACATAGGAATTCTAAAGATAAGGAGTTCCAACATGGGCTCATGGGGTGAGAACTGACTTTGATTTCCCCAGGATCTCTTAATGAAGATAATTGCATGCAAATTAATATGTATCTCCCCACCCACCTCTTCCAGCTCCAGTCTCAGACATTTAGCCACTGATTTCTGTTCTTGCCAAGATGAGAAACAGTTTTAAATAACGTAGGGGGCAAAGATTAGAGCCTAGACATTGTTATAAAATATATGGCCAAACATAGAAGTATTTTTGTCTTTAAATGTAGACAGAATTGAATAAAAGTTACTTTCCAGTCAATAGCATTTTTAATAGGGAAGAATGCCTTTTGGTGATGTACAATAAGAATATGCAACAAACAAGTTACTTATCTGTACATTTAATAGATGTGCAAATCTGTTGCAAAAAAGATTAAACAAATTATTCTAAAAACAAAAATTGTGGAGTATACAATAAATTCATGTTTTCAGAAAGGAGGGTTCAGGACTTGTCACTGTAACGAAAATGGTCATTTTTCTGAGTATTTGCTATCCAGAAAGGATATATATATATACTTGCTTAGATGCTTTGGGAGTTCTCAAATTATCTTCAAGAACATCCTACATAGATTTTATTACAGCTTTATTTTATTGTGTGCTATACAGTACTTCAAAAATTTGCATCCTTAAATATAGAGTTCCTAAATAGAGTCAAGAATTTTACTTATATATCATGATTAGATAACCTGTGTCCTATTGAGCCATCATTTCAGTGATATTTCCTTCCCTAAAAGAAACAGAATGACTTTTAAAAGTGGGCAAAAAAAAAGCAGTGGGATCAGGAGTGACTTCTGATTTCCTGCTGCTTTCCCCATTGAGTTTCCTTGTGGAAAGCTGACTAGGAGCATTGGGAATCTCCCCTTCCTTTCTATTTCCTTCCCGGAAGGCAGGTAAGTGCCTGCTGGGTGAGGGAGGAAGCAAGGCATTATGAGACTGGCTGGGAAACTGTCACAGAACATTGAAAATTTAGATACATGACTGCAAGAGCAGAAGTGACATTTATTTAGCATATGGCAGTGGTACATTAGCCAGGAGATTACAGTGTTAGTAAAGTATAGTTGTTTGGATGCCATTTGGTTCATACTTGCGCAGTATCCAGGATGCACCATGGGGTGAACAAGTTCTAAAACTCGGAATGGCTAATGATGTTTCACAGCATCATTTCCCCTCCACTGATGTTTTCTTGTATTTGGGCAGGTCCTGCACCAGTTGGTCTTAAACAGTGGTGGGATTCAAATTTGTTTACTACCAGTTCTGTGGGCATGGTTTGGGAGTGGCAGGGAAAGGATACTGTGAAATCTCCATTCCCTGCCCACTTCCGGGGGAAGGTTATACTGCAAAATCCCACTCCTTCCTCACCCCACTAACCTGCTTTCCAGCTCCGTTCTCCTGGGCAGGGCAACAAAAGATGACCCAGCCAATCAGCTGGGACTTGGGAGGCAGAGAATAGATGAGGGCGGAGCCAGTCAGAGGTGGTATTTGCTGGCTCTCCAAACTACTCAAAATTTCCGCTACCGGTTCTCCAGCACTGGTCAGAACCTGCTGAATACCACCTCTCGTCTTAAAAAGGCTGATTCCAGAACATACTTGGATACATGTATTTACCACCACCATTAGAGTTAAGTCTCATTAGCAGCTAAGGATCCAGAATGGTTCTCACTTATAGACATGGGATTAGAAAGAATGGGGGGAAATTTTGGGGCAAAACTGTACAGGTAGTCCTTGACTTACAACAGTTTAGTGATCATTCAAAGTTACAATGGCACTGAAAAACGTGACATGTCCGGTTTTCACAATCCCCCTGATAATGTGATCGAAATTCAAATGCTTGGCAACTGGTTCATATTTATGACCATTACTGTGTCCCAAGGTCATGTGATCACCTTTTGAGACCTCACAAGCAAAGTCAATGGGGAAGCCAGGTTCATTTAACAACCAGGCTACTAACTTGTTAGTTGCAGTGGTTCACTTAACGATGGTGGCAAGAAAAGTTGGGGGAAAACTCACTTAACAAACATCTCGCTTAACAACAGAAATTTTGGGCTCAAATGTCATAAGTTGAGGAATACCATGTACAGGGTTGTCCGATAAGTGTTTCAGTGTACAATATTTTTGTATCCAACTTGCTCAGGACGTAACTATTTTTATAAATTCTGATAAGCGACAAGATAGAAATAGAGTTGAAGAAGATCCAAGAAGTGCTCTTTTTAAATTAAAAAAAAAAAAAAAAGCTCATGGCCCCTAAAGGCCAGCAAACTTGCAATGCACAAAAACTCGAACAGCAAATTACAATGTGGAATTACTTCAGAAACTGCTTTAAAAAAAAACTGGAGGAAAAGAATCCACACAAAAATGTGCATGCCTGTAAGTGCTTATGCGTGTACCTACACAAGTTAAAAAGAGAAATACAAAAATTAAATGTAGGCATGTAGTAGCCTTGAAACATCTCTTTTCCTCCCAAACATGAAAACATGAAAAATTCCAGACAAATCCAGACATATGACAATCTCATCCATCCTGCATCATGTCTAGCTATTGCAGACATCTTTGTCTCCTGACAAAAGATTGACTGGTATAAAAGATAAATATAAAAAGTTTTAGAAACTAAACGTTTTGGGAGATCAACATCTCGGCCCCTCTTCCATGACTGTCAGACATTAATTGGATCAAAGACAGGGTCTGGTTTGCTGGCTTCCTCTCCTTCCCACACCTCAGCCCCCATAGCCATATGTGTGGAGCTGTTTTCTTGAATCTAAGCAAACACAAAACCAGCTGCGTAGTACAATATGGGGAGATGGCATGAAGAGAAGGGAGCCTCTGAAACCCTCTATTAACTATTTGCTTTAATTCAATTGAGTTGAGGTCTTCATGATTTGCACTTCAAAGGGAATCCATCCACTAGCAATGAGACAACAACAGGCTAGTTGGAAAGTTGGGCGGGAAATATCCTGGAAGAAGACAATGGCAAATAGTACCTGTTGTTTATGTAGTCTCCAAAAGGCAAACATTCTGCTCAGAAATAACTTCCCCTGACTTCAGTGGCACTCAGCTCAAGAAGAGTGTGTTTGAGATTGTGGAGAATTTATGATCTAAATTAATATAGGTCTAGGGATTTTGCAATGTGCTTGTTAACAAAGATTCTCGGAGTAGCTTCAGGTTAGGAAATATCAGGATGAGTAAGCACATGACATCAAGCAGTTCTTCTGATTGAATGATTGATATATACCGTACTACATCCTTTGTCCTAAAGACAATAACATCAAACTTTAGGCAATAAAGTATTAAGTTCTGCGTTAGTCATATAATTGTGGTACATCCTCTTGGCATTAATTCTGGTTGAACTCTTTATACTGTTTCCTTCTTCCATATGTAATTATCCAGAAAGCAGTTCTTTGTAAAGTCAGCAGATTTCTAATGGCTGATGTGTTTGTTACCTGTCATTTGCATATGGTAATCACTTTATCTGCGTGCTTTCCTCCCCCATCTGGAGACAGTTGGGGAATTCAACATCCTGGAGATTGAATTTCTGCATGTCCAGGGAAAAGAGAAGAATATGTTCAGAAGCTGATATTTTGCTCTCTGAAAATGAGTAAAATGCATGCCAAAAAAAAAATAAAAAATGGGGGTGCGGGAATTGAGCAGTTGTCCGTTATCTGTCCAAGCTCTTCCTTGCTGGAAGAAAAGAGGAACGGAAGGAAATGACTTTGAGGTGCTGTTGGGTTAAAGAATATGGATGGTCTGTTTCTTCACGCTGTAGACTTGTCTGGTAAAATAATTGACAGTGAGACAGATGCAGAGGAAGGCATCGTCACATCTGCACAAAGCACGATGGCTGGAACAGCTCAGAGGAAGATTTGAAGAGGGAATCCCCACTAGCTGTGCAGGATAGAGGTTGCCAAGATCAGTCAAACTGATTTAGGAAGAAAAGCTGAGGAAACAATTTCACCTCTAATTGGTTTTTTTTTTTTGGGGGGGGTGGGAGGAAGAAAAGGATAGAGATTCCAAACCAGTTTTCAATATTCCTATACCCTTCCGCCTCCCCCCGCTTCTTGTATGGTTGCCTCAGAAACAGGGAATACAGATCAGAAATAGAAGGCTTAAGATCCTCAAATTACAATTCTCAGCTGTGTATAATCAATAGACAATTATAAGGGATGCTGGGAGTTTATTTATTTATTTATTTATTTGATTTGCTAATTGTTTACAAGATAATAAGTATAAATGTATACATAGTTGTGAATACATGAAATGGGTACATATAAGAAAAATAAAAGAATAAGAGAAACAATAGGACAGGGACGGTAGGCACGTTGGTGCGCTTATGCACGCCCCCTACAGGCCTCTTAGGAAAGGGGTGAGGTCAATAGTAGTCCAGTCACATCTGGAGAACCTTAAGTTTCCTCTGAAACAGCAGAACTAATAAATCTAGTTTCTTTTAACAGAAGAATGTGCTGTAGTTTACAAACAGAACACGGATAAATAATATTCTTCATTTTGAACAAGTTTTCCCTCTTAATTCCCAAGGCAAACAATAGGAAAATAATAAATGGCACTTGCATGGAAAAGGTAGACAGGGAGAAGGCTGAGATTTATAGGTAGCTCTCTCTAGGATTTGCAAGATTTTCTTTACCTTTAACTCTTTAATGATGGAAGCACTAAAATATTCTCCCACATCAATAAAACCATGGAAATGTAAGAGGAATGTTATGTGGCCAGAGATGAAAACACGGTGAATTCAGATGAATTCTGGCACTCAAGATTCTTTAATTCAAAATTTTATTCTAAATGCATCCAGTTTAATACTATGTAATCTGGAAGCCTTTGCTAGTTGGTGGGTTTTAAAATAAGAAATATTTACTTCATGAATCTGAAGCGTGCTTGCCCACCCAACATCCTGGTTTGCTTTTAATATTACAGTGATGATTAGTTTTTGGTGTTGGTTTTTTAAAAAAAGCTTTAGCTTCTTTTAATACTCAAAGTATCAAATCTAATCAATTTAATCAAGCAAAGAAACACATCCTTTTTATTGAAAGTGGGAGGGGCATCTTTCAACTCCCATTAGACACAACTAGCATGGCAAGCAATTAAACATTACAACATTGTAGCCCGGAGGCTCCTCATTCACTCAAGTGTGGGTGCATAACACACATCCTTCCAGATGTTGCTAAACCACAATTTGCAGGCAGCCTGGCCCAAGGCAAGGATTGCTGGAACCGGCATCTCATGACAGCAGAAGGTGCTGTATGTTTCTCTGATTTCTTTCCTGCTCCTTAGTCCTTATTGAACTGTTTTTATTCATCCTACTCCCACCTTTTAAAAGAAGTATCCCCCTCTGATAGTGTGTTATATTTATGCAAACCTTGAAATTCTCCAGAGCTGTCTCTTTTACCATCCTAAAAGAGTATGTACCATAGAAATGGCTTGTGATACCACTTCAGCCACGTGCCTTTCCTAAAAAAACAAAACCAATGAATATTATAGGGCCGAAAATCAGCTCGGAGGCACATACATGCACAGTGCAGGTAAGGGAGTGGGGTGGGGGTGTTGCACACGTACGCATGGGGGGCACATTGCATGCGCTCACGCTTTCGGCACACCCACAACAAAAAGGTTCGCCATCACTGGTGTAGGGTCTCCTGCGTGGGTGATGGGTTGGACTAGATGACCTACAAGGTCCCTTCCAACTCTGTTAATCTCTTAAGTGGGGAATGGGGGAACTAGTCTGTGAAATGAACAAGAGAAGCAATGTTCTAATGTTTGCCCTCATGGAATCCTTCCTGTATCCTCCTTGCATTCTGTTCATCGCATGTAACTATTTAAGTATAGCATTTGGATTTATTGGTATGTAAACACTCAGCTCCATTCAGTTGCCCCAACCCTCCCCAAATTAAGGGATTAAGGGGTCATTAAAAAAAGGGATTTACTGGGATGGCTGTTGGGTCTTCTAAATTACTCTGTCTGGACTTAAACAGCAGTTCCAAAATTCACTAAACATTTCCCAGTCCACGATGTACTGAGCACAGAATACTGTCTTTTCTTGCAGAACTAAAGATCTAATACAATTCCAAATGGCTCCTACCATATGGTTAGGAGCAGCAGTAGAAAGTGTGTTCATTGGCACACACAGACACACACAGACACACACTTAATATCAACTAGGCTCTCTACTTCCCCACTACATTTAAAATATCTTCATTATAAAAAAAAAATAGGATCTGTGCTTTTGTCAGCATTGCTGTTGCTGAGACTATACATCTTAGCATAATTCTCAGAAAAGAAAAACAGTGGCTGGTTAAGAACCTGTGTTTGACAATGCCCACCTATTTAGGAAAAAAAGACACAAGCCTGAGATTGGACAATCCCCCAGTTTGCTGTCCAAAATGTAGGCATTCTGTTTGTCAGCCATTTTCTGAGGACGCCTATTTCATGCTTGTAGAGTTCCAGATGAGACTAGGAACCCAAACACAAATAGTCATGTTGCCTCTCAAACATCCCATATTTATCTTGGCAACTACAATTCCTACAAAGAGATAAATGTTTAATATAAAGCATTACCTAAAGAATATTCACACACTTGTTTTAATATTGTAATTATGGAAACTAGTCTCCAGTCACTTTCTACCTGCAGTATTCTTTCAGGGGGAAACAACAATCAACATACAAGCTCCTTGCAACACTAAATAGCTTAGAACTGACTTAAAATTGCTTTGGAGGACATTATTGAGTAGACAAAATGTCAGCCTTCAAGAATCTTTCTTCTGCCTGGCTTTCTGTCTGCCATAGTAACGGGGAGGAGGGGGGAAGATGACATTAGGCTTGGTGTGGGGGGGCAGTGTGCTGGAGGCTTGAATTGGTAAAGCTTTCTTGTTTATGTTTACCTGCTCGCTGCGCAGCTGCAGCATTCTATGTAGGCCAAGGTCAACAGCCAGAAGTCTGCATCACCACCTGAAGATGCCCCACATGACAGTATACACATCTCAGATTGGATGGCCAGTTTGAACTATTGTGGGTGGGAATGTTACCATCACTTTGTATATGTGATTCTGGCACCCAATTTCTCAGATCTTGAATTGTTTTGATGCTACCACTTGATTTCCAGTAAAAGTCCTTTTCTCTATTAATAATGGAGTCTTAATGGTCTTTCTTGGACTTTGAATGGAGCACAGCCTGACACAAAGTACGAATTGGTCTATTGACTTATGACTATGGCCCCCAATTTTACAGCCTTTTTACCAAGATTGTTCAGTGAATCACTGCAGTTGTTAAGTGAATCCCACTTCCCCGCCATTGATTTTTGCTTGTCAGAAGCCAACTGAGAAGTTTGCAAATGGTGATTGTGAGGCCCCGGGATTCTGCAAACGCTGTAAATACATGCTGGTTGCTAACTGCCTGATCATGTGACTGTGGGGATGCTGTAATGATGATAAATGTGAGAACCAGAAGTCGCTTTTTTCAGTGCCATTGTAATGGCTGCTTGTAAGTCGAGAATTGCCTGGATTATGTTTCCTGTTTACTTCAGCCTTCCCCAACTCCCTATCTTGCCATCCGCCAAAAGGATCTGAATTCTTCAGATGAAACGATATCAATCCCAGGAAATTGTTGGAAGGACTCATGTTCTTCCACTCAGTAATCCATTTCTGGAAAATCAGTACCAACCTTGCCTCTGGATATGCTGGGAATTTTTTTGTAGTTTTAGTCCAAGTGCACCTAAAGAAGTTTAGGATGGAGAAACCTGCCCTCAACTGTCTCCATACTATCAGTATCATTTGAGGGTGGGGGGGGAGGATTGTTGAGATCCTGTGTTTTTAGCCCACCATGAAACAGAAGAATGTGAATGGTTTTGAGGCCAATCCAGCCGATGATGGTGGTCTGAGGGAAAGCTCTTCCTGTAGATGCACACAGGAAGTCTGAGCGGAGCAACTGCAAATGTTTAGCACTATTGAAACACGGGATGCTGTTTAAAGAGTTTCCCCAGCCCTGTGCCTTGCTGTGTTTTTCCCTGTGGGGTAGTGTAATTGCTGCCTTTAACTTCCTTTTGAGAGGGATGGTCGGCTGAAGGAGGGAAGAAGACCCCCCATATATACATCCGTGCCTAGCAACAGGGCCACAAGTGTAATGGAAGGACCATATGTCAAAAGACGAATAGCCTATAATGAGAACTGTGGCATTTGGGGGCAGTGGAAATGGGACAGCTATGCGGCAGCTGTGGCTTCCTCAAGCGCCAGCTCATTGAGCAAGCTGAACTTAAACCTATTTCCCAGAACTGCAAAACAATGAATAGCCATATTGTTCAAGATTACAATTAGGGGCTGACCTCCTCCCTTGCCTGAGGGGCCTGAGGGAGGAAGGTTTCTTTCTGCTTTGGGGGCAGAAGTGGGGGGGATTCCTGGCTACGTCCTTCACAGCCAGCTCCAGGGGGACTCCGGGGAGGGAGGGAGGAAGGGAGGGAGGGAGGTTGAAGGAAAGCAGGCCCGAAGGAAGTTGTGCAGGATAAGTAGAAAGAGAGCCTCAAGACAGGGCATCAGTTCAGCAAAATGGGCTATCTGCTGTGGATCCATTTAAATCCTAGCAGCTTTTATGGGTTCATCCAGTTCTAGAAATGAATCATCATCATCATCATCATCATCATCATCATCATCATCATCATCAAAAATACAAGCAGGCAAGGTTGAATCTAAAAATGTCAGCAGCATGCTTCTATATATGCAAGAGGCTCTTCTAATCCAGTATATTCCTTCGGTTATTTGTTCATTAGTATAAATAGAACATTTTCAGAATATGTGGGTCTAAGTTTATCAGGAGTTACAATCCAGAAAACATTCCCACCCTCCCTATATTCAAGCTTGAAACATAAAGACTTGAGAACCGATGCAGTGCAGTATATTGTGACTACATGTCAATAGGTTGATTGTGCATAAGTGATAGAGTTGCAATATTGGGCTTGGTAGAGATCTCTCTCTCTCTCTCTTTGTATCTCTCTCTCTCTCTGTATCTCTCTCTTTCTTTCTGTCTCTCTCTCTCTTTTAAATCAGGCATTGGCCGAATTATTGCTTCATTTCCCAATGTATCCAAAGAAGCAGACAAGCACTAATAAGGAAAATGACACAGTGCAGTTTTAGGTTGTCATTCCGCAGTGCTTTATGTGAGTCATAGAGGACAGGAGATAGGCATTGCATTCAAATTTGATACACCCATTGTACATATATAACAAGAAAGGTCTGGCAGACAGTGAAAGGAACTCCAAACTATTTTTTTTCAGATGTTAGCATTATAACATAAACTAGAAACTGATTGTAAGTTGAGGACTACCTATACTTAAAATCTAAGTCAGGGGTCTCCAATCTTGGCAACTTTTAGGACTTGTGGACTTCAACTCCCAGAATTCCAGCCAGCGAAGCTGTCTGAGGAATATTGAAAGTTGAAGTCCACAAGTCTTAAAGTTGCTAAGGTTGGAGACCCCTGATCTAAGTAGTAGCTTGGAATATAACCAGGGGTGGGATTTTTCCGGTTTGGACCGGTTTGGGTGAACCCCTAGCTGCGATGATCCACTGGCTCCGAACTGGTTCGATCCAACGATCATGTGAGCCCGACCACCTGTCCCTGCACTGTTCTCACCTATATCTGCTTAGCTGATTTCGCGGCAGAGTGGATTGCCATGCCTCAGCTGCCTTACGAAGCACGTGATTAATGAAATGGAGAATCTCACCCCTGAATATAACTGTTGCTCAGTTGGAAGCAGCTGATAAAAGCTTAGATGGCTTAGAGCAGGGGTCTCCAACCTTTTTGGACCTCAGGGACCACTAAATTCATAATTTTAAATCCCGCACACCACTAATATGATCTGCTTAATGGCCGGCTAGGTGGGCATGGCTAGGTCATGTGACTGGGTGAGCATGGCCAACTCGATGTCACTCACGTCGAGGCCTCTACTCACCCCTGCCCTCACAGCCATTCCTTGCCCACCCACCTGCCCACCTGGGCTCCTTAGGCCCCCCCCCAAAAAAGCAATTGTTGGAGCTAAGCAGTCACCACAAGAAAGAGTTGGCAAAACAGCTCGCTCTGTTCAAGAAGATCTGACCAAGAAGGAGACTCAGCAGAAGCACCTCACTGAGGACTACGTGCATAGGCTTTCCAAGCAGAGGGAAGACCTACGGGAGTGCAAGGCCAGGTACCGGCGCGTGGGGGCTCAGTGGTCTGAGATGGTCAGCCAGTTCCAGGCCATGATGCAGTCCCACTGGAACAAGGCCCTCTGCCTCTTCGCCACCAGTGGTGCTTCCCTCCAGCCTTTGCCCAAAGCCCTGCAACAGGAGGCTGAAGCAGACCCCAAGTCAGAATTTCTATCCCCCCTCCAATCTGCACAAAAAGATCCCGAAGGGAAGGACTCTCTGCAACAACACAAATGTTCATTGTATGTATCTGGCTCAGGGGCCGTAGTTTGAGGACCCCTGCTTTAGTGCAATATAAAAAATGCAAATAATTTTTCTGTGGACCACCAAAACTTTCTTGCGGACCACCAGTGGTCCACAGACCACCAGTTGGAGACCCCTGGCTTACAGTATTCTGATCTATAGATAGAGTTTCGTGATAAGTACCTTCATAAAAGACATTCGCATGCAAGCTTTTTTCTTCTCCAAAATTGTCAGTAAAAATTGTACATTGGTTACCCTGAATGTAGCAAAGCCAAATGAATTCCCACCTTATTGGAAGGAGAAAAAAAGAATGAGGCTATGTCTGCAGAACAACTCTGCTCCAAGGTGAACTGCATGCCGCAAAGGGCAGAAGACAGAAGAGGTTTGACTTATTTTGACAAGTGGCTATTTTGTAGGCAGAAGATGCAACCACAGACACCCAAGGCAGGATGTACACTGCAACACTGGATGAAAGGAGAACACAGATCATGGGGCCCTTTCAAAGTCCTAACTCTTCAGAGATATATTTGATGGTTTCTGATTTGGCATTAGTATGGAAGGGGCACTGTTAAGGAAGGAAGGAGAACAATAAGACAGTCTTTCAAGGCGGTCTTGCTATTCTTTTCTCTCTTCTCTCTCTTTGCACTTAATGAAATCAAGAAGAAAGGGCGGGCAAGCTCTAGCAATCTATTAATCTTTATGGTAAAAAGCTATTGTGGGTATGAGTCACAGCATATTGAGGATCCATTCAAATTATATTTTGCCATTTGCATTGAATGCATTCTACTGTGGGTGGCTAAAGTGTTTACAGTTTCCTATATGAGGTGAATAGGAAGGAAATTGGATGATTTTTTTTCCTGCCATTGGAGTGGAGTGGAAGGGGGCCTAAGGAGTTGTTTTGTAGTTTTTTTTTCTTTCCTTCCTTCCTTCCTTCCTTCCTTCCTTCCTTCCTATCTTTTCCTTCCTTCCTTCCTTCCTTCCTTCCTTCCTTCCTCCCTCCTCTCCTTCCTTCCTTCCTTCCTGTCTTTCTTCTCCTTCCTTCCTTCCTTCCTTCC
Source organism: Notechis scutatus (assembly GCF_049901735.1). Taxonomy (NCBI): domain Eukaryota; kingdom Metazoa; phylum Chordata; class Lepidosauria; order Squamata; family Elapidae; genus Notechis; species Notechis scutatus. The sequence goes on along the minus strand of NC_142009.1, from coordinate 154,816,031 downwards.
TTCCTTCCTTCCTTCCTTCCTCCCTCCCTCCCTCCCTCCCTCCCTTCCTTCCTTCCTTCCTTCCTTCCTTCCTTTCTTTCTATAACTCAAGGTGGTGAACATACAGTATGTAATACTCCTTCCTCCTCCTATTTTCCCTAGTGGCTTTCATGACTAAGCCAGGATATGAAGTCATGGTCTTCCAGTTTCTAGCCTGCTGCCCTAAGCACTAAACCAAACTGGCTCTTTCCTTGAACATATGGCTGGTCTCTACACCTTAAAGAGGAATTCCAAAGATAGCAGGTTAAAAGACCTGGTTTTGCTTGTCTCTGTAACTATTTTAAATCAGAAATAGCAGCGTTCAGAAAGTCTTCCCTCTTTCTTTGTGGAAAAGTCACTTCTCTGTACACTTTGTAAATAATGTATTGTTCAAATATTTTGATCTTTCCTGGATCAGTTATCTATTTACTATACTATACAATACAAGCTGGAATAGTAATTTACAAATTACATCCGTTTTATTTAACAATATGTCTGATTCCTTACTAACAGAACTAAATAATGATGCCAGAGTGATAAAACAATTATTTTCATATTGTAGATAAGAATTGATTGGGAGCAGCCCAAAGTTCCCGGAAAGAAGGATGGGTATATAAATGCTTTAAATAAATAAAAAAGGAAACATCAGAAGTTCAATTGGTTTGGAAGTTCTTTAGATCTTAGTAATGCTTTAGTTTTATATTTTATAAGAAAATATTTTATAAGAAAACACTAGTAGTTCATTAAGTTTCCACCTATTCACTCGAGAATTCTTCTATTTAGTCTTACAATTTTTGGTTTATAAGCTGTGTAAGTAAGAACTGCTGCCTCATCTGTAAGGGTGGATTTTAAAATGTGATTAATAAATAAAAAATAAATGAGAGATTGTCCCAAAGGTGCTTTTTCAGGAGGCAACTGGACTTTCTTGTTTTTCTTTGAAGACATTTCGCTTTTCATTCAAGAAGCTTCTTCAGCTCTGACTGGGTGGTGGTGAATGGAAGGATTTATATTCCTTGTAGGCAGATAGTCATTTGCATTCTTTTAGAGAGGCCACTTGGAGGTTTATCTGTGTCCTCGGGGTCACCTGAATTGTTTCTGCATCTCAAACTGAAGCGCAAATAGTTCCTGTGGTCTGCAATTTTTCCAGAAATCTGTTCATACCCCCGCACCATTTGAAGGGTGTTCATAGCTAAATGCACTTCGACAGTGAAGGGACGCAGGGCAGAAAACAGCTTGCAGCCAAGAAGGCTCCACACACAGTTGCACTACTCAGGTGAACCTGAGGACACAGAAAAACCTCCAAGTGGCCTCAACAACTCTCTAAAAAGAATGCAAATGACCAGCTGTCTACAAGGAATATAAATCCTTCCAGTTCCCACCATCCAGTTGCCTTCTGAAAAAGCACCTTTGGGAAAACCATGATCTGGATGACTCAGAATCTCTAGAGACCGGTTAATAATGAATTAGAAATTGAACATGTCTAGCCTTGAATAAATGTTATAAACTGAAGAGTAGTGGGTATATTTTTTTTCCTGTGGTATGTTTATATCTCCCTGTACCCAAGAGAGATGGCAATGACATATAAACTGAATATGTTAGGGAGTTTCCCAGGTCTTCTTTTACCAAAAATCATTCTGAGAGCCAGTTTGGTCTAGTGGTTAAGACATCTTGCTAGAAACCAGGAGACTGTGAGTTTTAGTCCCACTTTAGGCATGAAACTGCCCGGATGACTTTGGAGTCACCTATCACTCAGTTCTAGAAACAAGCCAGTGGCAAACTACTTCTAAAAATCTCACCAAGAAAACTATAGGGGCTAATCCAGGCAATTGCCAAGAATCAAGCCTGACCTGAAGGAAAAAGAAAACCATTTTATCCCTACACATGGGGGACAAATAAATCTCTTGAGAATCAGAATGTCTTCCTCTGCAATTTCCAGAAATACATCAAAAAATAATAGATCTTTTATTTATTTTTTTCATTCAGAGCACAAACAAGCAATTGTTATGTTTCCAGATGGAATCTGAAAATATAATACCTTCCTTCCTCCTTTTGGAGTTGTATCTCTGAGGCTACATGAATTGCCCGTGGTTTAATAGTGCAATTTGCAACTTATCTGGGTTTTAGAATCAGCATCAGCAAAAGCAGCCAAGCTTGCATTATTGTTCAAAGACCATAGCAACCAAGATTGACAAAATCTGATGAGCGTTGGTGCCTTCATGTCCAGAAATGCAGGGCACGGAAAGACTAAAAATTCTGTGAGGCAAAGCTGCCACACCAAAAATACATACAGTTTCCATCCTTTGAACTATCCTTCTTTGGTTAAAAGCCAAGTAGTTTTATATTTATTTTCACATGTCCCTTGGAACTGCAAAGAAAAAATGGCATTTAAGGTGGAGATTTATTTACCCCGTGGTCTTCATTAATCAGAAACAATGAGAATGAAGTTAACTCCCCAATCTCTGTTGGACAAATGCAAAAAAATAAAAAAGCTTTGCAGGTCCATTATTGTTGTCTCCTTTAGAAGCAAGCCCTCTACATTGCTGGCAATGAAGAAATGCTCCCCAAATTTAGAAAATTTCCAAGCGAGTTTTACACCCAGCTTGGAAAAACATGGCAGCTGATTAATTAATATTTTTCAGAGACTCAAATAGTTTGGAATTCTGCTTTAAAGACCAACTTCCTTAGTCTTAGATTGTTTATGTTGATTGGTTTAAAAGATACACAGCTGCCCACATCTTCAAAAACACAAGTTTGGGCAACTTGCCTTGTTTTTAGGGCTTTGTCTCATTCTGTCCAAGCTAGATAGAAGCTACATTTTCTTGTTAGATATTTTCAATGCTGCCTAATGCTAGATATCAATAGTATTGGTTCATATGACCTGCAGTATAATATGCAATAGATGGTCAAATGCAGCTTTATTATTCATATTTGTTGTTGCAAAAGATGTCTTATGCTCTGATGAAACAGTGTTGGCTCAATATAGCACCATTACCCACATTCTTTCAAACCTCTCCACAAAGCTTACTAATATCTCTACCTACTGGCCATGTTGCTGTGTGGTGGAAGACAGAAACCTATGGCTAACCAATTGTAATTGCATGACAATTCCCAATAGTGCCTGATAGCATGGCTAATAGGCACACCTGGAATTTTAATTCAATGCAACCAGAGAGCTCTTCATCCCTGCATAATACAGGAATGGGCAACTCAGTGACTTCCAGATGTTTTGGACCACATTCTCAAAATACTATGCAAATACTATTATTAAACTTATTTATATGTCACTGTAATTCAAAACAACCCCTGGTGGCTCACATAGCAAAACATAAAACAAACCCCATATAAAAATAAAAATGCAACAGTACAATAGAAAAAAAAAAGATGTACACAACTCAATTCAGGGGAAAGCTTGTGGAAAACAGCACAGAAGGGGTCAGTCTGATCTCCACAGGGCGGCATCCCAACAAAAATGCAGCACGTCCTTTCCTTAGTTCCTTGAACCTCCCAGAAAGGTGGGACCTGCAGTATTTCTCTTTGCTAGGCCCATTTGGATAGGCCTACACCCACTGCCAACAAGTTAGCAAGCGGTTCCAGTTCTCTTGATTGTCTAATCTGTATTTTGATACCATCAAACACATTATATTCCTGGAACATGCTGGAGTGGTTTTAATGGAGGAAGAGTAAAAGATTACTGTACTATCTTATAACTATTTGGTGGAATTGCTTCCCAAATAGAGAAATAAGGAGAAAATATCCATTCAGGCTGTGTTGACAAAGAGTAAAATTGGAGACTACTGGAACAGTACCAGGCATCTGGACTAGTGGATAGTAAATGAAGTACAGTATTATCCTTTCATCTTCTGTCTATGTTAGAATGCTTTTGAATTAAATATGGATGTCCCCGACTGAATTCTTCTACCAGACAAGCTCAAATGGTCGGTAAGAAACATGTGAAATTGTATCTGAATACATTCAGATACTGCTGCTATGGTCTATCTATTATCTGTCATCTACCTATCATCCATTATGTCTGTCTGTCTGTCTGTCTGTCTGTCTACCATCGGCATAAAATTTACATACCCATTTCACTGTCCCAACCTATGCATCATTCATGAAAAGGCATCTTACATGGTGATCCCTCTAATGGAGTCACTGCTTTTTTCTCAAATGCGTATTTATTCACATGACTTTGTTTACCTACTGCCATCTTCATGAAAAATGGACTCCTCTAACCAAGTAGAAAAAATACAGGATGTTTAATTTTCCAAACTGACTTGTTTAACATGAGTCGTTTCCATTTTTCTCTCTCTGGAAGAAACCCAAATCTGGGAGAAAATGATATTTGTTACTCCATTGGAAACCCTGAAAATGGAATTTCCAACAAGTTAGCAAGCAGTTCCAGTTCTCTTGATTGTCTAATCTGTATTTTGATACCATCAAACACATTATATTCCTGGAACATGCTGGAGTGGTTTTAATGGAGGAAGAGTAAAAGATTACTGTACTATCTTATAACTACTTGGTGGAATTGCTTCCCAAATAGAGAAATAAAAAAACAAAGCCACACACAATCTATTTTGGATATGAAGACAAACACAGATCATGTACAGGTGAAACTCGAAAAATTAGAATATTGTGCAAAAGTTCATTTATTTCAGTAATGCAACTTAAAAGGTGGAATTAATATATGAGATACTCATTACATGCAAAGCAAGATAATTCAAGCCATGATTTGTCATAATTGTGATGATTATGACTTACAGCTCATGAAAACCCCAAATCCACAATCTCAGAAAATTAGAATATTACATGCAATCAAGAAAACAAGGATTGTACTGAGAACAATATTGGACCTCTGAAACGTATAAGTATGCATATGTACTCAGTACTTGGTTTGGGCCCCTTTTGTAGCAATTACTGCCTCAATGCAGCGTGGCATGGAAGCTATCAGCCTGTGGAACTGCTGAGGAGTTATGGAAGACCAGGATGCTTCAATCGCGGCCTTCAGCTCTTCTGCATTGTTCAGTCTCATGAGTCTCATCTTTCTCTTGGCAATGCCCCATAGATTCTCTATGGGGTTCAGGTCAGGCGAGTTTGCTGGCCAATCAAACACAGTAATCCCACGGTCATTGAACCAGGTTTTGGTGCTTTTGGCAGTGTGGGCAGGTACCAAGTCCTGCTGGAAAATGAAGTCAGCATCCCCATAGAGCTCATCTGCAGAAGGAAGCATGAAGTGCTCCAAAATCTCCTGGTAGATGGCAGCATTGACCCTGGACTTAATGAAGCACAGTGGACCAACACCAGCAGATGACATGGCTCCCCAAATCAACACAGACTGTGGAAATGTCACACTGGACTTCAAGCATCTTGCAGTGTGTGCCTCTCCATTCTTCCTCCAGACTCTGGGTCCTTGGTTTCCAAATGAGATGCAAAAGTTGCTCTCATCAGAAAAGAGGACTTTGGATCATGGAGCAACAGACCAGGTCTGTTTTCCTTTAGCCCAGGTAAGACGCTTCTGATGTTGTTTGTTGTTCAGGAGTGGCTTGACAAGAGGAATACGACATTTGAAGCCCATGTTTATGTGTGGTGGCTCTTGATACACTGACTCCAGCCTCAGTCCACTCCTTGTAAAAGTCCCCAACACTTTTGAATGGCCTTTTCCTGACAATCCTCTCCAGGCTGTGGTCATCCCTGCTGCTTATGCACCTTTTTCTTCCACACTTTTCCCTTCCACATAACTTTCTATTAATATGCTTTGATACAGCACTTTGGGAACATCCAACTTCATTTACAAGGCTTCATTTACAAAGCCTTTTGAGGCTTTCAATGATGGTTTTCTGCACAACTGCTAGGTCAGCAGTCTTTCCCATGATTGTGATTCCTACTGAACCAGACTGAGAGACCATTTAAACTAAGGCTCAGGAACCCTTTGCAGGTGTTATGGCTTAATTAGCTGATTCGAGTGGGACACTTTGAGCCTACAATATTGAATCTTTTCACAATATTCTAATTTTCTGAGATTGTGGATTTGGGGTTTTCATGAGTTGTAAGCCATCATCATCACAATTATGACAAATCACGGCTTGAACTATCTTGCTTTGCATGTAATGAGTCTATCTCATATATTAGTTTCACCTTTTAAGTTGCTGAAATAAATGAACTTTTGCACGATATTCTAATTTTTCGAGTTTCACCTGTAGGTAAGATGATTGTGGAGGCTGAAATTCTAGGCACACATATTTGGACAAAAGTCCTGTGAAATTTAGTGAGTTTTACTTCTGAGGACTAAGAGAAGATCTGACAGCAGAAAACATATCCTTGAATATGTATTTTTTCAAATCTGCTTTAAATTGCAAGGTTCTGTATAGCTGTGAAAACTTCCTGTTATCTGGGCAGTCTGATCAAAAAGCATTCGTAACACTAATTCCAGGTGAGATTATGAAATCCCTGCCTCTAAACTCTTTGAATGTTACATCCTTTTATAAGTTTTTTTGCTACATTCGACACTGCTAGATACTCCTGGGGAAATCAGCCATTATCAAAATATTTTTGATGACAGAAGTCAGTCCTCCAATTAAAAGTGTTGATAGCTTGGAATGTTTTGGAACTTCAGAAGTTTCAAGGACATGCTTTCACCACAAAGAAAACAGGAAACCATTACGATTATGTACAAATAGCAGACATAATGGCTCCTGGGCCACACATCCAGATCATCCATTAGACTGCACTTGCAAACTCTTCCTAACAAGAATATGTTTACTACTATTAAGCTTCTCATAATTGCCATCTCACTCTTGATTTGGTTAACCTGGGGAAACTGAATACTTATTTGTGGGAAGGGAGCCCGGTAACAACAGAAGGAATTCTCAGAACCCAAAATGCAAGAATAGAATAGGAAATTGATTTTTATCTGCTTAAGTGGAGATGGAGAATTCTGATATTACTTCAAGGAATAACTTGTAACCATAACCCACTCTCAAAATGGTTTTTAACACTTAATGAAGTCTCAGAAAACATGAAATAATTCTGGTTTGAGTGTCTCTTCCCATCAACAATGCCAAGCACTGAGAAATGCTAAGTGTTAAAATAATTTCAGGCAGCACAATGAAGCTTATTCGCAGATATAAATACCTATAATCCTTATAGTTGAATAGCCAATCCTAAATATATTTATTCAGTGTGTTGTCCAAAATAACTGCCCAAAATTACAACACAAAACATCCATCACATGCCTGTGAGATATATGTAGCCACCACCATGTCACCCAGTACTCAAGCCAGAAATTAGCATCTTCTCAGAGGCATATTGTCTGAATTCCAGGAAAGTCTGTCATACCCTCACCTACAGTCAGGCTTTTAATTAAAGATCAGCTTGTTTATCTGAATTTTGCCATAAAAAGACTGAAATATAAATCTATACATTTACTGTAGTGATAAGGACAGACTTGGTCTTCAATTTCACACTAAGATTTATTGTGTATTAAGAAAATGCTTTGTGAAAACAAATAAATAAAAAAGAAGAAAAAAGAATGCTGGTGTATATATTTCAGAAATAAGAAATACACCACAGAGGTTTGTCTTGAATCTCATCAATTAACCAAAGTGTCCAGTTTGTCAAAGCATGAAAAACACTTACTTGTTTTTATATGATGTATTTATATTTACATGATACATTTTTAAAGCAATAGCTACAATGATCATACTTATTAGAAACAATAAAAAAGAAGTTAAGAACTAAAATGTACATCATACACTTGTATATATATTCTTTACACAGAGGTAAAAAGGCTTATAAAAATCAATACAACTGAGTTTTTAACTTTTAGTATACAGATACATAATGGAAGTTTGCTTCAGGCACTTAAATCTGTTAACGTGAGCAATAGCTTGGAAAAAAAAAATCACAACTGAGGAAAAAAAACCCACCTTTTCGTTAATGGATTGTTACCACAGATACAAAAATAAGATCTGAATCATTTCTCAGATGATTAATGTCAGTACTGAAAAGCTGAGAGGAGGAGAAAACCACACACTGATCAGCTGCAGTGTGGAGATCAATGGAAAATATTTACACCCCCAACCCAGTTCCCTCCATTTCTGCCCGTGCCCCTCTGAAGCCCCCTTCCCAAAGCAACCCTCTTGCTTCAATGCACAGAGAGAAAGAAGGAACATGAAACAAAGTGCCAAGGGTTCAAAGAAAGCCAAGGTAGAGATGGGAAGAAGGAATTCACAGGAGGGGGCAAGGTGGAAAGTTTTAGCTGCTTTAATGAAATAAATAGGGGCATTTGAACCTTGACAATCCTTAAGATACCTTCTGTAGTGTTGTGCTTCGTAGAGGAGAAAGACCTTACAGAAATTCAGGAACATGGGACAACTTTGCAATTATCACTAGGATAAATAAAGTTGTTCCATTATTTTATTTTTGAGGCTGGCTTGATGTTTGTTAGTCATCCTTTGGAGGGATGTCATTTGCTATCAGGCACATAAAATATGCATTTGCCTCATGAATTTCTCCCCAGTTAAAAAAAATAATAATAATAATAATAATAGTAAAGTGAACAGCTTCCTTTACCATTTAGCACTTTTCCAAAAAAGGATATTTAACAGCAGTATTTTCATTTGTACTATGTCATGTTGCCTATAAGTTACAGACAAATCCCAAATTTGGAATTTGAAACATGAACAATGGAGATTTTAGAGCTAATTGACTCACGCGTGAATTGAAGGCTGCAATTGAGGAATTATGTTCTAAATAGATGATATAAATTAGCCTGTTAAGGAGATTATATGATCCTTACTGATCTGCTAAACAAAGACACCCCCCCCAAAAAAAAATTACTTGGTTCCCTATGTATGTGAAAGATGAAATGATCTAGTTCAGATTTTTACTTGCTATTAAGGATGAAAGAACTGTTGAATTTCAATTTCTCATTTTTCCAAGCCTTCACCCTGGCTTATCCCACCTTTGTATTTATCTTTTTAAACACTAACTTTAGGCAACAATTGTACCATTTTTGTGCTAAATGGCAAGCATATTTCCCAGCAGAAGGCAATTCTACACTCTAATTATTTTCGCTCAGCTTTCTCCTGACACCTGATACTGTGTCGTCTATTTGTTTGGAGAACTGGAAGCCAACATTCTCACATAAGTGCACAATTTCAAAAGGTAAATTAATTTCAATTCAGGTATGGGTCTGAAAATGAAAAATCAGGTAGATTCGCAATAAAATTCAGAACTAAAACGAATTGCCCCCATCCCAGTATCGTTCTGCAAATTATGTCATAGATCTGAGTTTGCACTGTCCTCACTTTACCTTTACGATAGGAGGGTCTGCAGCCAAGTATTCATTGTTCAGCTGCAGAGATATCAGAAGAAACTTCAGGGGCTCTGGAAGGAGAAAAGGCAGCTTACCTCTGACCCCAAAGGAGGGCCATATTGACAGGGGGAGGAGATTTAGCATCAAATCATCTCAATATAGCCAGGAGGGAATACAGGCCCAGCCAGCATCGGAACAGGATATATTTAATCAGTTCCTGCCTCAAAAGGCAATGCAAGGAGAATGCAAGATCTTTTTAGGCTGGTTTCTACACTGACACCTGCGAGCCAGTGTGGCCTTTCCTCAAGACTTTTCCTGAGGTGCCCTGAGTTTTAGAGTAGCTTGTCATTGCAAATGGCCGGGGTGGAGGTTGCGCTCAGGAGGGTTGCTCATTGTGAGGGTGCTGGATCCCAGCCCATGTCTTTCTGGATTGGTCCAAAGCATTCTACAAATGCCCAAAAGCAGAGAGCTGCAAAAAAAAAGGGGGGGGGGAATGTCCTCTGATCGTGAAATCAATGCCTGAGATAACCAGGGGTGCTCTGGCTGCAGGATTTGGCCATAACATCAGAGATTGTTGCATATGCAATTAAACGAGATCAAAGCGACACCATTCCCGGAAGGAGCTGCTGGACTGTTTCACATGGAACAATGCAAACGTGTTCCCTCTTGGTTGCTGATATTTGGCAAAAACGAAAAGCCATTTCCTTTTCTTTTAATTAAGACTTCTTTCAATGTGCAATAGAAGAGGTGGGAGTGGGGCAAGGTCACACGTGCCCTGCCAGTCAGCTGCCCAAAGCAGGAACCGCAGTGCCTGTTCTCACAAGCCAGCGCCTATAGCTGCCTCAGAATATTCAGATTGTACTATGCTATATTATAGCTAAACTGTTCTACACTTTATTCCTTTGAATAAAACCTTTGCTATTTCCATGTCATATATTAGAAAAATATCATTTCCACAGCTAATTACAAGCCTTGTACACAAGACATGAGTTTTAAAAGAAAATTAAAAACCTCACAAAATTAAGGTTATCGCTTCGCTCTGCTTTATTTTACAACCCAGAGATCAAAGAAGTGGGTTTGATACAGGTTTTGCAATGCATGCATACTTTTATACACTACCAAGTTATACTGAAATTCACGGCTTGTCGGTGTCAGGGTGCCTAGTGATTCCAGCAGGGCCCACCTTAAGGGCTACTAAAATATTTGAAGGGTCCTAATATTTTTCATGGCAAGGCGATAGGAAGGGCCTGGGATTCGTCCAGTTTTGAACTATTCACCCTGGTTCCCTGCAGATGCCAAATATGCATTTGAGAGTGAAGAACAAGGTAGCCTTATGTCTGCACATTGGGTGAGGGGCGGGGTGTTGGTTTAGGCCAATGACAGAGAAGCCTGAAAACACCCTGGTGCAACTTTTTCTTCCTACCTGTGCATCATGCCACTGAACTGGGAACAGAGGAAATAGTTAACACTGACCCAACATCACTAGGAATTATTTATGTTCACAGTATAGTTACTGTGCAGATCCAGGAACTTGAGAAACGGAAGATACACACGCTGCCTGGATGGGGGAACTGTTCTCAGTCAATTTCACCTAAGAACAAAGGCATGCAAGTTTGTAAAGAAAAGGGGGAGAGAGGCCAGCTAGAGCATGCATTGGTACTAAAAGCATGAGTAAATGCTTCTTTTAACTCCACCCTCCCCATTTCTGCAACTGGAGATTCATGATTGGGACAATATGTGTCGATTCCTCTTAGGCTTTTCTTTAAAGGAAAAAAAGAGAGAGAAATAAATGCACTTCCACTTAAAAAAAACCCGAATGATTTTTAAAAAGCCATGTTCCTGCCTCTATCTAAGTGATTGTCAAGTGCTGTAGCGGCGGTGCCCTCTGGCTCTATTACATCCATACCCAACTAGTCCAGGTGCAGGCAGTCCTATGTCCTAACTCCACGATAGAAAATGTTCGAAGCACCCTCCATTGATTCAAAGGCCTTCAAGGCAAAGACACTGGCCAATGAAATGCCTTGCAATTGAGGCTTCCCTATATTTCTGGATTAGTCTGGAAAGCATAAGACCTCGGATTAATTCCAGACACACTCCCACCCTGGATTCCAAAAAGGGCAAGGGGGGGTGGGGGTGGAGGAGGATTCTTTCCCTTATCTTTAGCATACTGACCTGTAGACAAAGTTTAAAAGCCCTCTTTTTCCCTCTTTTTCTTTCCAAGGTACACAAGTGCATGGGTGTACATGTCAATTTCAAAACATGCAAACTCCCCCTTTGCCTCAGGTTAGGAACACCACAGCATAAAGACTGTTTTCATTGGGAAGAACGTCAATGCAAAAGCTAATTTTTCCACTGTTATTTGGAAGAGAAAGGCGATGGTGGCTGGGAAAAGAGGAAGAGGAGAAACGTAATTTATAAAGATTTCATTTTTGTGTATAAAAATTGGTCTGAAATCACAGGAGTTCTCAGATTCTCACATATAATACAGGTAATACTAAGGCTCATTTCCCACAATTTTAGCTGAACCCTCAATCAGAAAATCCCAGAAGACCACCCAAAAAAATATGATGGAACTTTTCAGGAACTGTAGGTTGTGCGATTGTTGGCCCTACATTACCATGGCGCACAATTATTACCCACAAACCTCTTCTGTACACACAAAAATCCATACCCTCAAACTGGCTGCAAGGTGCTCCCAATCCGAAGTGGGATTTTACTCCATTGTTATATACTCTCACAGGTGTGATGAGCTTGCTAAGTATAGGTTACCCCGCCGGTGAGATGTTCCAAATTCCGTCCCCATTCAACCGTTCCCATCTCAAACACTCTCCTTGCAGGAGGGAAGGAATAATCCCACAGAAGACCTTCTGCTGGATGACAGATCAATAATGCAAACATCTATGTGGTACATTAGTCTGTTAGAACTCCGGGAGCAATCAATGCATAGCAGCCAAGTGGGAGGGAAAGAGAAGGAACCGTCTGGTTCCTAGGTTTCCAACAGGCTCCCAAGGCCGGCTCAGGTGGGCACCAACCGAGAATGCCCAAGACCAAAAAGGGGAAGAAAACAGGCCTTCACCGGCTTGGAGCGCTGTCATCCAGCTGCTTTGTGTTTCCCACCACAACACCTGCACATCACCCCACAGTGGTAGCAAGCCCGAAGGGGCAAGTAACAGCACATACAAGGGGCCAGAAAGGACAAGGCGATTAGGGCCAGCCACCGGAGGCAAAACTTCTCATCGCTGGTATCGCAGGAGCAAGGGTCTGTATAGTCTCCTTCTGGATCAGACATGCAGTGATAGAGCATACTGTCTGCACACCACATGCAGCTGACTCTGCGGATACAGCTTTGGACTCGGTCGGGAGCATCCTGGCACTGACCTCGCCTGTTTTCCTCGTGGTTGAAGATGTCCCTACAATACACACACCGCGATCTTTCCCCGTCTTCTTTTTGCCGCCGCTGTTTACACCTGGCTGGCTGAGTTTTTATTACGGCATCCTTAACGTCATCCCCTCGATCAAAGTCAGCGTTACTAACATAAGGGTAATTGTAGTCATGTTTCGAGGCCTCCGTTTTGGCAAACCGCACGTAGGAGTCTCCGTCATCAGGGTCAATGTATTTCCCCCGCACAGGGGTATGACGGTAGTCCTCATAACCTGTCACCCAGTTCTTTTCCCTTGGATTAATCCGTACAATCTCCTCGTCATCATCGGGGAAGCTGACGTGCCGGCACGATCGCAAGATTGACTACAGGTGAGAGAGAAAGAGATGTTTGAGAAAGCACAATTTTTTTAAGCAAGCAGGTGAGTATGACACTTAGCGGTAGCTTTATCAGTGATACCAGCACACACAATGACACAAGTAAATGCAAAGGCTAAAAATATTCTATGTACAGTAAAAGCCAACAATACAAATTATTGTGGCACACAAAACTGTAATTCCCATAGAAAGGCACCCTTCCTCAGCTGATACTCTCTAGAGTAGGGACGGACACTGAAAAGAGTACCTTTAAGTTTCCTCTCCACAGCAGGATACAAGCTGGGGTTTTGGAGTATAACTCCCATAGTCACTTACCATGGCCTTACCTAAAGCCAAAAGAACCCCAGGATTGCCTATTCCTTCTGAATTTAGAAAGCTAAGCTATATAACCAACCAGGACTGTAGCATTTGGAGAGAATACCAATGCATTTTCAGTTACAGTCAAAATTTACAGTGTGGTTTTTTTTATATACATATGGAGCAGCTGTAGGAAACAGCTGGTTTGGTTCTTTTTAAATAGGTTAAATTTTAATTAATTTAAAATTAAAAAATATTCTTTTAAATAGGCGACACACCACGCCCAAAAAAACTTCTGCTGTTTCCCAAAAACTAGCTAGCCATGAATTGGAAGACAATAGAGGTAGAGTACTGACATATATCACAGATCTCTATCGAAGAGCTCCTGCTTTCACACATGCAGATAGTCCCCAGGCTTTCTGGCCAATCCAGTATGAGAAAAATCAGCGTTCTGGAACAGCAAGGAAAGAATCTAAAGATAGGCTCACTTTTTCTAGATGGTAATGCTCAGGGCTAAACGGGTCATGAAAGTGGCCGCGGGTGCAAATTCGGTGATGCTCAAAGGATGGAGAAGAGGCTAGTGTTCGTAAAGGCTGCTCTCTTTTCTGAGAAGAATTAGAAGAACTGTCAGTGGCATTCTGTAAAAAACAAATGGGACCACATTAGCTAAGTTGTGAATACAATCTTTCTGCAGATTTGGGACATAATAGACACTTCCCTCCCTAAATAAAAGCAGCTAGATTTTAAACTGACCAACTTTTCCAAAAGCACAGTTGGATATGTCAAACCGTAAAACTCGAGAAAACAAGTCACAATTTTTATATCCATATACAATGTTATATCTAAATCAGGCTGAACCACAGCTTATTCATTATTTTTAATCTAAGTGTTGTTGTATGAACCCAGGTGGTTTACAAACCAATGTATACAATTTTGATGTTAAAAAGCTAGTTGAATAATCAGTCTAATCTACATAGACGGATTTAACATCACATTGTTTTAACCTCTTATTTCATGAAAAGTAAGGAGGCACTGGTAACACAACAGCAGGGGTGGGATTCTACCCTGGGGTGGGATTCAAATTTTTAACAACCGGTTCTGTGGTCGTGGCTTAGGTGGTGGTCGTGGCTTGGTGGTCATGTGACTGGGTGGACATGGCTTGGTGGTCATGTTATCGGCAGGGTGTGGCCAACTCAATATCACTCACATCGAGGCACACATCTCCTCGCCTGGCCTCTCATGACTGTGGGGATGCTGCCACAGTCGTAAGTGTGAAAAATGGTCATAAGTCACTTTTTTCAGTGCCATTGTAACTTTAAATGGTCGCTCCACACAAGCAAAGTACCAACAAAGGAGGGGAAATTCCTGAGACAGGAAATCTAGTCCTGCCAAGAATGTAATAAGGGTTAACGGAGTGGCAGTTTCTGTAAGCAAAACCAGAATGTTTCCTTCCTGCCTTCCTTACAGGATTAGCCCAGTAATTTCTTCTAACAACCGGTTCGCCGAACTGCTTAGAATGTTAACAACCAGTTCTAGCAAATAGGTGCGAACTGGTAGAATCCCACCCCTGATTCTACCGGTTCTGTCCACTTCTGTAGAATTGGTAGTTCCGAAGAGCAGCAAACAGAAAGCATACATAGAACCGGTTCTATGTTTGCTGCTGTTTTGGCCCACCTGCCCACCCGGGCCTTTACCTGACCTTTATTTCCTGCGTTTTCAACTGCAGCTGCTTTGCGCGACACAGCTGTGGTTGAAAAATCAGGAAAAAAGGGCTCTTCCAACTGCTGCGCACTTGCACGCTCAGCTGTCCGGGTAGCTCAGCAGGTCGTAAACTGCACTCGCGCAACTTGCACGCGCAACACAGAACAACAGAACCAGTAGTTATACTGGTCGGATCCCATCCCTGCACAACACTGTTGTATTGAAAATAGCATCCCTGGGTCAGGTCTCACTTTATTTACTATTGTGTTTAAAATCATGGCTTTATGTCCAAATGCTACAAAACTTTGCCCCTTGCTACTGGCTATTATTGGCTGAGATCAGAAGAGTCACTACGTAGTGACTGCATAGCTCAAAGTCTGTGGGTCTTAAAATGTTAACGTTAAAAAGCAGAAATGTACCCAATCTATTTAAGTTGCAGCTATACAAATTATAGACATAACATCATGTTTCTACCCACATACCTGCCTCCCATTTGACAAATTCAAAGGAATCTCTGTATACTACAATTCAGAGAAAAATAACAATCTTTATTTATCTTTATTTATTCATCAGGTTTCTATACCACCCATCTCACCTTAAGTACTCTTGTATTTCCATTTCAAGTCACTCAAAGTTGCTCAGGCTAATTTTTCTGCCTTTCAATCACCAGGAAAAATTAGGATACATTTCTGATTTCTTTTAGAGCAAATTTGTACTACACACTCAGCTAAGAAACGGGAATTATTTATTTTCAACCAATGTGCAATTTTGAAAAAAAAAAAAAAAAGTACAGTGAGAATTCCCAAGTCACAAAGTGGTGTGATACGCTGAAATACCCAGAGCCAGGAACCACATGCCAATATTCTGAGTTGGGAACTGTGCAAAGACAGACAGACAGACACACACGCTGATAAAAGAAAACAGGATTTTACCCCCTTTATAAACAATATATATATCTGAAACGAGAGGAAGAGCTGAAAACATGTTTAAATCCTTATCTGATGTACAGTGTATGTTTTCACTACTTATATAGTTTTGGCTCTCCAGACAGACTCTTAACAAATTTGCTGAGAGCCCTATGATCCTAACTTGCAAAACTGGGCTGACACTTGCTGCACAAATGTTAGATTTTCATGCTAGTTACCTTCCAGGTAAACCTCTATTCTGGCCTCTATCGGAGCAGGAAACGAACTGCTTAGATTAACTTCACCTAGGACTACTGTACCTACTACATCACCCCCTCTTGATGCTGTGCATTGTTAAGACAACCCAATTTTTATGAGACAACCTAAATAGATTAAATGGCTACTTAACTTCTGTTTCTTCCCAAAGAAGAAACTTTAGAGCAATAAAAGTAACTATGCTTTTATACAAAGCTTGGCATATTTTGAAAGAATATTTTCAAACTTTTAGCGGCATCAGCTGTTGAATTCTATTTTGGCAATGGATTCCAGCTCAAATAAGTGTGGATGAACATCATAACTGCAAATAAGTGACCCCATCTGACTTCTTAAAATATCATTCTGTCTGCTCTGAGAAATCTCTGCTTGCAATAACTGTCTTTTTAATGTATCAGCATAAGCTCACAAATGCGCAGCTGAAGTCGGAAGGAATTTTTAAAAGCTGTAAATAGCAAAATATGAAGGCAGAGCATGCAAGCAAAATTTAACACAAATTTTTAATTCAAATGCTTCTATTACAAACATGGTATTTCACCTGTTGTGCTAATATTAAATCCTAGATAGAGGGCAGGAATGGAAAAAGGTACGCATGCTTTAGAGACTCACATTTAACACAACACCCAAACCTGCATCAGTATGACTCTTCCCCTTTAAAGAAGCAACAGAGGCACTCAAGTTTTGATTCCCATAATGCTAAGACACTACACTCGCTTAGTACAGCATCCATTTAAAGGCCCACAATGTTCATTTAAGATGTCAACAGATAGCCTTACTGTTCTTGTTGCCTTTTAAGAGCATGCCTGCCTCAATCCAGAGACTACATGCAGGCCCCAACTGTCCTTTTGTATTCCCAAGACTACCCCTAAAACATGCCACTGAACTGCTAAGTTTCAGAATAAAAGAAGTTGTATAAAAGAAAATCCACATTTTAACAAATCGACCAATTAAAAAAAAAAAACAACACAAGCCAGAAATGTTTGTCCTTCTTCCTCCTAGCGATATCACTTCATCACCGATCATGCTCCCCATGGTTCTGGTGGCCAAAAAAAAACCCCACTTGGCTAATTAATGTTGCCTGCTCCTTCTTTAAAGCCAACATTTCCAAGTTCTTCTCTTTTGGTTGGTCATGGAAAAAGGACATCCCAATGCATAACACTGCCTCTGGACAATGAAACAGGTAACCTAGCCATTTTAAGCAGTCTGTGTCTAGGTGGCAGCCAGTATGAAAAACAGGAGGTACATTCAACATTCCAAAGTATCCTTCATGTTTACAAGAGGTTATTTTTTCCTGCCCTGAGCTATCCTTCCATTTTTGCAACCAGACCAGTTTGGCCACAGCACGCCTTGAGGAGACCGGATCAAAGAAACAATACCTGTTTTTGAAACATAGTCCTTGTTTCCTACCAGTTGCAATAGAATAGCATTCTAAAGCAGGTAAGAGTATCCCGAAATTGCTTAAGGAAGTCAGAGAGCAATAATCTTTTTTGTTTTTTTTTTGCTTTTGAATCTTCATTGTTTTGCTTTCTGCTTAATTGGCACTGGAGACAGGGAAGGCAGAAATCACTTCAAAAACTAGTTGTAGATCCCTTCCTCTAAATATCCTTAACTGCTTTGATTCATTGTATTGTAGGCTAAAAGATAATTTCCAAATTCAGTGCTCAAACTAAATTGGGACTCAAGGAGGTGAGGTAGGGTGACTTTTTCAACCTGATCAAGCTTTTATAGGCAATGTAGGACTGGTCCCAAAAGCCACACAGAAAAGCAAAGAACTTTCTGACACAGAATTTACTATTAGCATTCATTTATCTGCCTTGAGAAAATGACAGAGAAGAGATCAAGGCAAGCTACTTCTTAGCTCAGCACTCAATCCTCGCACACGTAGAAGTAAATTGGTTGCATTTGAGATGACGATGCTCTTAAGGAATGTCTGCAGGTCTTCAGTCAGTATATAGCTCAGTTTTGCTGTCTATGGAGATTCTCAATTATCCAAGTCATGGTTGTCCCAAAGATGCTTCTTCCAAAAGGCAACTGGACTTTCTCGATTAAGCTTCTTCAGTTCTAACTACTTCTTAGTTTTGCTGTTCAAAATGCTCAGCCATTTCTATGACTCAAACCTGACTCAAACCTATCCCTAACCCTTTGCTAGTCTATCTTTAAAACCTTAGCAACTGAATGTTAGCATGCAAACGCTATTGTGAATAATTAGTGCCAACACATTTAGCAGCCTTTTAATTACAATGTTCATTAAAAGATACTGAGCTTCCCTACACATAAGTTCATCTTGTTTGCATTGCTCTTCTGCACAGACACAGGTTGCAATGGATTACCTAGGGTCTAATTTTGCAGAAGCAGTTTATAAAAAGTCACCACTAAATGCCCAGTTTATTTATTACAAATGTTTATATAGCTCCCCATTAATCAAAAGGAGCTCTGGCCAGCTTACAAACCACTTCATCAGTAAGATTAAAACACTATACTAAAATATAACAACAAAAATATCAACCCTTAAACCCAAAATAGCTTTGCATTCAGAAGAATTGGATCCTATCTGATGGCAGGGGAAATACTGTTCCAAAGAATGGGGAGGCAGCAATAGAAGTTGCTTTATTCTGGCATGTCAGGAGATGGCATTTTTCAAGGGATGGGATCCAGAGAGCTCAGCCTTCCAGAAACAGCTGGAAGTAGTCGATTCTGCATATATTCAGGTTCTGATTCATGAAGGCCTTTAAAAGTGACAGCCAGCACCTTGAATTGCATCCAGAAGAAGACTGGTAAGAAGTGCAGCTCTCAATGTGCTATACAGTCAACTAACAATACATTGATAACTGCTCAAGCCACTGCATTCTGGACTAGCTGGAATTCCTGAGTGAACTTCAATGGCAACCCAAGGTAGAGCAGTTGCCATAATATAAGTGGGAGGTGATCAACACATGAGCTGCCTTCTCAGAGACATGCCCACCTAGGATTTGGTTCCACCATTAACTTCTTACTCCCCCTTCTCACTGATCTGAACCACTCACTCAGAAAGAACCACTCACTCAGAAAGAACCCCTGCAACGCTGTACCTCCCGCATCTTGTTGACAATTAAGATGGATACTGTAGTAAAGGTCACCAAGGGATCAAGCAGGACCGGGACTTACATGTCCCCTATCTTGGTCCCATCTGCAATAATGATTGATGTGGGTTTCCTCTAGAGCTCTCTGCAAATGCAGCCATACAACCCTCACAACGACTCTTCCCAGAAAGGGAATGTCACTGACACACGTAATAGGCTGAGAGTTATCTAACTTTGTTGGGCCCAGCAATGATTTATTGAAGAAGGATTGCACTATTGCCTCTTTCAAGGCAGGTGGCACCACCTTCTCTTTCAAGGAAGAATTCAATATTGTTTACACATGGTCCAATTCCTTCTTGAAGGATTTCATCAACTAAGAAAGGCAGATATTTAACATACAGTTTTAACAGAAAACAGAAGTTGGGTTCAAATATCATGCCTATTTTGTCCATGGCTTATAGAATAAGGCATAGTGATCTGGGTTTACTTAGGATATAATGACTCTGGTTTACAAAGTCAGCAGACTTCCAATCCTACTATACCATTTGAACGAAAGGATGCAGCTTTTAATATCATGAAAACCAAAGTCTTGTAGATTCAGTCTTACTAAGCTTTAGTTGGTTCTCCTATCCTTTCTAAACTTCTGACATATTGCAATCAAAAGTTCTTTTAGAAACAAAACTACAAATTTTTAGTTGGGTGGGTGTAGAGAACTGAACTGGCTGTAATTTGTGAAATCAAACTTAGCTTCTCTTGTTCCCTCTCACGCACATTTTAGCAATGTGGTTGTAGCATATTTCACACTCCTCTGGGAGACAAATGTAGGCCAAAGGCTTCAGGAAGGAATCTCTAGAAAGGAACATAGTTACTTAGTTTTGACTGTGAGAGGGACAAAGAAAATAATATTTTTTAAAACATTGTATAAATGGTTTTACACTTTTTATTATTTATGCTGACAATGCAGACAAAGGACGCTTGGTTTAGTAAGCAGGAGCCAAATGTGAAGAACTTTCACATACTGTATATATGGGACCTTGCAATTATCTGTACATAAAGCAGCTGGAAAAATCATTATTCTAGCTAGGCCTATGGTCAAACTAAATATACATATGCTAAACAAATCCTGCGTATTGTAAGCAAAAGTAATTTCATATTAGCAAGTTTTGAAATATCTCACATCCCTACAGTCTATCTTACATAGATATTTCAGGTCCAGTTTCCTTGCCCTTGGCACTACTTCACATATCTCCATCTCCAAAATTTGTTGGTTTCCTCCATTTCTTGGATCTGTGTATTTATATTGTCTCTTTATGCACAATGTTTCCACACTCCTTTCCAAGGTTTTTTCCCCGCCATTTTTCAAACTGTTTGCAAATGTCCGTAAATAATATGCTTGTTTTTCTGAGCAGAATAAGTGAGAGTCATAAAGTCATGGGCTCAAAATCTGATACAATCATTGAAGGTTTGAGATGAATGTAACTGATATCAAACAAACCTGGTATACATTACATAGGGTATTTTTAAACTGAGAAATCTGGTGTTGGCCCAACTTGCCAGAAAGAACGTGAAATTTCTAAATGTGTCAACAGAAAGACAGAGGCAAAAAGAGTTCAGTCTCTTATGTGATGTCATAAGGACGCTCAGGTCCACTGCTCTGTGGCAAAGAAAGAACTTGGTTGTATGGCTTTACCCTTTCTAGCCATACCTGATGGACATCTTTGCTTTCCTTACTGCTAGTAAAATACACACACACACACACAAACCAGCATCTTCATTGAGAGGCATGTATTATTACTATAGAAAAACTGGGTTACATTTACATAATAAATATCCTGTTACAAATAAAATATATACAATAAAAATCTCAAAAGATACCAGAATACTTATGTTTTGGCTTCAGGTATAGACTATCCTAACATTTTCCCCAATCTACTCCAAGTAGAAGTACACTTAGACATTTTTTGGAGATTTGTATAGTGAAAACTATTGAAGTGCCCTGAATAGAAAAGTAGGCCTTTGACAATTTTCCACTAAACACAACAAAGAGTCAGAAAACCTTAAACTGCATCCCTGCTGTCAAATAGAAATTCAAGATTATTTTAGCAAGCCTGTATCTCTGTATAAAGCACTGTCTTACAACCTTCTCAAGTCTAACACTGGGAGTGTGCCAGTTAAATATATTTGAAGAGATCCAGTACTTTTGTTGCCGTATTCTGACAATTGACTTCTTTAAAAAAAAACAAGTGCATAAACCAAACTAAAGAATAATCAACTGGCTTCTAGAATTACAATTTGCTGCAGAGTATAAATCAGCCTGAGTTCTTAGAGAAGGGTACTATCTGATTGCTAGAAAAGAAAATTAAGTTAGTGTTTTAAATTTAAGGTGCAATTCACTTTGGCCCAACCACTGTCACCTTTTCACCACGCCAGCCACCAATTTTCAGAAAGCTGCCATAATTTCTAATGCAGTCTCATCCTTTGTATAGCCTGTAAACATGTAATTCAAGAAGTGGCATCATAATAACCTAAGAACAATTGTGCTGTATCATCAAATCAAAAACTATGCTTAATGCTGTATTCCATTTTCTTGTTGGTCAGCTGCATGGCTAATATGCCTTAAAAAAACAACCTACAACAACATATATTTTATTTAAAAATGCCTTATTTAAAGGTCAAAAACCATTAAACCACACATATCTAAACAACTGAAGAAACCAACAGCAGGTGGAATGTAAATATAACACCACAGTTTTGCAAGTCAGATTCCCCCAGTTCTTAGATTTAGGTAGTAATCGTCTATCAAGTACACCGATATCTTCACTCCCCTGTCCCATCCAGGATAAAGCAGGTTATTCTCAAGCAAGCAACTTAATAATGATAAATTTCATTACTCAATTAAACTTCATTACTTACATACTCCTAGCATTTTGTCCATCACTTTCTCCCCCCCCCCCCAATTCCCTTAAACTTTAGGAGGAATACTTATTGATACTCAATGTTTGGGTAGTATAGTCATTATCTTTCTACCTCAGAATTGAATTTCCTATCTTTCATTTCCTTCTCTCTCTCTCCTCAGACATAGCAGTCCAAGTAATATCCATGACAGGTCATCTAGTGACAAGAGAAAAGAATTGGCAAATCCTAAACTGAACCAAAGTGTTGTGAACGAAAGAAATGTAATTAATAAAGATTCATTTGCCTAGCAGGATCGTAATCCTGCACGTCCTATTGGCCCATATAATGGCAAGTTGTGATTGGTTCATTCTGAGCAATCTGACTGGCTGTTGGCGGGCCGCGCCAAGGTTCAAACACTATCCATTGGTTATCCGGGAGCAGCTTACTCTATAAAAGAGTGACCGCTAGCCGGGTTTTTTTTTTGTCTCTGTTATGCTTGTTGAATAAAGAGCTGAAGTTCACGGTTTACAGTCTGGTCTCCATTCATTAACCCATGCCTCAAACCTAACACTGGCGACGAGGGTGGGATCCGGAGACAATAGAGCTGAATAAACCCTACAGAGCACCAACCGAAGCACGTGGCTGAGAGCGCATCTACATCGGCAGGATGTCAGGTGGCGCTATACCACCCGCTCCTTTTGACCGGGAAAAGGAAGACTGGGAGTCGTATATGGATCGGTTCCAAATGTTTCTAGAAACCAACAATTTGAAAGATGCAACAGCCGGAAAGAAGCGGGCGGTGTTCTTGACCCATTGTGGACCAGCCGTTTTTAGAATGGCGAAGGCGCTCGCGAAACCGGCTGAAGTGACAGCAATGGATTGGGACAACCTCGAGCCCATCCTACGGGCTCACTATGCCCCCGCCATACCAACGTTGGTTCGGAGACACGAATTTTATCAACGGGATCAGCGGAAGGGTGAAAGTATTGCAGACTTCATCGCTGACCTAAGAAACCTGGGAGGCCTCTGTGGGTTTTCAGACCTAGAAGAAGCTATGCGAGACCGCATAGTTCTAGGGTTAGATGACCACGCAGTACAGAGCAAGATCATGGCAAAAGGGGACATTGATCTTGCAGATGCCATTGCTGACGCTACTGCAGCAGAGGCAACCAAGAAGTCGGCCGCTCGAATGCGCCGCACCAACGCACCGCTCCGTCAGTTCGCCCGTGAAGCCTCGCCTCAACTAGAAAGACACTCAGCGACAGCGCACCACGAGGACCTCGAGTCCCAATCCGAGAGCGATGAAGAAGAGGTTAACAGACTTCGGGCCGAACGAGATCAACAAACTCTAAAACTTCAGCGCCCATATGCGGGTTGTGGGGGAAACCACCCGCGATCCGGTTGCAAATTCCTTGACGCAATCTGCCGTTCCTGTGGGAAGAGAGGCCACATCGCACGGGTCTGCAGAAGTAAGAGGGAATTCAACACAAACAAAAAGGAGAACAACCTCCGCCAAACCCCAGGGAACCTCCCTGCAAATTGGGATCGTTTGAATAACCAATGGAACAACCATGCCTACAGCAGCAAAACATCTGCTCTTCCAGCAAGACGAGAAGAGGCACACCAGACTATTATTATCGGCCATGCTTCGTCATTAGACAAACAAAAGATCCAAGTGGAAGTGGACATCGAGAACAAACCTTGCCAGATGGAAGTCGACTCCGGATCGTCCCTCTCAATGGTTTCCTGGAAGACCCTTAAACAGCTGATCCCTACCATCCGTCGGCAAGACCTCAAAACACAGAAAATCATCCTCAGAGATTATCAAGGGAACTCGATCCCAGTCGTCGGAGTGAGTCAGGTCCACGTATCTTTTAAAGATCGTGCCATGTCTCTCCCATTAACTGTCGTCGATGGGGACCGGCCCAGCTTACTAGGCCTACAATGGTTCGCCCCACTCGGGATCGAGGTGGCCAGCATTCACCAGGCCGGAAGCGACGATTGGGAAGAGAGCATCGTCCAGGAATTCCACGACGTATTTTCGGACAACTTAGGCAAGTACAAGGGGACCCCTATATCATTTAGCCTCAATCCAGAAGTAGCCCCTATCCGCCTTAAGCCTCGTCGGGTGCCGTTTGCCCTTAAACCCAAGATTGACGAGCAACTTGATAAGTTAATAGCCCAAGGGGTGTTGGAGCCTATTGACCACGCCCGTTGGGAAACCCCAATCATAACCCCCATCAAACCAGATGGGTCGATCAGAATTTGTGGAGACTACCACGCCACTCTGAACCACGCACTCCAACAGAGCGCTTATCCGGTGCTGGTGGTTCAACATCTTCTCCACTCCCTGGGCGGCAGGAAGATCTTTGCAAAGTTAGACTTAGCGCAAGCGTATCAACAACTACCCGTTGATGCGGAAACCGCAGAGGCACAGACTATCGTTACACACCGAGGTGCCTTCAAATGCAACAGACTCCAGTTCGGAGTGAGTGTAGCCCCAGGGATATTTCAGAGTCTAATGGAGAGACTTTTACAGGGAATAAAAGGGGTTGTACCATATTTCGATGACGTGTTAATTGCTGCCCCAAATAGAGTAGAGCTTGAAAGGCGTCTCAGATTGGTTTTACATAAATTTAAGGACGCCGGCCTCAAGGTTAAAAAAAATAAATGTCAACTATGCACTGAAAGGGTAGAGTTTCTCGGATACCTCCTCGATAAACACGGTATTCACCCTACCGAAAACAAACTCAGGGCAATCAAGAACGGCCCAAGACATAAAAGTAAGACTGATCTCCAGGCTTTCCTGGGACTTATTAACTTTACAACATCTTCTTGTCCCAGAAGGCGACCATAGCTGAGCCCCTACATAGACTTCTCGACAAGAAAGCCACCTGGGTCTGGGGACATCGAGAAGAACGCTCTTTTCAAAAAGTGAAGGATTTATTAACATCCGACATTGTGCTAATGCAGTACAATGAGACTTTGCCACTAAATATTACGTGTGACGCATCACCATTTGGGGTTGGAGCCATTTTGAGTCACGTGTTACCAAACGGGCATGAAGCTCCCATTGCGTACTTTTCGCGGACATTAGCGAAGGCTGAACGAAACTATAGCCAACTTGACAAAGAGGCTCTTGCTATTGTATCGGCCGTGAAACGATTTCACGAATATGTCTACGGGTGGCCCTTTACTCTAATTACAGACCACAAGCCTTTACTGGGCATTTTAGCAGGAGATAAACCAACCCCATACATATTATCGCCTAGAATGACTCGCTGGTCAGAATTCCTAGCAGCCTACAGCTACATACTGCAGCATCGCCTGGGGAAAGCCATTCCCCACGCTGACGCTTTGAGCCGTTCCCCACTTCCGGAAACCTTCAGCGACCCAGCTCCAACCCTCACCATGCTGCAAATTGAAACCCTCAACTCGCCGCCACTAACGGCAAGAGATATCGCTGCCGGCACAAAACGAGACTCTATCCTCGCAAAAGTTCTCAGTTGGGTCGAACGCGGGTGACCAGTCGAAGAAACCCCCGCCATTTTCAAACACCGGCAAATGGAACTATTCTCCCAGAAGGGCTGCATCCTATGGGGAGATAGAGTCGTCGTGCCAGAGAAACTACAGCGACTTGTGTTGAAAACCCTACATGAAGGACATCTGGGCATCGTCCGCATGAAGGCTCTCGCTCGAAGCTACGCGTGGTGGCCAGGCATCGATAAACAAATTGAAGCCTGGGTTACCATGTGTAGAAACTGCCAAGAGGTCAGCAACGCCCCACCGAGAGCAATTCCCACTGAATGGGAAACTCCTCGAGGCCCGTGGTCCCGCATCCACATTGATTTCGTGGGACCCACGAAAGGACACACTTTCCTCCTAACCGTGGATGCCTACTCCAACTGGCTCGAAATGCACAAGATGAAAAGCACAACTACTGACTTGGTCATTAAAAAACTAGATAGATTATTTGCAACACACGGTTTCCCGTACGTTCTAGTTTCCAACAACGGACCCCAGTTTACGGCCCTCACCTTCGAACAATACTTGGCGGACCGGGGAATCCGCCACGCCTTAACTCTCGCCGGCTCACCCTGCGGCAAACGGTAGGGCTGAACGAATGGTCCAATTCCTAAAAAGACACTCCAAAAAATGGATCCGGGAACATCGACGCTAGATTGAACAAAATACTCTTACTACAACACATTACCCCCACAGTGTCACCAACAAGACCCCAGCCGAATTTTTAATGGGGCGGAAGCTTCGCTCCCACCTCGACCGACTACACCCGTCTTACTCGCCAGAGAAACCCTGTGGATCCAGCGGAACGTATCGCTAATTCAAGGTAGGCGACTTGGTCTACGCAAAAAACCTTTCCGGCGAACCGCTGTGGGTCCCAGCCACCGTAGTCTACCTCACTGGCCCTAGATCTTACCGCCTTAAAACGACAGACGGCAAGATATGGAAACGCCACATAGACCAACTCCGATCTCGTTTACAATCAAATACTCACGACCCTCCGGACTTCCAAACTCAGGGGGGAGGGAATACCGAAGGGGACGAAGACTGCATAGACAACGACGTAATCGGGGACAGACGGCCACTAAACCCGCGCCACCTGAAGAAGGTCCGGGATCGGGGGCATCCTCCCCGCAGAGGAACATCATAGCGGAAACATGCCCGCCCGATCCAGAAATGGACTTAAGGGACTCTGATAGTGTCGCGGAATCAACCCTGGGCGAAACGAGCCTTGCGTTCCATCGGAACTGAACTTTAAACAAAAACCGGTGGAACAGCGAAAATCGAATAGACAGGTAAAACGACCTGCATACCTGCGTGATTACGTCACCACGGCCGTCAAACGAAACCCAGGGGGGAGGGGTGTTGTGAACGAAAGAAATGTAATTAATAAAGATTCATTTGCCTAGCAGGATCGTAATCCTGCACGTCCTATTGGCCCATATAATGGCAAGTTGTGATTGGTTCATTCCAAGCAATCTGACTGGCTGTTGGCGGGCCGCGCCAAGGTTCAAACACTATCCATTGGTTATCCGGGAGCAGCTTACTCTATAAAAGAGTGACTGCTAGCCAGAGGATTTTTGTCTCTGTTATGCTTGTTGAATAAAGAGCTGAAGTTCACGGTTTACAGTCTGGTCTCCGTTCATTAACCCATGCCTCAAACCTAACACAAAGTGTATTTCTGTAGTTAGCAGCTCAGGAACATGGCTGACATGGCGATCAGTAATTCAAGACGTTGATAGCCCCAGGATCTCTGCCTCAGTGCTGTGTGGGCTGAGAGCAAGTGACTAGTCCAATGTCTCCAGCTAGCTTCATGCCCAAAGTGGGACTAGAATTCATAGTCTCCTGATTTCTTGCCTGATGCCTTAACCACTACACTGATCTGTCACTTTCTGCACAACTTGATGATTAGCTTCTTTTTTCTTTTGTATTTTTACTTTGTCAGCCTATATACAATATATATATAGATTCTCGATTTTCTATCCAGATGACAGACATAAGTACCACTCTAATTTTCATTTAAAAAAAAATTAACAACCTCCTGCATCTTTTAAACCAAGGTGTGTGAAGAAAATAGTGATTGCAATCATAAGAGTCCTCAGAACAGGAGGCCACACTCACTGAATGAAGACTTCCTTGTCCCCAGTCCATATAGCTAGTGTATAAGCTTGCATGTGTGTCCAGGTTTAGCTAATGTACATGATTAGCCTTAGATTCAGGAAGTGCCAAAGAAAACATTTCAACATACAGTAAATAATTCATGGAATTTACTGAAGGCCACTGTCTGAAAAAAGCTTTAAAGGGCAATTAAATACATTGATGAAATATGGTCATATAGGGATTCTTCACTCAGAAGCAACAGGCATCTCAGTACAACAGGTAGGGGAAAAAATTACTGGCCTCATGGTAGGGCTTCTTGAATCCTTGCAAAGGAGAATGTAGGGCAAAATGTAATATAGTCTAATCAGCATTCTTACTAGGTCACTTAAATTCAGGAAGATGTCTGAAATTACATCCAATCTGGCATGTATTTACACTACTCCCTTCCATCCCTATTGACTCCCAAAATGATGCTTCTTCCAATTGACCATTCATGCTCTGAGCAGAAGTGGCCTGACTGCTAATGTAAACAAACTCCCCTGGAAAAAGCTTGTCAAGACCAATGGGGGAGTATATAACTTTAGCCATAGATTCCAAGGCAGGCAGTAATAGCAACCGCTTTGTGTTTTCCTTGGTCTGGCTGCTCCTTCTGCATTGAATGCAAACAGTCAATGTATATGCTATGCTACTATATTAAAAAAAAAAACAACTGAATGGTTTTTCGTTCAAATAAAGCTAATTCACTCTGTGGCTCATTAGTAGCAATATAGTGATCAAGCAATCCGATTGGCCTATAACTATTCGCAATTAACTAGAATAACTCAAAAGTGTTAACAAACAAGAAAGACCTGCCCTAGTGAGTAAATACTGCATGAAAAGGACGTAGAATGTTTGAATGCCACAAAAGGTAGAAGAAGGGGTGTTCTTTCAGCCAAGAGAGAAACTATGGGCAACCTCTGATTGCATTCATAAGCTCTTTATAAGTATTCAACTCAAACCTTTGTTCTTGAGAGAGAAGAAAACAAACAAACAAAGGTGCCAGAATGAGAGAATATGTGGAGATGAAGCACCCACTTTGGCTCTACTCTTATCTGCAATTTGCTTCACCACAAGATACAGTCTTCAACAAAAGGGGGAAAAAAGTAATTGCCAAGTTCTTCTTTAAAGGAACTGGGCTCTAATATTATCAGTAATTTCTTAGTGTATTGCTGGTCTATGACCATACTAAATTGATGGTGATTTCTTAGACTAATTTTTAAATTCATACTCTGGAATCTATATGCAGGTCTGTGGCTTGGCCATCATTTTGTTAGCAGTTATTTCCAGTATGACTGCAGCAAAAACAAATGGGTTGCTAAATGAAATGGCAGCATGTCTGGAGAAATCAAGATTATGGAACAAGAGCTTCTTAGAGCCAAAGAACCATAACTTCAAGTAACAATTGTTATATTCGGATAATAAAATGTCCCAACTTTAGTGATGGTCCAAAATTCCATGTAACAGTTC
This sequence comes from Notechis scutatus, assembly GCF_049901735.1. NCBI lineage: Eukaryota > Metazoa > Chordata > Lepidosauria > Squamata > Elapidae > Notechis > Notechis scutatus. The sequence goes on along the minus strand of NC_142009.1, from coordinate 154,786,682 downwards.
CAGAAGTTTATTTTAAAGGCCTTTTGTTTTATCATAGAGTCTTTATTCAAATGGGTTTTTAAAGAAGAAACAGTACATCCTTTGTGCTAATTTTATGACCTAACATTTTATTCATTCAACATAGTCCCAGCCTTCCAAAATGCCACTCTTAACCTGCCAAAATCAACATCTCTACATTGTGTACAGTATGATTTGATAAACCTTTTAACTTTTCCAGATGGTTATCTTGGCAGGAATCATTTTGACAAAATGTGCTATCCAGTGCCACACTGCAATAACGATTAGTTACGTACAACATTAAATGGTTAATTCCTGAAATATACTATTCTTCGCCAAAATCTTGCATCTCTCCCCCACCCCCACCAAGGATAAGCTGAACCAAACCATTCAGGACGGCTCATCCCATTTCAGAAATAGGGATGTGAGGAGGAGGGCAAGATAGCATCCAGATAGATGTAAGGGGGGGGCAGACGGGGGGGATTCAACCGGTGTTACTCCAGTTCGGTGACTACGTTTTACACATGCATGCGCACTTCTCATGCATGCGCCGCCTGACGCGTGCTGTGCGTGTGTGTAAAAACCCTTAATATGTGCCACCCGGACAGCTGAAAAGCATGCGTGCGGGTGCGCAGCATTTGAAAAGCCACTTTTTTCCTGCTTTTTTCAACCTCAGCTGTGCCGCGCAAAGCAGCTGAAGTTGAAAAAGCAGGAAATAAAGGACAGGTAAGAGCCCAAATGGGCGGGTGGGCCAAACAGCAGCAAACACAGAACCGGTTCAGTGTCTGCTGCTCTTCAGAGCTATAGAGCTGGGCAGAACCGGTAGCATCCCACCCTTGGGGGCAGATAGCATCCAGTTCATTGCATAACCAGCTGCCTTATCATAGAGAAAGCCATAATGCTGACAAAGATTGAAGGAAAAGGAGGGCAACAAGCAGCAAGATGGATGAGCTCCAAATGCACTGGCAATAGGTGCCCCATCAGAAAATCTGAAGGAGAGCCAGATCATCCTGGAGAGATCTATCTTTGCGGTTGCTGAAAGGTGACACTAACTTGATGGCATGTCATCAATGGGTGTGTTAGCAATTATGCCAGTTCCTTGGATTGTCATGTGCTTTGCACTAGAAGATAAAAAGATGCAATGCTTTCCACCCATGAGACTGTTTGTAATTCCTTGAAAGAAAAGTTGTAACCTGGGGTTAACTATCTTTAAATCTGAAGCAGTGAAGAGTCTGAATATTTATCACCTCACATCAGATGCTTCTCTAACAGTTGCACCATGAGAGGCTGTGTACTACAAGAAAGCAAAGCATCAGCTCTGCAGGTGAATGTTTTCTAAAAGGTAGGTTGCCTGAATGCTCTCAAAGTGCACGTTTGCGGTTGGCGACCCAGTATTCTTTCACAAAAGACAAACTGAGGAGGTGACTTTACTCAGGTTGCCTCTAGAGAAGAACAAGGGTTCAGGATAAGGCGCATGAAGAAATTTATTGTCAAGCATATTGGGGGGTGGGGGGGAAGCCCACAGGCTTAAGAGTTAAGGAAAAATTATTACACGGAAGAAGAGTCCCCTAAAAAGGTGCTTCATCTTAGGAAACAAGCACATGTTTTTCAGCCACAGTTGAATCATTTTTTGCTCCTTTCATTGCAATGTGCGTTTTTGGCCACAAGCTGGGGGAGAAGACAAAATACTAAGCTCTTGGAACTCAAAAGTAATTAAAGTTTATCTTCCAAACGAGCAATAGAGAAACTTTTTAGGGGAAGGAGAGGGAGTGGAGTTTCAATGTCAGAGAGGCTAAGGAAGAAAAAACATATCTGCTTCTTTCCAGGGATATATAAGGACCAATGTATACTGGTATTTGGGGGGTATTTTGAAGCAATGCACGTATGGATAAACATTTGTGGAAAGCTATATCTATCTATTGGGATCCTCTCTCCCTTTGCGCTGCTATTTAATTGTGTGGAAGAGGAAGCCATTCCAGCTTTGTGATGCTCTCCCTCCCTCCCTCCCTTCCCTTCCTGCCTTTCTTCCCTCCCTTCTCCACCATGGAATCTATAAATCACTTCTGGCAGGTAGCTGGGAAGCAGCAGCTAATGATAGTTTTGCTCTGGAGGAAAGGAAGTCACCTTTTAACCCTGCCTGCTGTTGTTTGTCTTACAATAAGACTGGAGAACAGATAAAAACAACATGCCAACTGTCACAGAAGATCTGATCACAACTGCAGCAGGAAACCTTATGCCGGACATTCAGACCGAGGAGGCCTGTCCGAGGGTTTTGATGGGATGCCTTTTACCCTTCACTCATTCAAATGCTCCCTATGTTCAATCAGTGAAGAATCAGAATCAATTTTCTGAATGGAAAAATCAAGAATATTGTGTGCCTGTTTCGGTCCACTAGAGATGCTACCATCAATACTTTTGATGATGAAAAATTAAGGGAGGGGAGAAAGAGGGAAATAGAGAAGCACCATGCAGTTTAAGTCACAAGAGCTAAGGCTTAATAACAGACCAAATTCCAGAGGAAAAAACTGGGCCAAAAGTAGAACACACAGTATGAATTAGCTTTAACAGGAAATGGTGAGATGCTGATAGCCTGAACAGTTTTGTGATTAGATCTAGGCCAATATATGAATGGAACCCTTCTGTTCCTTAAATGACAAATAGGTTATAAACATAATAAAAAGGTGAGTGTGTCTGTGAATTTCTTAAAAGCTACTTTTCAAATAATTTCCAGTAAATAAATCATATGAAATACTGAAACGGAATCTATTCAAATGATCACTGAGGGTCTATCTAGCCAGTTTACTTTTCAGTTTGTGAAACTTGAGAAGGTGGACAAAATCCCTGGAATGAGAAGGTCTACGATGCCTGTCATGATTTATTAAATCTTCTAGGGCAGAGCTGAGTGATTGGGTCAAGGAGATGATAAATGTTTTCCTGAAAGACAGCAAGGCCGGAGACCTTCTAAAGACACCAGCCTTTTTGCTAAAGCATACTTTAGAAAAACAAAAACAAAAAACAGATGTGAGGAATAAGCTCTGGGCATATGGTTCACAGTGTCATGGTTTGATTGAAATAAGACTGTTTAGATCTGCTCTAGCAGAACTTCTGGAAGAGATCATTTGGAGATTACAGTTGGAACACCATTAATATGCCCTTCTCTTCCTTCTTTTTCTAACCTGATCACAGGGAAAAAGTAGAATTTCTAAACTAGTGCCACAAAACTTTCTGAAATGGGCAAAAGAACCTAAGCATTAAGTAAGATCCTAAGTAGATTAGGATCCTAAGTAGTAGCATTAGGTAAGATTTTTCTACTTACTCACTAAGGTTGGAGAGAGAGTTGATCTTAGAAGATTCACTAACCTATAGGAGAGAGGTTGCATTCCTACTTGAAGCAAAAAAGAGGGGAAAGGGAGTGAATCAATAGAGCCATTCCCACTTAGGGGTGCCTGTGGTAGAGCAGCATTTACCAATCTCATCCAATTTGTCAACTGTTCCCTTTTCCTAGGGAAATTAACCATTAGAATTCAACGTTAGAATGGCTGCTCAGGATAAATTTATCAACTGGATGGCATTTTTAAAGCCAGAGACTATTCATTTGGTTATCTTGTTATCTTGACTTATTTTTTTTTTACTGATAGAATTATGCCATAACATTTATTTTTGTTGCAGAAATGAAAAAAAATATGTTCAAAGTAAACACATCAATAATGAATATTTTTACATGTAAATTTGCATGTAACCGGAAGCATTTAACCAAAGTTGGCTGATCTCAAAATAGCCAAGCAGGGTTGGGCCTGATAAGTACTTGAATGGGACACCACCAGGATACCTATGCCTGGGAATTCAAAGCAATATTCTAGAAGAATACCAACCTAATCATTTGAATATTCTTGTCAAGAAAGCAGTATAGAGGTGATCTTCGTGTTATTACCAAGTTTAGCTTAAGGGAGACTTCATTTTCACTTTTACAATCACCTCTTCTTTGTGCAAATGGCAATCAGTCCCCTCATAAGCTCTACTTTCTCATGAAAGACAAAAACCATTCAGAGGCCACAAACATTAATTTGATATGGAAGATACGTACAGTGAAGACATCGTCATCTCCAACTTCAGTTTCATTGTGGATTGTGGAAGATGATGTTGTAGAACCTGCAAAGACATTTTAAAATGTGTGTTGTTCCTTTACATAAAAGATTATATTCCAGCCAATCCTATTTATAAAAATATAGCGGAGGGCAAATATTTGTTTTGGGAACAGCCATCTCTCTCATAAGCCACCTGCTAAGCCCACATTTCCAAAGTCAAACAAGCCAGAATGAATGGAACACCTGACCTCATGCTTAAAAACCAGGTCAATGTTCTTTAGGACAAAGCTATTTTTTTGCATTTTCACAAAAGCAATTCTATGTGAGGTTTTTTTATTTTTTTTGGAGTGATTCCTGATCAAGTGTTTTAGAATGGTACAAAAAAAATTAGACGAATTAGTACTTGTACTTTCTCTTGCCACTCTCCAACTATGTAAAGCCCAAGATACAAATTAGTTGGCAAAATAATAATAAATAATTACAATTTAACATAAAGCTTAAAAAGTCTATTCAAGATAACAGCAAATATGGAAAACAAAAAGAAAGACCCACAGTATGAGAAATATATGACACTAGCTCACTCTGGATTAACCTTACAGTTCCTGCTAACATAACAGTTCCTAGATAGTACAGAGGACTGGCTGAATGATGGATCACATTCTCTGAAAGCCAACACAGAAGGTTAAGACTTTGATTTAAGTAAAGTAACAAGGCTTCAGTGAAAGACATGCAACATTCTGTCTCCAACATTAGCACCAAAAACAAACAAAAAAATGGTAAGGGTGGTGGCGGAGAATAGAGAAGACAGCCATTTTGCTACACAGATTAAAATGGTAGGATATTGTATAGTACCTTCTGTGAGATCTTCAATGGCTTTTCTCACCCCTCTGTCAAATGCTCGCGCATCAGCAGGGCTTAGAAAAGTGAGTCCAAATTTTCGGTTGTCAACTTTCCAGTGGTGAAATGTAGGATTTGCCTTAGTGTAGATCAAGTCCTTTTTCACATAGCATTCCAGCACCACCTGGGGTGAAAATGCAAAGATGTGCAATGATGATATTTACAGGCAAAGGACACAAGTTTATTAGTGTAATTTACTACTTCCTCTTGCATGCATTAAAAAAATAATTAAATCTGCTTGCTTTGCAGTTGCTTGATATGATTCTCCTTTCAACACCAGAAATCAGGAAAATTAAATGAGAAGACAACATGTTTAAAACATTTCCTGCTTGGCTGACACAGGAACACAAACCTTTACATTACACACCATATTTCATATGCAAAGTTAGATTTAATTTACTTAGGAACTTATTCTTCACATGTGTGTATATAATATTGTACCATTTCAGGATTCATGACTTTACTCCTTTTCATACAAAATGGAATCTAATCTATATTGCTATATAGTTAGTACCATGGAGTCATTGCTGTTCTTCATTATCCATTGTTAAATGAAATATGCTTAATCTTAGAACACATGGCCAGACTCAACCACAGTTTCAACTGGGAAATTATCTTAGACCAAGCTAAATCCAAAAATGCTAGGGAATTCCTGGAAGCCTGGCATTTAGATAAATAGACACAAAGAGATAAATCACATTTACATATAGTTCAAAAGAGACAATAAAAAAGCTAAAAAGGAAACAAAAAACTAGAACATATCCTCTCCAGCAGTTTACACTCAGATAAGCAGGGATTAACACAAGACAAACAATCAAGCAGAAAACAATAGCCTAATCAAGGAACTACCAATGAGAAAACTATATTCCCACCAACACTGGCATTGCAACCTATTGTGTATAAACAGGGAACAAGCCCCACACTGCAAGCAAACAACTAAGCTCAGAGAATACTAAGGATTCTACAGTTCAACCCTAAGTTACAAATATCCTTTTCTTTTGAGCAATTAGTACCATACTGACCATTCACATCTCATAATCAACCATGTTATCATTATTCTTTTTCTCTTCCTCTGTTCGTATCCTCCAGACAAACTGGACTATACTGGTAGAAGGCCAATGGGCATGCTATTTAGAATGTACTAGGGTTTAATTTATTATAGTGGTTTGACCCTAAGTGCATCTCTAAACCAATATCACTGAATCAGTGAAGTCCAGCTCATTCAAAAACATCTGTATGACCAAACCATAATAACTGATTCATCATCTCATTCTGTATTTATTTTAACAGTACCTTCATTTATCAGGGGTTTATCCACTCACTGTAGAACAACTACATTTTAACAGCTTCCAAAATGTTATGATTTTTGGGATGGTGGGAACTATCCACCAACAATTTTGCTATTTCCCCCATTCAACAGGAAACAGCTAACACCTATGTATTGCGTTATTGGTTAAGACTTGGATAGTGAGACCTGAATTATAACTGGCACTGAACATAACAACCCTGTAAGTTAATTTAAGTTATTCATTTATGATTGAGTTGTAAATTAAGTTATTCATTATAAAGGTTTAAAGGTTTCCTCTGTCCAGCCAAGGGAGCATGCATTGCCTGAGAGATGTTTCCATCATCATGCGGCCAGCATGAAAATACGGAATACAGTGACCTTTCCCACTAAAGTGGTACCTATTTATCAGCTTGCATTTGCATGCTTCTGAACTGTTAGGTTGGCAGAAGCTGGAGCGAGTAATGGGAGCTCACCCCATCATGCAGCACTTGGGTCTCGAACCTGGGCTATCAGCTTTCCAGCTGACAAGTTTAGGGTTTTAATAGCTGAGTCATAACTTCTTATTCATTCAAATGCAATTCAGAACTCCCTGGAGAAATGGTAAGCAACTTGGTTAATATGCACCCTTCTTTCTGTTGACAGGATATGCGTGTGTGTGTGTGTGTGTGTGTGTGTGTGTATATATATATATATATGTGTGTGTGTGTGTGTGTGTGTGTGTATGTGTATATATAAATATATGTGTGTGTGTATAAATATTGGTGTGTGTGTGTGCTTGTGTGTACTCGCACACGTTGCAAAAAGTACTGGCTATACTTTTAGTGACAAACGTGAGGAATTTGGGGTGTAGAGCAAAGGCAAAAGCATGCTTAAAGTCCCACATCTGATGGGACCACTTCATTTTTGAGAGGCATCCAGAAAGCTAGCTTGATTTGAAGAAACAAACTTCTTTAAAAGAAGGGGAAGAGGCAGAAGATTTAATGAGGGGAATAAAGCCCAAAGCAACCCAACTAGGAGTTAAAATCGTTGCCACAGAAAATTAAAATGAAGAGATGGAATGATTTTCTTTATAAATGCAATTGTCTGCTATACATTAACTTACCTTATTTAAAGTATCTAAAATATATAAACTGCTTCTAGTTCATACTCTGCTTTTACCAACAGTAATTCAACCCATAACTAACTTGTTTTTGTTCTTTGTCAATTCTTCTTGCCTCAGAAATACTCTCTCCCCTTTCTTGTATTTCCTGGCTAGGATCACATTTGACTACCATTGGAATGGAATATTGCTGAGAAAGGCAGAGTTGGCTGAGACTTTGAAGACTTCACACTGCAACTTTTATTGCAGGTCTCATTTGTTATGTCCAAGACCTAAAGATGCAACAAGACATGTATCTGTTATCTCTTTAATTTGTTACCCCATCTTTGGATTAGACTAGAATAAACTTTTGGACAGGGACACCTTCTGATAAAAAGTGAGCAAGAAGAGAAGTCCCAAAATTTGAGAGTTATTTGTCCCAAAGTAGCAGGAAGCTGTGGTCATAGCAAGTCACAGTCATGGCAAAGAGCTTAGTTTAAATCATACTGGCATTTTTGCTCTACCAGACTCTACCTCAAATGAAATAGTATGAATAATTCAGTCCCATTTCAAAAGCTTGAGTTACGCCATACAATGTGGCTGGCTTTGCTAGTTTTTTTTTAAAAAAATATTTCTAATTTGTTTAGCAATTTTTTTGGGGGGAATGTGTTGTTTTCCATTCTCATTCTCTTTAAATGTTTAAGGAGTTTAAACATTAATATGCACCTTGCTCTTTGTGAAAACAATAGATAACATTCATTTGCACTAAGAGAAGCTTTGTAGATGTGTCATGCCGGAGCTTAAGAAATGTTAAGAAAGATTGGTAGGGAGGGGACATTTTGGAAGAAAAGGGCCCAAAGTCAATAAATACCAAATCAATTTAATTTACCAGTTTGTCTTTTTGCCTTTCTCCATGGATGAGAAATCCATTCCTTCCATTGGCCTCTGTGCACTGGATCTTGCAGACACCAACCCTACTAAGGCCACCTCCTTCTTGGGGCAGCCATCCTCCACTGGAGTCATCTCGGGTCATAACCACAGCTTTGACTCGCACAATATAGCTGTCACTGCAACAGACAAAAAACAGGAGGAGAATAAATCACAGAGTACATTTCACAGATTTCAGCATCTAATTATCTAGACACTACAGGAAAAAATCAGTCCTCTTCTGGGGTTGTAGACCTCAATTAAAAAAAACGTGATCTGCCACCACAGCTAAAAAGTGATACAACAGAAAGATTCCAGGTGTCATTCATGCTCAATCCAGCCGAAGACCTAAAACTGCCTGGAGGAAAATCTTCATATATTGAGAAAGTAGATCTTATTCTGCATGTGAGCAACCTACATTCGGCACCAAGGGAACTCAAATTTAATTCCACATGCTAAATGATGCAGATGATTTTAAAAAAAAAATAGGGATGGGGGAGGATGAATAGTTAACAATTTATGGAGTGAGATCAATGTTTATGTTTCATCTCAAAACAAAAAGATTCAATCCGACCTTATGGGCTCTTGCTGGTGAAAAGCTGACATCAGAACAAATGCATTAGAAGAGAAAGCTGCAGCGTGACTCCGGCTGTATGGAGCTATTGGTACTTGAAACGGGAAGGTCAGAACTGTAAATATATGTTATTGGAGATGAGGGAGAGGAATGGTAGGATAGAAGGGCAAGTTGAAGGGTAAGGTATCCAAGTACAATACAACAGCATTACTCAGCTTTCCATCCTTCCGAGGTTGGTAAAATGAGGAGCCAGATTGCTGGGAGCAATATGCTGACTCTGTAAACCACTTAGACAGGGCTGAAAAGCACTGTGAAGCAGTATATAAGTGCTATTGCTATTATTCTAGAAACCTTAGGATTAAGAGAAGGACCCTTTAATTTTGCTTTTATTTCCTTTCTGTTTTGCCAGGTTCTGAATCCCACACAACTTATCCCAAGCTTACCCAGAGGAATCTTTTGTTACACTACAAACATTCCAGCAGGAATGAAATCCTTTCTTAAAAGATCAAATCATGTAGCTTGCCTGAAGAAGCTCCATCTCTCTCTCTCTCTCTTCAGCTCTTTCCGATTAATAGAATATAAACTATTTTCCTTACAGAAAGAAAATATCCAAGAAGATACTCGCATAAACCCATGATCAAATCCTTAATAAAGGATTGCATTAGAATAAATGCAACCGAATTTCACAGACGCAGCTTTCAATCTGGGCTTTCTATCAGTAATAGAAACACTTTGTATTTTGTGGAGGTTTGTATGATACAATGTGATTTCAACTTCAGCTAATCCTCAACTTACAACAATTTGTTTAGTGACTGTTCAATGTTACAATATCACTGAAAAAAGTGACTTACAACCAGTTTTCACACTTATGACCATAGTATCACAGACACACCTCACACAGACACACACACGCACACACAAACAAACATGCCTGATAAAGTATCACTCATTTATTGCTTTTCTACCACAGGCTTGATGAACAAAGGCAAATGGAAATAAATCAATAGTTCTTATTACTCTGTCTGTCTGTCCATCCACACATTCAGGGTATGTTTGCCCAGTAATAAGAACACCAGATCAGCACTCTATTGAAAAAGTAGACCCTATCAACCTTTTAAGATATTTACCTCCCATGTAATAATGTCCAAGGACTATAAATAACTCCCTTAAGCAACTTTCCTGTCCTGGAAGTTCTAAACTCAAGCTATTTTGAGGGCAGTGTTTCATCTGTACATCTTATATTAATTGGCTACTCTAATTCAATTGAAGCCTGTGATGGTGGGAGCTTTAGGAAAATGACTATCCCCAAACTAATAAGCTAATTGGTAAATACCTAGTCCCTTCGATCACTCTTTTCATAGTTTGTTTTCTGTCTAGAACAAGAGCCATCATTTAAGAGCAAAGAGATATCCCTAGATCAACCAGAATGAAAAGACCAAATAAGATCTCCCACATGTTTTTTTTTAAAAAATGGAAGTATTGTTTTCTTTATCACTTGAGGTATAGCTGGATGCTATATTATATGCTATATATACATGCTGCTGATAGCATGGACTTCCATGCCAACATCCATCAAGCCTTCAATATAGTATCTATGTAAAGAATCTGGTCCAAAGACAACTTTAATAAATACTAGATTACTGCTTATCAGGTAAACAGAAAATATACTAAACGGCTCTAACGTTTGACTTCCAGCACCTAATGTAATATCTGCATCAGAGGTTATCTGACTAAATAAGACTGGGGTCAGTGCCATTTGTATCTCTGTTCATGGTATACCGGTAAGTAATAAAAAATGGTTTATAATGAATTTGGATGATAGAAGAATGTTTACAAAGAATAGGAAAAAATGAAAAAAAAAATAAGACAGAAATGCTGGTTATAAAATTGTGGGTAGTATGTAGTTAGTTGCAAAGATGTTTGCCAAATGGAGCAAAATAAGATACACAGAAAGAGTGCTTCTGCTTGTGTTTGGAAATGTATGATGCTGGGTATGCCAGGCAAAAGGAAAACAATGGAAATGCCATGGGAATGAGGTACTTATATGTATGATGATACAGTGCATATAGCAATAGCACTTAGACTTACGTACTGCTTTATAGTGCTTTACAGCCCTCTCTAAGCGGTTTACAGAGTCAGCCTATTGCCCCCAACAATCTGGGTCCTCATTTTACTGACCTCAGAAGGATGGAAGGCTGAGTCAACCTTGAGCCTGGTAAGACTCGAACTGTGATAAGAAAAGCGTAATAAGATCCAGAATAAATGGGTGCCCCATGAATGTGGATTGAATATAAAGTCAATGACCAGTATGAAATAAAAGAGAATGAATGAGGATTAAGGTGGCAAAATAAATATATGAAAGAGGAATGAACAGATCAAGAAAAGGGGAAAGATGGGGAAATTCATGGCAGTTTATGAGATCCTAAAAAAGAGAGAGGTAAGAATTTAAAGATCAAAAGACAGATGGATAGTAAAGTATGGTAATTAAATACTACCTTATTAGATTTCTTTTAATTTTTTTCTTACCTCCTATTTTTCTTTAGTTTTCTGGTTACTTTCTACTTTTTTCCTGAGGCTATACACATGCGTTGCTAACTCCAAACTCCACCCACCCGCAGTATTGTGAGACCCTATGTTTGTATCTTCATTAAGAATGATATATCACTCACTCTATATAGGCTACATACCCTGTAACAAAGATAAAGAAAAAAATCCGTTTGACTTCAGTTTGGATATTAATTTCCGAAGAGATGAATTTCTTCTGTATCAGGTATTGTATGCAAAACAATATATCCATTTTATAATAAAAGCATTGATTTATGCTACATTCTATGTTTCTAGAAGGCATTTAGCATTTTCAACTTGGTGCTCTGTCTTAGTCCTGTTTTGATACCTCCCTCAAGTCATAGTAAGCTGAAATCCAACACAACTTGAAAGGCCATTAGGCTGAAGAAAATGGAGGTATTTTCAAGATTTGAATGGTATTTTCTCTTAATGGTGGTTATTGGTAGCATTTTTAGTGTTCCAAAATGAGATTCAGTTTACAATGGATATCCTTTTGTGAAACAATTAAGGAAACGTTTCTGTATTATTCACATTGATTCAAAATAAATCTACATTTCTCTTCAATGCAGGGTATTTTGGGCATATTAGCGTTAAGTCTCTTTTTAGATGCTACTTGGTAAATATAGCCTTTGCCAAGAAGCACAAATGCTACCATATAAAACATCCTTTTCTAAATATCTGAAGGTAAAATACTCTGGGCACACAGTTATTGACTGTGAACCTATTCTGCTTAGAGACTGAAAACAGCAATGCGGATGAAATATGATTTCAAAACAATTATGCTTCCTTGCTGACATGAATGAACTATGTCTTGATGAGCATTAACATTATTAATAGTACTTATGCAACACTGCTCAATTGCTTAAAAGTCTTTCTCATACATTACCCTTATGATAGCCATGTACAATAATCAGCAGCATTCACAGGATATTGCAGCTGCAGTTTTGAGAATGTGCCAACCTAAAGTTTTAGACATAGGTACATTGTTCAGTTTATGATAGGCCAAAGTCCCACTCAGACTTGAAGATTCCCATACACTCTTACTTTAAAATAAGCCCAATCTAGTTCAGTGGGTTTTCTCTTTCTCTTTCTTTCTTTTTCCTTGCACTTTCCCCCCTCTTGTTTCTTTTCTTTCTTTCTTTAAGTTTAGCTTGTATTATTTAGTATGACTGTCAGACCAAAGGCCTTATTTATTTCAAAGGGGAGGTGAAAAAATTATTAATTTCAAACAGTTTTATAGTTTCATAAAGTGACCGACAGGAAAAAACAACAACACAATGAATGTGATAATAGTCAACGCTATCTTCAAAACCATAGCTTGTAACTTCTGTACCTAATATAGATCCATCCATCCATCCTCAACAGATGTGGATGTCTTAAACAGCAAATGGGAAATAAAAATCTGCTGAGCCGCAGCTTGGAGAAAGTTGATATCATGGAGTAGTAAGATAAGGAGGACCATATCTTCCCCATCTCCACTGAAGAGACCCATTCACAGTAATGGTAATATAGTGACCTGATCTACAGATTGGAATAAAGACAAAAGGAAGAAAGCTCCATGATCAGATGTACCATGGTTTATCATTATGGCTAAAGAATTGCAGTTGCTTATAACTTAATATCTTCTAGGTGTGATTCCCTCCCCCCACAACACATACACAATTTCCACAATCTTAGCTGATTTGAATGTTGCCAGGTTAGTTGGAAACTTATGGGAGGCAGAGCAGGGTGCAGTTTTTATAGCTATGACTTGTGTATTTCATAAGTATAATTATAATATTCTCTAGGAGACAAAGGTTTATAATTTCTTCAGAAAATCACAAATAGCCTGATATACTATTAGCATGATATAGCAGCACTGAGGTTATCTAAAAAAAATCAATTGATTGAGCTGTGCATTTTGAAAACCTCAAAGAATAATCCTATTCTAGATTCTAGGGCACTATATCCTGTGTATTTGTATGTGTGTATACTTTTTAACTTCCTAGTTGGGACCCAAGACCCTAATCAAATGATACTGAAAAAACTGCATTACTTATAAAAACTTGCAAAATAGCTGCTCTTCCCTTTGTTAATCAGACCCTGTGACTGGATTATCAAATTTATGTCAGAATAAGGGCAACCCATTCAGTACAGTTAAAATCTTGACAAGTGAAGCCGCTTTCTGATTTTTGTCAGCTTGGATACAACAAATGCAAATTGTCTAAAAAAAAAAAAAAGCACAGTCCAATTATAAATATTTCAAAAATCCTAATATTCTAATTAAAGAAATGTTAATATCTGTAAGGATGTGATAAGGGAAAAATCTGCAATGAAGCCAAAGGCAGATCTATCACCTTTAACTGAGGAGATATGACAGCTGGGAGATATGACAGCTGGGAGAACAACCTTTAGATAAAAAAGAAAGAGCTGCAGCCTAGACAATGATCCAATAAGAGGGAACAGAATCCATAGCAGGAATGGGGTAGAAAAAGCATTTAAGGGAGAATTGATTCTCTCTTATTCTCTGGTCAGAGAGCGGGGAAGTGATTTCAGACTTGCAATATTCTGTTACTGTAATCTTACAATAAAGATAGTATTAGTATTCTTGGTTTTCATTTCTGCAGTATCTTGAAGGGCTCACAAACTGGAAAAGCAACAAGCAACTGAAATGATCTGTCAGAAAGATGGACAAATCCTCCCCAATAATATAATATTGCAATTCAGGGATATTGTCCACTTAGAGATAAGGGAAAGTACACTGGCTAGGGAATCTGCAATCAGCAAATGTAATGATGACTGTCAGAGGGAGACTAAATGGATCTTCAGACTACCTGTAGTTTCTGTGAGAACATGCAACCAACATCAATGAAGTGATTATTTAAGGGACTTTCTGATATATCTGGGGAAGTTTCCTGCACTTCTAAGTCAGACATCTTTTTTTGAGGCCTTAGGCCATAACACTCAGGAAGGCGGAATAAATGGATAACCTAGACATCAGGGTGATGATTCTTCTTCCAATGTCTTTGATCAAAATTATAGCACCAATTATAGCTCCTTAGAATTCTAAGCTAAACATTAAGGTTTAACAAGAACAGAAATAGTGAACTGCCAATACATTTATGAATAAACATAAGTTAAAACTCATTTTACCACCGTTATGACTTTGAAATGGGCTATTAACAAGTGGATGGGTGTGGGAGATATCTTTTGGAATTCTTTCCAGAGGAATATATTGCCAGATTTACCTCACCACCTCCTCAAATATGAATATATGAATAGGAAAGACTAATAATAATTTATTAATTGTGCTGGCTTTAGCCCAGGGGTATCAAACACAAGGCCCATGGGCCAGATCCGGCTCTCCTGTGATGTGGTTGGCTCCGGCCTGTGGGGCTGTCCTGGAAAATGTAAGGGGCTGGCCCGCATTGCTTCAGCCAGGTCTACCCAATGCGAAGAGGAAACATGCCAGCAGTTTGGGGAGTGGCATCACACCCACCCAGTCAGCCATGCTCAGTGAGTGATGTCAAGCTGGCCATGCCCACTCATTTGGCTACGCCTGCCCAGTCCCGCCCCCCCTGATGTCAACCAAGCCCTGATGCGGCCCTTAATGAAATTGAGTTTGACACCCCAGCTGTAGACATTTACACTCAGGAGTAATATGTGTCTCAACTGCAAGCTAGAGAAAATGAGTAAGAGATTGCTATTCATATCCTACTTTCTGACTTCTGATAGGCATCTGGTGGACTACTGTGGGATGCTAGATGAGATAGGTTTTAGTCTAAAGTCAGCTTGACTCTCTTTATTTCTTCTACTTGACTGAAAGTCTGGTAACCAAGGCAAAAAATTTGGAATTACCCAGGCTGGTTCTCTTTGGACAGGTGTTTCTTTTCTTTTTTTTAAAAGAAAATATCAATAAATGGATAGAGAAGTACTCAAGTTATACAATTCATACTCAACCTAACATTAATAAAAGATAAACCATAGCAAGCAAAGTTTTATTATATTGAAATGTTAAATGTTTTAGCTTAATGTCAAAATCTGTAGTAGTAATCCATAAATATTTTTTTTAAAAGAAAAAACCCACCCTAAAATATTATAGATTTTAATTTTTAATTCCTGATTTTTCTCTCCCTCCTTTCAACCAATTTATAGTTACCTACTGGTATAAACTTAAGAAACCATACTCAAAGTGCTTTTATTTATCTTGTTGCATATTAAATGATATACATGGATACCATTCTTACTTAAAATGGTTTCAGACAGGTGTCTTTTTCTTTAAACAAGTTACAGTCTCTCCTACATTCTGAAAAAAAAAGGATGCTTAGGTTTTGCAAGCTCAGATTGGTCACAATGCATGATGTAAGATTATGTGGATTCACAATATAAAGAGATGAAATCTGTCTTCACTGACAAAATAGTGTTAAGATTCACAAATTGGATCGTTACTTTTTCATTTAGACAGCTTAGTTTGTGAACATACATGCATTTTTCATGTGAAAAAAATGCAAGTATAACATTTCTAAATTTCCTTTGAATGTTGAAGCCAAACTTCTGTCATCCTGACTTTTTAACATACCCTGATATGATATTATCTGAATGTGCTGGCATATGGATTTGTTAATTTGTTAATCAAGATAATCTTATATCACCAATCTGAGCTTGCAAAGCCCAAGCATCCTTATTCCCCTTACGAAAGCATCAAATCTCTTTGGCACAGCAATGCACTTTAAGAATGGAGTGCTCTTAATGACTTCACAATTTACAATGAAATAATCATCTGGCTCTGAAGCACCCATTCAGCAAAAGAACATTATAGTGTCAGAGGTCAAAGGCAGGCGTTGTTAAATCAGGGGCAGACAAAGGGGAAGGGTGGAATTCAATAACGAAGCAAATTAATGGCTGAAACTCCATTCAGAATCTGTGCTAATTCCATTCAGCTTCACATTCTGCGTCTGCATTCACATGATGTGTTCGTCAAAAGGAGCAAAACAGATTGATCCAATTATGTCTAAAGAGGGCATTTAATTGATTAACTGGAAGGTGTATATATATATTTTTTAAAGCTTTAGACTTTTTGGGGTGGGGAAAAAGACTGATACTTTCTTGAAACACTGTTAAACATTTTTAACAATTCTATTTTCACTTAAGGGCATCACTTTGTTTTAAAAATTAATATGTTAACACATTCCAAAGATTAAGGAGGTAATATTGTGAAGTGAATCACCTCAGGCTACTGGTTTTAATATTTTTGGCTACATTAATATTTATGGTACTCCCAGAATTACAGTAAATTTGCAAAGTAGCTAACATTTTAGTATACTTTGTTGTTTTACTATCTATAATTCTTAGCTATCTTTTCAATCTTTTGTTTGTCAAATTCTGTCAGAAATTTAGAAATGCTAGTGGTCGCCAAGGGCTTTATTCTAAACCCCAGATGAATTCGTATTGAATCTTAATGACTGCCAGGCTTTTTTTTAAAAAAAAAAACAACACCAAACAATTCTACAAAAATTGTAGCATCAAAGAGACCACCTTCACTGCTCCTAGCAGGAAAATACTACTTTGTGGGAAAATCCTGTAGGTGCAACTGAAACACACCAACTTGGGCAACTGAAAGATTAGAATCTTGCTCAATGTGAATAAACTTTACATCATAAAACAAATGTACTCTTATCCATGCTATCTACTTATTAGAACCACCAATTAACTATCTGTAAGGGTTTATACCAGGAGAAACATTTGCTGAAATGGTTGCCATGTAAGATTTGCCTCTGAGAAATGGACACCACAGCAAGTATGGAAGTTTCAAAACCACCATTTACAGAAGGTGGATTGAGGATACTCTTATCCCAGTAGGAGTTTGAAGGGCCAAAGGCATTTCTTCCAATAAATATGTTAAGGGACAATGTTTTTTTTTTTTTTTTTGCAGTATTTCTGCCACCTGTTTAGTTTTATTTTTAAATAAAGGAATATTTTTAAAATAACAATTGGGACAAGGAGTCTAGTGCAGTGGCCCCCAACCTTTTTTGTGCCGCGGCCCGGTACCGGCATCACAAAATGATCCGTGGCCCGGTACCAGCATCAGCACGCATGACAAGGCAAGGCGAGCCGAGCGACCGGCCAGCCAGCCGTCCCCCGCTTCTCCCCGCCATCTTCAACTCCTCCTTTGTACCTTTGTCGATGGGCTTCGCTTCGGGATGGCTTCGGGACGGTCGCTCGGCTCGCCTTGCCTTGGGTGCTGAAAGAATCCTCGCGCCTTAGTTTCGTTCGAAGCCCCCCCCTTCGATGAAACTAAGGCGCGAGGATTCCTTCAGGACCCAAACACCGCTTTCCAACCAGAAAAGCTCACCTGGAAGCACTTTCTCGTCAAACAAGATGGCGGCGCCCAGCAAACCGGCGGCCCGGTAGGAAATGTTCCACGGACCGGGACCGGTCCGCGGCCCGGTGGTTGGGGACCCCTGGTCCAGTGAGCACAATGGGAGGTGTCTACTGGTCTACTGCTATGTATAATATATGCAGCAGTGGGTTCCTACCTGTTCCACTATCGGTTCGATGATCAATCGCACATGTATGCATGTGCACCTAATGCACGCACTAGCTTTCCCCACACCAGTTGAGGCCTCCAGTGCCAATCAACTGAGAGGAGAAAGAAGAGAAAAGCGCAGGGGTGGTTGGGAGGGTTGATCCTGGCTTTTCTCTTCTCAGCTGATGGTTTTTTCCCTCCTCTCAGCTGATCCTTGGAGGCTTTTTTTTTTTACTACCGGTTTGGCTGAACCAGTCCAAACCGGTAGCATACCATCACTGAATATATGTTGCCAACACATGGATAACTGCACTAATTGATCATAGTTGGGAGAGAAGTAGTTAATTATATAGTTAATTAACTATGTATACACTTATACTTATTATCTTGTAAACAATTGGCAAATCAAATAAATAAATAAATAAATAAAATAAATAAATAAATAAATAAAAAATTTGCTTTTATAAGCAAACAGGATTCAAGTCTATTCGCTATAGTGGCAATCCAGAGACTAACATTCTTCAGATGCACTGGACTCTGACTCCCATCACCCTAAGTCAACAGAGAGGAAGGTTTCTCCCATTCTACAGAGTTGACCTGGAAAATTTCAGCTAATAACCCAAGTGTTGCTATAAAGCAAACTGCTAAAGTTGCTCTGACCATGTCATAGTTCAAGAATCCCCTTCTTAAATGAAGGCAATATATTACTGAACATCAGTTAAGCCAAGAAAGACAGCCTGGAAAACTTCCTGGGGATGTACTTTTAAAAAGAAACCATTCTCTAATGGTTACTTAAAGCCATTAGTCAGGCTTTCTAGGAAATGAGTTCATAATGAGCCTCATGTCAGACAATGCAAAAGCACTTCAGTCACAATAGGTAACATGTGGAGAGCTTGTCAGTTCTTCAACATGTTCTCATGTTAAAGCATGGTCAGCTACTAGCCTTCATTTATGAGAAGGCAAACTAGTCTTCTTGCATCAGCCCTCAAGCATACATAATATATTTAATAGCACACCCACAACTTTGTCAATATATCATTTCACATCATTTTTCTATTAATGTTTCTAGAAAATAGCTAGAAATAAGACATTTTCTATTTCTATTTTCTGTTGGTGGGAACATGAAGACAGTAAGTGGCAGACTACTTGCAATTTTGAAAGAAACTAGTTCTTATCTGTTCTTAAATATCTGTTTTGGTTAAGCTATAATGACAGAATTCTATTACATTTATCTGTAGGTAACAGAGCTTGTTAGAAATCAGAATGTTATATTGTGTGAAATTGCACAGCACTATTCATATGTTTCTACAACACCACATTCCTGACAGACAAAAGCATATAAGATAACTGCTGACCAATACAGTGGAACCTCCTTGGGATGATCCTCTAGGTCAAGGGTGTCAAACTCGTGTCAAGTCACGGCATTGTCATGTGACATATTGCGAGTTTCCCCCCTTCGTTAAACTGGGTGTGGGTGTGGCCAGCATGTGACACATCCAACCCTGCTCTAGGTCTTTCACACTTGGCATGTTTATTTCAGCTATTTGATCTTCTAACAATAAAGATGAAGATTCTCCCAAAACAGTTCTGAAATTCCCTGAGAGTCTCTCTGAGGTGTAAGTAGGGATAACCTGACTCTTTTCCCAAGATCAGCCAAATACAGCAAGGATATGGTTTTAACCTATGCAGATCTGAAAAAGCCTGAACTCACAGAGAATGTCTTTGCAATCCTACATAATTTAGAGTTGGCATCTGTAAATCTACAGACTTGGGGGACAAAACAGAGAAGGATTCCCAAGTCTTCATAGCCTCCCTGCCTACAGATATACCTCAACAGTCATACTGGATTGTTTAGCCTTATTTAGATGGCTTTTGTTGGCAATGGCTTGGTGTGTCAGTCCAACTTTAGTAGGCATTATTTTTAGATATAAGTTATAACCAAGCTTGGGCCCCACCCAAGGGTGGGGACAAGCTAGAAACATGTTTGACAGTCAAACTACAGGGTAGCTTCAAGTAATTAAGTGGAGAAGACTGAAGCCAGTTTGTCTTAATTATGAGGATTCAAGTTGACTTGAATAAACTTGCCAAACACACACCTTCTTCCTTCTAGTAATTCTCCTTGATAACAGTGTTTTCTCCTTATAGATATACAGCATAGGCAAATCAAAATGTTTCACAATTTCTTTCACTGGCATTTGTATGCTCATAGTTTGAAGAGCAACTATTCCTGCAGGAGATAGAAGAAGTAGAATCTTGGAAGGTACCTTAGAGGTCATCTGGTCAACTGTCCTCAATGCAGAATCCACTAGAATATCTCCTACAGATGACTATACAGCTTCTGTTTGAATACCTTCAACAAATTAGAAGTCATTAGTTTATGCAGCAAGTCAAGAAGTTCCTACTGCTATCTAGCCTGACCCTCCTTCCTTGCATTTTTAACCCACTGGTTTTGGTCCTGGCCTCTGAGACATCAAAACAAACAAACAAACAAAAACAAGTTCACTCCCTCTTCAGTGTAACATCCCTTCAGATATGCTAATAGATATTGCTGTTATCATATTTCTCCTCAGGCATCTATTTGATAGAATAAACATAACCTTTAACTATTCCTCACAAGGCTGACTTCTTGACTGCAGGAAGTACGATTTCAGCAACAGAGTAGTCAATGTCTGGAACTCACTACCTGATTCTACTGTCACATGCTCAAACCCCCACTCCTTTACCCTCAAACTAACCTCTATTGACCTCACTCCATTCCTAAGAGGTCTGTAAGAGGCGTGCATAGGCGCACAATCGTGCCTACAGTCCCTGTCCTATTGTCCCCAATTATTAGTTCCTATTTCTTGTATTTAAACTTATGTTTATTCTTGTTTCTGTTATATTGTAAGCTTTTGACAAATAAATAAATAAATATGCCTTACCATCTTGACAGCTTTTAAACTAATTTCAATTTATCACCATCCCTTTTGAACTGGAATGCCCAAAACTGGACATCATACTCCAAGTAGGATCTGATTTAAGGCTAACTGAAACAATTCCTTCCCATGATCTGAATTCTGTGCTCCTGTTTGTGTACCCTAAGATTGAATTAATTGGATTGGATTATATGGTGGTCTTTCTGGATTCATGACTCCTGCTCAAGGAGCAGGTGGCAGTTGTGGCTAGGAGGGTCTTTGCTCAGCTACATTTTGTGCCAATTATACCACTTCCTGGGTCGAGAAGCCCTTCTTTCAGTCATTTATACCCCGATCACCCCCTCCCCCCTAATATGGACTGCTGCAACATACTCTACAAGGGACTACCCTTGAAGAATATCCAGAAGCTGCAATTGGTGCAGAATGTGGTGGCACAGGCAGTTTTGAAATGTCCCCAAGGGTTGTGCATATAACACCTCTGCTATAATGAAGGACAGAAAACAGCAATATGATAACGGTACAGCCTTGTGCATGAAATTTCTGGATTATGAAACTAGATACTCAGTTGTTGCCAAAGTCAACAATAAATTAACATCTGCTCATGTCTTCCTTTTTTTCCTTTGCACATTAACTCATAACTTAAATGCTTATTTAAAAAAATAGGCATAAGTCAGGAAAGACTGAAGACAAAGGAATAAAAACCAGAAAATGTGCTTGTATTTATTTTTTCTTGATATGGTCAGAAATAAAAGCAAAAAGCAGGTTTCTTATTAGATGAATGGGAAAGTACTGTTCTTACTGAATTATTCTCTGAATAACGCCCAATACAAAAAACTGGGAACTTGTATAAAACAGACAATGCCATTTTCAGTCAGATCAGATGCCTTCCTGCTTTGTCCACCACAAGCAGACAGATGAAGGCCCCATTTTGTGTGGGCAACATATATGCATGCACAGGTATGCATAAGACACCTACTATTCTTTTCTTTAAATATTAGGTGTAACCTGATACTGACAGCACCTGCCTTCAGTCTACAACATACTTGAGACTTTGAACTACAGATCTCAGGGCTGAAACACCTGGCTTATTTTTATTATTATAATTTTTTAAAAAACACCTTTTTTGCTTTTTCCTCACTCCCTGGTATTTGTAATGCCCACTGAAGAGCACTGGAGAGCTTAGAAATCTGTGCACACTTTTTCACTATTTTGACTGATCCTAAGAAAAGAAATTGTCTTATTGTAAATAATAGGTTTGGATAAGAAACTAGCTAAGACTTGCAAACCCTCTTGATCAGCTTTAACCCTTCAGATGTTTTCTGCCCAAATCCTATCCACTCAAGCAATTGGACATAGTGGTTTTGGCTAGAGTTATATTCCAGATATCCTCATTTTTTTTTTCTTGAACTTGGTTGTTCATCTTTATTTTAAAAATCCTCATATCAAACTATTTACACAAATTATTCATTTCTTTTGCTAGCTTCATCTTCCTGGGACTTTGTCCTTGAGAAAAAGCCCTTAAAAATTAGTTGATAGCTAACACCGCCTTTTTTTCTTTCTCTCTTTTTCTTTCTTTCAAAAACTGTATAGTTGCACAAATACTGTACCAAGAGATCAGGCAATTCAATAAGAGTTTCAGGAAAATACTTTTTCACCTGTTAGCAATATTCCAATCAGGTGAAGAAAAATCTATTAAAATGAAATAAAAGAGGATGAAAACAGTGCAACAGTGGAAAAGTGATTTCAAGTGAGCTTCTGCTATTTTGATCTGTTTGAAGCCAATGTTTCTGGCATGGAATTATGCTTTAACCCCTTTATAAGGCACTATTATTAATATAATTTGCTCACTGACTCCTCAATTGGGCGGGCCATTAGCTAAATACAAATCTGTTACACAATTCTATAAAGGTACTTTCACCTGTACTTCAATCTGTCTGCTCAATTCTTTTACTTTAATGCCACATTTACATATTCTCTATGTAAATGAATATAACACAAAGAAATGAAGTGTGAAACTGAGGCCATATGCATTTGACCATATGCAAATTTTTTAAAAAAAGTTAAACAGTAAAGGGAATCTATTATTACACTATACACTTAATTTTATTTCAATCTGGCTCACACTTAAATAACTGAAGGAAAATTCATAATTTAAAGACAGTTAATAACCTGCAAGTTCAAGTAGATTAAAAACTTTATTTCCAAAACGGCACATGTGCATTGCTAAAGCCCAATTCTCCTCTTTCTCCTTTATTCTGTTCTGGAACTGAGAATATTCATTGGTCTCCACCCATACCACAAGTCAGTGAGAATGGTTCATGCAAACACAAGTTAATACTTTTTAATGAAACATCTTCACCCAAAATTAAAATGCATCTTCTCTTCCACCACAGACCTCTGCAGCTTTCATAGATTCTAATTAATGGAAACTAGAATGAGGCAGAGAAACAAACCCAAAGTATATGAGCATACACACGTACACAGTCTCTAAAAAGGGAAGGCACATACCTGCCACCAGATGCCATTTCCTCTACATTTTATACCCCAGTGTGCACCGTTTTCCCATTATTGCTACAATAAACCATATGCTAAAATGAATTGCCTCACTGACCTGGGTAGCAGCTGGTTAGCAGAAAAGTGGCTTTCCCAGGCATGATTCAGTCTCCTGACAAATATACTGCGCCATACTAGATGAGTCATCAGAGGACTACTCTGCATTTTATTCAGCAGTGGTATAGTTCTCCATATTTCACTGTCCTGATTCTCACAAAAATAACAAAAACTGACCAAAGGTACTGCATTTCTTCACTCTCCGGCACCTCAGATTTTGGTTAAACAACGCTGCTCAAGCCCTGGATTTGTTGCAGAAGAAACTACAAATGTAAACCAAAACACACAGGCCTCTCTAACAGGAAGAAAATGAAAGAACAGCTGCAGCATTGGCATTTTATTAGCACAATACAGATTTGCAAGATGTTGGTTTGCCTTTAGATACTTTTTCAATGTGTAACTAAAACTGCACAACTTCTGACCCACGAAGTCAGGCCTGGCCACATTTTGCCAGCCACCACATTGCTCCTTGGCTAAGCCAATTAAATTTGATTTTCCAATGAACATCACATGTGTTCAACATGCACTGTAGTATTTTTATTACACAATTAAGAGGTTCTGTGTAGACTACAGCAGGGGAAATCCCAACAGTCATTCCCCTTCTGAAATTTTGGGTATGCCAAACTCCTTCCAGCTGTGAGGCCCTTAAAGGATGTGTCTGAAGTCTTTGGCCCCTTTTTAGCTTCTGTTGGGTGGGCTTGAGGGTAGGAATGGGAGCAGGAGGCCTCTGGCAGGCAAGCTACCATCATACCCACTCATTATCCCTCCAAGCCCAAAAGGCAAATCTGAAATTGTTTTACTGATGTGTGCTGCTTTTGCTGTCAAATCTGATGTGATCTCAAAGTGGTAGGGTCCTTATGTGGCCCATGGGCTCTCTTTCTCAATCTGATGTGTCCCAACCAATTAAGCACACTAGCAAATGCCCAAATCTATATGTTCCATGAAAATGAAACAAGTAGAAAGCATCTGCACTGAAAAGTAGCCTGTGGTCAGTGAAGGAGTGCATGCAACTCTTTGGATATTTGCCAGCATGCCTTGCCAATATTCCACCCACCACCCCCCAAACACATATTTCATTCTTAAATCAGGCTTCCTTCTAGTTTATAAGCCAATCTGGAAATAAAACTTTAACAATAGCTGAGTAAGGGCAACCATGGGGAAAAATGGAATATAGCCTTTTAATAACGTCTGTAGAAGCATCTTCTGGCCCTTGCCTTATAAAAATGACACTTGTGAAATCTTGTGTAATTTCTGCAAACTACAATGTCTGCTCCAAAAGGAAGAAAGCATTGTAGGAACAACCCATCATTATCTTTTCTTTCCCTTCTGGTTCACTAGAAGTCGGAATAATCAAGAAACAGTGGCTTTCTATGATGCAACAACTGTCTGATGTAACTATCAGGGACAAGAAGAGCAGAATTAAGTTCAAGCTGTCTCACAACAGGTCAAAACTGGATACTTGCAAACAGTTCTTGAAAAATGAGAATCATGGTTCTGTCTGAGTGGAGCAGGCAGGTATGATACGCAAAAGGTTTGACAACATGGGACTTTCTAAGAGCATGAGAATTCAACACCTGGATTCTGCATTGTCTAGATCTGGGGAAAATCATAGGGAAAATCTGAACAGACAGACTTCAGAAACAAAATAGTTAGTGCTGCGTGCTTATGTAAATAAGAGCCCTGTGTGCAGTCTAACTCTGATTAATCCAGCATTAACTGCACAGCTGCCAGAGCATAAAGCTCTGTGGCAGAGGCTGCTGGTGAAAGATGGAAGGTGTCGAAGAAACAGAACAAATGAGTCAGACCAAAGGACGAGAGAGCACCGTGATATGGGAGAGAAAGAGAGCAGTGTTTATTTATATAATGTGAATATTTTAAAAGCTTTAGTCACAAGTAAGTTATCAAAATAACACAGAGGATGATGTCTGGAAGAGATCCAAGCTGTCGTTTGCAAATGTATAGGATGCTAATGAAAAGGATGCATCAAATGGGTACTATTTTTAAATATATCTGGCTGTGAAGCTCTAATTGCTTTTAATTCACTTGGAGTTCTCAAAGATGAAAAAGTAGAAATTCTGAGCTACTTTTGAAGCAGATTCAAAGAGCACTGATTGACAAAAATGAGCAAGGTGTTTCAAGGATTTCAGTTTCATTCGGGTTACCATAAATGGAAAGATGTCCAATGTTTATTAAAAACATCTTTCCATCCTTTTCTAAAAGCTTAAAAATGGTAAACAAGGATATTTATCTTGGCAAGATGTGGAGGAGATATAGTTGAAATCAAAACTAAACAAGGATAAAATTATTAAGCAAGAAATTAGGCTAATTCCACCCCCTCCAACTAGAAAGAAAGAGGGTATTTCAGAATCCGCAGTTAGCTTATTCCATAGTGATAAGGTATTAATCATTCTGTAAACCTTGGTTTATGGGAATTACACCACTGTAGTGTGCCCCCAAAAAGTTTGGTTAAAACTAGTAGTAATTGTTTACTGTGATGTCATTTAGCCTGAGTGGTTTTTCAAGTCATAATGCAGTCAAAATGTGCAGTAATCCCACAACAGTTTATGGCATCCATCTACACATGTACAACTGAATGCATAATATTATCATTTTATTCTTTCAGACATCTTTTTTTTAAGCTGATTCTGTCAAAAATCACTGAGATTCGAACAAGCTACAAATATGCTAGCCAAAGATCAAGAAGCGAACTGTTCATCCTTAAATTACTTAACTAAAAGGAATTTTCTTCCACTGAATGATTTCAACAATTAATACTTGAAATCAGCCTAGTTTTCTATATTCCTCCTGAAGGGTACAATTTTGTGAATTTGGAATGTGATCTGGCTTTGGCTCTGTATCAAGTGTACCCCATTCTTCCTGGATCTGACTGCTTCACTTGAAGGGTGACATGGTGCTATTCACTATGGCTGGCTTGGCCAAGTCCTTCCCAGAATGTCTCAAGATGTAAGTGCTGAGGGAAGAATAGTTGGAAGAAATTCATATTGTTAACCTGGCTAACGTTTTATGTCTGCTTATAATTTACTTAATCTATATACCACAACAGCTGAATTCACATAAAACACTAAGCCAAAATTTCAACAAATCACACTGTGTTTATTAGTTTAGTATAACGCATATACAACTTGACTTTCCTTTTTTAATGCCTACTGTGGTTTTTATGCCTACTATAATAGAGCTTATTATGGTTAGTTTGAAAACTGAAAATGCCAGAGTTCATTCATTTGCTGATTTGCTCTAGACTTCCAGATTGCAGAAATCGGCGGATGTTAGACAGGGGAGATGCTTTGTGTGCTGAGAATGATATTTTTTTTAATGATAATTTTATTTATACTATCCAGTCAGATCAACTCAATAAGTCCCCCCCCCCCAAGTTAAAACTGAGAAAAATCAAATTTAAAAGTTGCAACTCCTCTTCCCCCCACACCATTTTCCTAAGACCCTGCTTATACCTGCTCATTCCAACCAAGCTGATCAGAAAGAGAGCTAAATGTTGAGAATGAGATAAAACAAACCAAGCCATCCTAATATGCTAATTATTATAATAAATATAATTTTTATTGGCCAAGTATAATTGGACACGGAAGGAATTCGCTCTCTGGTGCATAAGCTATAAAGGCGTGATGGCGAACTTATGACATGCGTGCCAGAAGTGGCATGCAGAACCATTTCTGCTGGCACGTGAGCCGTTGCCTGGAACTGATCCACTGTGCATGCATGCACGCCTCCTGCCAGCCAGCTGATTGTTGGGTATCTGCCACACATGCACGGGTTGCACACAAGGGAGTCACACGCGCATGCACAGAGGCGCACGGTGCGTGGTAGGGTTGTGCATGCATGCGTGGGGGCCCGAGGGGGTGTCGCATGCGCATTGCATTATGGGTGAAGGCACATGAGCATTTTCAGCACACGACAATGAAAAGGTTAGCCATCACTGCTATAAAGGATCTTATAAAGGAGAGCTATATGAAGATATATGAAGAGCTTTACGTCAAGCTGCTCGATTTCATGGACAAAAGGATATGAACAATACATTTCCGTTAACATTCATCAGATTTGTTGAAAGTTGTTTTAGGGCATCTCAACCTCAAGTTTGTTCCTGCCAGAAGCTTGATTTTATAGAGCACTTGGGTCAAGTATCTGCATCCTTATTCTTGCTATTTAGTTGGGAAGAGCACTTGCTGTCCCTCTGTACAATGGAACTCCTTTGTCAAGTACACAACTGGACTGACCAATCTGATTGTACAGCATACACAACAGTACCAAATGGATTACAGGTATTCTTCAACAGAGTGTGCTATTCAGTGAATTTACTGCTATTCAAAATGATACTCCCTTTTTAAAGTCGGCATTGTAATCACTTCATTGTACATGTTTATAGGATATAAGAAAAATGTATAAAGGACCTCAATGAGAAGCTATTGCCTTAACTAAGCCACATGATAAATGGAGCATTATAGAGCTTCGGTGGTGCAGTGGTTAGAGTGCAGTACTGCAGGATACTTCTGCTGACTTGCTGCTGCCTACAATTTGGCAGATCGAATCCCACCAGGCTCAAGGTTGACTCAGCCTTCTATCTTTCCGAGGTGGGTAAAATGAGGACCCAAATTGTTGGAGGCAATATGCTGACTCTGTAAACCGCTTAGAGAGGGCTGTAAAGCACTATAAAGCGGTATATAAGTCTATATGCTATTGATATTGCTATTACAACCCTGGAGACACTATCTATCGATTATAAATCTGCTGATACTCATTAGCTTTTCTTTTATCTGCAAGTAAGATCATGGAATAAAAAAAGCTTCTTAACAAAGACCATGTCCCTTTCCACTGGATCTGGGCTTCCTACCAACCACGCTACTCTCTGACCCCCTTCAATTGAAGGAGATTGTCAGGCTCCAAAGCTCCATGATCCTGCAGCCAGAGGTAACTCAGTACACTCTTCAGAATAATACATAATAACATCTTCAGGGGCATAGTTATGCTGAATTCAGAGCCCTTCATTCCCACATACTGTATTTTTTAATTATTCAAAACATTCCCATATCACCTGCCAGGTTATTTCTTATATCAAAGTTGCATGCCATAAATCACCATGCAGTAAATGTACAGGTTGAAATGTATCTGAAACTGGTCTCAGCGCTGCATCACAGTATAATTCTGAGAAAGTTTCAGCTCTATAAATCACACTGGTTTCAAGAGTTAATTCCTATTTGCCTAGTGTCTTTTGAAACAATATATCTAAATGTACAGAAACAGTGGTATTTTTTTTTCTGGGGACCATTAATACTAAAATGATTACAACCCACTCCAAAATAAAAGGCTCTATTTAACCTAGGCTCCAGAATGGTCTCACTCTTAATAGTGTTTTGAAATTGCATGTTATAGAGGCAAGATTTTAGAAATCCAGGATATAAAGTTCCGGAACATCAAAAGAAATCCAAAAGCAACATTCTAATTGTCCAACAGCAAGAGAATGACAAATACCGTGGATCAAGGCATAAAACAGGGTTAGGTTTACCTAGATACATTTAGATTCTGAGTGAATGAGCAGATAGTCAAGACAATTCAATTCCCCATTCATTCATCTTCAAAGCTTTTATCATGAAGGTAGATCCCAATAGATGCATTCCCAGTGTTTGACTAAAGCATCAGTTTTCCCAACTAATTTAGTATGATTTTTTTTTTTTTTACCAAAAAGAGATTCAAGAGAAGAAGAAAGCATCTAGTTAAATGGGAGTAAGAAATAGTCGGCCAGCAATTATTACTCCTCCACTCTTGCTCAGATTTTGTTGCCACAGAAACCAGTTTCTCTTCTACCCTGACAACTGGAATTAGTACTTCTAAAGAAGTATATTTGGTCTTATAGATGTGTTTGACTGCATCTCCCTCCATCATCAGGCAAGCTGGTAGCCCAAGTCAGATGCAGGGCACTATGGCTGTTGCTGGGATTACTGTATATACTCGAGTATAAGTCGACCCGAATATAAGCCAAGGCACCTAATTCTACACAAAAAAACTGGGAAA
This sequence comes from Notechis scutatus, assembly GCF_049901735.1. Taxonomy (NCBI): domain Eukaryota; kingdom Metazoa; phylum Chordata; class Lepidosauria; order Squamata; family Elapidae; genus Notechis; species Notechis scutatus. The sequence goes on along the minus strand of NC_142009.1, from coordinate 154,757,199 downwards.
ACTTATTGACTCGAGTATAAGCCGAGGGTGGGAAATGCAGCAGCTACTGGTAAATTTCAAAAATAAAAATAATTAATTTGGGAAACGATCTCACTATCATGAAAGGTTTAATTGATTCACTAACCCAAAAGAAGATGATGATGATGACAGCGGGAGGCAGGAGTCACTCTCTTCCCCTCCCTCGGAGGCCCCCTGAGTCAGGAGTCACTACCGCCGGCGCGGCCCCAGTCCCGCCGCTCGGGAAGGAAAGGCAAAGCGCTTTTTGCCTTTCCCTTCCCGGCTGGGGCTGTTGGGAGTCACTGCCGCCGGAGGCCGCGACTCCACACCATTTTTTTTCAGAGGGGAATCTGACTCGAGTATAAGCCGAGGGGTTTTTTTCAGCACAAAAATGGGCTGAAAAACTAGGCTTATACTTAGTATATACAGTATTTTTTTTTGGTCATTTACTTGAATTAAGTCAACAAATTAAACAGTAAAACTGAATATTTATTTAAAATATTTACATAACTGCCCATTGTACAGCCAAACATTGTGCAATTTACAACACAAAAAAAAACAACAAAAACATAATAAATAAAAAACTTAAGAACCAGCAAAACCAGAACACAAAACCTAGCACCACAACCACTGTCAGCCTTCAAGATTTTTCTCCCTTTGCTTTGCATCTTTCGGCTGTCATAAGTAACGGGGGGGAGGAGGGGGAGAATGGTTATGGGAAGTGAGCTGGAGATGTTACAAACCAGAACTGTATAAGCTGGTGGGAGGGGGGGTACATTCTTGCTTAGGTTTCTATCCTATGCTATGCGCAGCTGCAACCCTTTATCAAACTATGTCAAGGTCAACGGACAGAGGCCTCATCACCACCTGGAGATGCCCACATGATGATATACACAACTTTTAATTGGATGAGCCAATTGAACTATTGGGGGTGGGAATGTTGCCATCACTTTGTATATGTGATTTACAAGCCTATTTTCTCAGATTCAGAATTCCTTTGTTGCTACCACTCGATTTCCAGTATAAGATATCTTTTCTCTGATTAAAAGAGTCTAAGTATTTCTTTCTTCGATTTTGAATGGAGCACCAGCTGACAACCACACTTCCCTGCTACCACTCACTACATTTCTATCCCACCTTGCCTTTATCTAGGTCTATAATTTTAGAATTATATTAGCATTTCATTAGATTGCAGTTTACATCTAATAACATTACTTGAGCAGGCTGTTCAAGAAAATTGGAGGATTTAAACTACAGCAACTCGAAATGTTATACTTCTTTTTAAAAAGTAGAGGAAACAATTTTAAAAATAAAGAACTTTTATAGGGAAACAGGATGACTGTAATTTATGGGGTTTGGAAATTAGTCTTGATCCATTTATATCCTATTTTTATATTTAGGCAAATATTCAAAGCACTCTAACAACTGAATCTAAAAAAAGTATATAAATAACATTAATGTTGAAGTTAATGTTGTTTACACACAGCCAGGAAAAAATATTATTTAAAATAAAACAAAATGGCGCCGGCCACGGCGGTTCCAAAATGGCCGCCCGGCACGGCGAGGCAATCAGAGGCGCACCAGCCCTATTAAACACCAGGCAATCAGGAACAACGAAAAGCCAGGGCTGGGAGAGGAAGCGTTGCTTCCTCTAAAGCGTTCTAGGGGGGAATGATAATAGTGCAATAAATCAAGGCACGGAGACAAGCGGCTGGATAAAGGCACGCTCGGAAATGCAGAGAAAGAGAAGAGGGGTGGGGGGGCGAAGTAAAGCTCCGAGCCCTTAAACCCCTTCCTACAGGCAAAAAAATGCCTCACCAATTAAATTTAAGAGCACACTATCAACGCAGGGACAAGGAGGAAAGGAATAAAGGCAAACCTGAACACTTAGAAGCAAAAAACTCTGAAAAACGGCCAAGGAACAAGAGATCGCTGCCTGCTTTCTCGAAGGCTGAGTGAAAACTGGGAGAACGCATGGAGGAGCCACGTGGAGGAAGGAGGAGCGTTCTTCAATTATAACTCAGCCTGTGAGAAGGAAGGACTGAAGCACCTCCCACTCTCTGGATGCTCGCAGCAGTTCTACGGAGAATGACACTTGTGAAATCTTGTGTAATTTCTGCAAACTACAATGTCTGCTCCAAAAGGAAGAAAGCATTGTAGGAACAACCCATCATTATCTTTTCTTTCCCTTCTGGTTCACTAGAAGTCGGAATAATCAAGAAACAGTGGCTTTCTATGATGCAACAACTGTCTGATGTAACTATCAAGGACAAGAAGAGCAGAATTAAGTTCAAGCTGTCTCACAACAGGTCAAAACTGGATACTTGCAAACAGTTCTTGAAAAAATGAGAATCATGGTTCTGTCTGAGTGGAGCAGGCAGGTATGATACGCAAAAGGTTTGACAACATGGGACTTTCTAAGAGCATGAGAATTCAACACCTGGATTCTGCATTGTCTAGATCTGGGGAAAATCATAGGGAAAATCTGAACAGACAGACTTCAGAAACAAAATAGTTAGTGCTGCGTGCTTATGTAAATAAGAGCCCTGTGTGCAGTCTAACTCTGATTAATCCAGCATTAACTGCACAGCTGCCAGAGCATAAAGCTCTGTGGCAGAGGCTGCTGGTGAAAGATGGAAGGTGTCGAAGAAACAGAACAAATGAGTCAGACCAAAGGACGAGAGAGCACCGTGATATGGGAGAGAAAGAGAGCAGTGTTTATTTATATAATGTGAATATTTTAAAAGCTTTAGTCATAAGTAAGTTATCAAAAATAACACAGAGGATGATGTCTGGAAGAGATCCAAGCTGTCGTTTGCAAATGTATAGGATGCTAATGAAAAGGATGCATCAAACGGGTACTATTTTTAAATATATCTGGCTGTGAAGCTCTAATTGCTTTTAATTCACTTGGAGTTCTCAAAGATGAAAAAGTAGAAATTCTGAGCTACTTTTGAAGCAGATTCAAAAAGCACTGATTGACAAAAATGAGCAAGGTGTTTCAAGGATTTCAGTTTCATTCGGGTTACCATAAATGGAAAGATGTCCAATGTTTATTAAAAACATCTTTCCATCCTTTTCTAAAAGCTTAAAAATGGTAAACAAGGATATTTATCTTGGCAAGATGTGGAGGAGATATAGTTGAAATCAAAACTAAACAAGGATAAAATTATTAAGCAAGAAATTAGGCTAATTCCACCCCCTCCAACTAGAAAGAAAGAGGGTATTTCAGAATCTGCAGTTAGCTTATTCCATAGTGATAAGGTATTAATCATTCTGTAAACCTTGGTTTATGGGAATTACACCACTGTAGTGTGCCCCCAAAAAGTTTGGTTAAAACTAGTAGTAATTGTTTACTGTGATGTCATTTAGCCTGAGTGGTTTTTCAAGTCATAATGCAGTCAAAATGTGCAGTAATCCCACAACAGTTTATGGCATCCATCTACACATGTACAACTGAATGCATAATATTATCATTTTATTCTTTCAGACATCTTTTTTTTAAGCTGATTCTGTCAAAAATCACTGAGATTCGAACAAGCTACAAATATGCTAGCCAAAGATCAAGAAGCGAACTGTTCATCCTTAAATTACTTAACTAAAAGGAATTTTCTTCCACTGAATGATTTCAACAATTAATACTTGAAATCAGCCTAGTTTTCTATATTCCTCCTGAAGGGTACAATTTTGTGAATTTGGAATGTGATCTGGCTTTGGCTCTGTGTCAAGTGTACCCCATTCTTTCTGGATCTGACTGCTTCACTTGAAGGGTGACATGGTGCTATTCACTATGGCTGGCTTGGCCAAGTCCTTCCCAGAATGTCTCAAGCTGTAAGTGCTGAGGGAAGAATAGTTGGAAGAAATTCATATTGTTAACCTGGCTAACGTTTTATGTCTGCTTATAATTTACTTAATCTATATACCACAACAGCTGAATTCACATAAAACACTAAGCCAAAATTTCAACAAATCACACTGTGTTTATTAGTTTAGTATAACGCATATACAACTTGACTTTCCTTTTTAATGCCTACTGTGGTTTTTATGCCTACTATAATAGAGCTTATTATGGTTAGTTTGAAAACTGAAAATGCCAGAGTTCATTCATTTGCTGATTTGCTCTAGACTTCCAGATTGCAGAAATCGGCGGATGTTAGACAGGGGAGATGCTTTGTTTGCTGAGAATGATAATTTTTTTAATGATAATTTTATTTATACTATCCAGTCAGATCAACTCAATAAGTCCCCCCAAGTTAAAACTGAGAAAAATCAAATTTAAAAGTTGCAACTCCTCTTCCCCCACACCATTTTCCTAAGACCCTGCTTATACCTGCTCATTCCAACCAAGCTGATCAGAAAGAGAGCTAAATGTTGAGAATGAGATAAAACAAACCAAGCCATCCTAATATGCTAATTATTATAATAAATATAATTTTTATTGGCCAAGTATAATTGGACACGGAAGGAATTCGTCTCTGGTGCATAAGCTATAAAGGCGTGATGGCGAACTTATGACATGCGTGCCAGAAGTGGCATGCAGAACCATTTCTGCTGGCACGTGAGCCGTTGCCTGGAACTGATCCACTGTGCATGCATGCACGCCTCCTGCCAGCCAGCTGATTGTTGGGTATCTGCCACACATGCACGGGTTGCACACAAGGGAGTCACACGCGCATGCACAGAGGCGCACGGTGCGTGGTAGGGTTGTGCATGCATGCGTGGGGGGCCCGAGGGGGTGTCGCATGCGCATTGCATTATGGGTGAAGGCACATGAGCATTTTCAGCACACGACAATGAAAAGGTTAGCCATCACTGCTATAAAGGATCTTATAAAGGAGAGCTATATGAAGATATATGAAGAGCTTTACGTCAAGCTGCTCGATTTCATGGACAAAAGGATATGAACAATACATTTCCGTTAACATTCATCAGATTTGTTGAAAGTTGTTTTAGGGCATCTCAACCTCAAGTTTGTTCCTGCCAGAAGCTTGATTTTATAGAGCACTTGGGTCAAGTATCTGCATCCTTATTCTTGCTATTTAGTTGGGAAGAGCACTTGCTGTCCCTCTGTACAATGGAACTCCTTTGTCAAGTACACAACTGGACTGACCAATCTGATTGTACAGCATACACAACAGTACCAAATGGATTACAGGTATTCTTCAACAGAGTGTGCTATTCAGTGAATTTACTGCTATTCAAAATGATACTCCCTTTTTAAAGTCGGCATTGTAATCACTTCATTGTACATGTTTATAGGATATAAGAAAAATGTATAAAGCACCTCAATGAGAAGCTATTGCCTTAACTAAGCCACATGATAAATGGAGCATTATAGAGCTTCGGTGGTGCAGTGGTTAGAGTGCAGTACTGCAGGATACTTCTGCTGACTTGCTGCTGCCTACAATTTGGCAGATCGAATCCCACCAGGCTCAAGGTTGACTCAGCCTTCTATCTTTCCGAGGTGGGTAAAATGAGGACCCAAATTGTTGGAGGCAATATGCTGACTCTGTAAACCGCTTAGAGAGGGCTGTAAAGCACTATAAAGCGGTATATAAGTCTATGTGCTATTGATATTGCTATTACAACCCTGGAGACACTATCTATCGATTATAAATCTGCTGATACTCATTAGCTTTTCTTTTATCTGCAAGTAAGATCATGGAATAAAAAAAGCTTCTTAACAAAGACCATGTCCCTTTCCACTGGATCTGGGCTTCCTACCAACCACGCTACTCTCTGACCCCCTTCAATTAAAGGAGATTGTCAGGCTCCAAAGCTCCATGATCCTGCAGCCAGAGGTAACTCAGTACACTCTTCAGAATAATACATAATAACATCTTCAGGGGCATAGTTATGCTGAATTCAGAGCCCTTCATTCCCACATACTGTATTTTTTTAATTATTCAAAACATTCCCATATCACCTGCCAGGTTATTTCTTATATCAAAGTTGCATGCCATAAATCACCATGCAGTAAATGTACAGGTTGAAATGTATCTGAAACTGGTCTCAGCGCTGCATCACAGTATAATTCTGAGAAAGTTTCAGCTCTATAAATCACACTGGTTTCAAGAGTTAATTCCTATTTGCCTAGTGTCTTTTGAAACAATATATCTAAATGTACAGAAACAGTGGTATTTTTTTTTCTGGGGACCATTAATACTAAAATGATTACGACCCACTCCAAAATAAAAGGCTCTATTTAACCTAGGCTCCAGAATGGTCTCACTCTTAATAGTGTTTTGAAATTGCATGCTATAGAGGCAAGATTTTAGAAATCCAGGATATAAAGTTCCGGAACATCAAAAGAAATCCAAAAGCAACATTCTAATTGTCCAACAGCAAGAGAATGACAAATACCGTGGATCAAGGCATAAAACAGGGTTAGGTTTACCTAGATACATTTAGATTCTGAGTGAATGAGCAGATAGTCAAGACAATTCAATTCCCCATTCATTCATCTTCAAAGCTTTTATCATGAAGGTAGATCCCAATAGATGCATTCCCAGTGTTTGACTAAAGCATCAGTTTTCCCAACTAATTTAGTATGATTTTTTTTTTTACCAAAAAGAGATTCAAGAGAAGAAGAAAGCATCTAGTTAAATGGGAGTAAGAAATAGTGGGCCAGCAATTATTACTCCTCCACTCTTGCTCAGATTTTGTTGCCACAGAAACCAGTTTCTCTTCTACCCTGACAACTGGAATTAGTACTTCTAAAGAAGTATATTTGGTCTTATAGATGTGTTTGACTGCATCTCCCTCCATCATCAGGCAAGCTGGTAGCCCAAGTCAGATGCAGGGCACTATGGCTGTTGCTGGGATTACCGTATATACTCGAGTATAAGTCGACCCGAATATAAGCCGAGGCACCTAATTTTACACAAAAAAACTGGGAAAACTTATTGACTCGAGTATAAGCCGAGGCTGGGAAATGCAGCAGCTACTGGTAAATTTCAAAAATAAAAATAATTAATTTGGGAAACGATCTCACTATCATGAAAGGTTTAATTGATTCACTAACCCAAAAGAAGAAGATGATGATGACAGCGGGAGGCAGGAGTCACTCTCTTCCCCTCCCTCGGAGGCCCCCTGAGTCAGGAGTCACTACCGCCGGCGCGGCCCCAGTCCCGCCGCCTCGGGAAGGGAAAGGCAAAGCGCTTTTGCCTTTCCCTTCCCGGCTGGGCTGTTGGGAGTCGCTGCCGCCGGAGGCGCGACTCCACACCATTTTTTTTCAGAGGGAATCTGACTCGAGTATAAGCCGAGGGGATTTTTTCAGCACAAAAATGGGCTGAAAAACTAGGCTTATACTCGAGTATATACAGTATTTTTTTTTGGTCATTTACTTGAATTAAGTCAACAAATTAAACAGTAAAACTGAATATTTATTTAAAATATTTACATAACTGCCCATTGTACAGCCAAACATTGTGCAATTTACAACACAAAAATAAAACAACAAAAACATAATAAATAAAAAAACTTAAGAACCAGCAAAACCAGAACACAAAACCTAGCACCACAACCACTGTCAGCCTTCAAGATTTTTCTCCCTTTGCTTTGCATCTTTCGGCTGTCATAAGTAACGGGGAGGAGGGGGGAACGGTTATGGGAAGTGAGCTGGAGGTGTTACAAACCAGCACTGTATAAGCTGGTGGGAGGGGGGGGTACATTCTTGCTTAGGTTTCTATCCTATGCTATGCGCAGCTGCAACCCTTTATCAAACTATGTCAAGGTCAACGGACAGAGGCCTCATCACCACCTGGAGATGCCCACATGATGATATACACAACTTTTAATTGGATGAGCCAATTGAACTATTGGGGGTGGGAATGTTGCCATCACTTTGTATATGTGATTTACACGCCTATTTTCTCAGATTCAGAATTCCTTTGTTGCTACCACTCGATTTCCAGTATAAGATATCTTTTCTCTGATTAAAAGAGTCTAAGTATTTCTTTCTTCGATTTTGAATGGAGCACCAGCTGACAACCACACTTCCCTGCTACCACTCACTACATTTCTATCCCACCTTGCCTTTATCTAGGTCTATAATTTTAGAATTATATTAGCATTTCATTAGATTGCAGTTTACATCTAATAACATTACTTGAGCAGGCTGTTCAAGAAAATTGGAGGATTTAAACTACAGCAACTCGAAATGTTATACTTCTTTTTAAAAAGTAGAGGAAACAATTTTAAAAATAAAGAACTTTTATAGGGAAACAGGATGACTGTAATTTATGGGGTTTGGAAATTAGTCTTGATCCATTTATATCCTATTTTTATATTTAGGCAAATATTCAAAGCACACTAACAACTGAATCTAAAAAAAGTATATAAATAACATTAATGTTGAAGTTAATGTTGCCATTAATTCCCAAATCAAGTAAAAATGAAATGTTCCACATACAAAAGCAGTTCTGTAAAGCAAAATCTGTAATGTATAAGCAAAAAGTAAAAAGTGGAAGAAAATGATGGGTGGTTAGTTCCATAGGCACATTTGAAAGCTTTTGTTTTATACTGATATATTGAAACATTTTATATTTATAAAATTGACACATTGAGACATCAAAGACTTAAGTTAGAAGCTACTGCACAGAACCCCAACATTCAAAATAGGTTTTTAAGTTCCAGGATTGTCCTGTTCACAAGTATACCGACAGACTGATTGGCATTACCGTTTTAAATATTATCAGGACTGGATCCTACAGTGAACAACCAGCTCAAGAAAAATGTTAAGGTCCAAGTCAATCTTGACTTCTGACTATTACATGGACAGGTCCCTGCAGTTTTCTTGAAAACATTTTCAGTAGTGGTTTGCTGCTACTGTCTTCCTAAGGTTGAGATACTGACTGACCCAAAGTTATCCAACTGCCTTTTAAGCCTAAAAGAAGGACTATAATTCATCAACTCCTGAGATGTAGTCCATCATATTTACTATACCAATCTGGCTCTTAATCTATTTGCAAAACCCGTTTTTGCCTTTTGTGGCTGGCAATTCTATGTCACGACTGCTGGAATGATAAAATAAGAAGTGATGAACCACATGTAAGTAGTTCTTGATTTATGACCACAACTGAGCTCCAAATTTCCATTGCTAAGCAAGATAGTTGTTAAGTGAGTTTTGCCTCATTTCATGACCTTTCTTGCCACAATTGTTAAGTCAATCGATTCCGTTGTTAACACACAGTTGTTAAATGAATGCAGCTTCCCCATTGACTTTGCTTGTCAGAAAGTTACAAAAGATGATCATGTGACCTCAGGACACTGCAACCGTCATAAATGTGAACTGGTTGGCAAGCGTCTGAACTCTGATCACATGACGATGGGGATGTTGCAACGATTTTAAGTGTGAAAAATAGTCATAAGTCACTTTTCTTCAGTGCCGTTGTAACTTCGAACAATGACTAAACAAATGGTTGTAGGTTGAGGAGTACCTGTCATGATCCTGGTGGAGACTGACTCTGAGGGAGAGGAAGAAAAGCCGACAGGGAGTGGAAGTGTGGCTCCGGTGGTTGTGGAGGAGGCTGGGGAAGGGCAGAGGTTGGCTGAGCAGTCAGAGGAGGATCCAGGCCCATCCCGTATCCATCCTAGGGCATGCAGGGAGGAGAGGATAAGGGAGAGACATAGTCTATCCAAGAGGAGAGGGCCTTGATCCTCTTCATGGGGTACAGCTGTGGTAACTGTATAAGAGTATGGACCTGCGTACTGGCGAATGCTGGAAACAAAGCGTGTTTTATTTTGGTCTGAAGTTATCTTGGTTGGCGTCCTTCCAACAGATTGTGCCTTGTTATCTCCTTGAATTTGGTAAATACTTCTCTTGTTCCGTTGTGGAAATTTCATCATTGTAGTTTGTTTGGTTTTTTATTTCACCTCTATCTGCTCATTAAATTCGGACTGTATTGCTTTCTTTTGAAGACTATTTTTGAGTATGTTTTATCTCCAACTGAGTATTATTGAACAGTGGGGCAAAATTGGAGGCATTTATTTACGTTTTGGATTTTGTTATGTTTGTGTTACACAAACATACAGAGTACAGGTCATCACAGTACCTGTACTCTTGTGAGTCTAAAAAAAACCCAACCCCAATTATATGTTCAACAAATTGAATAACGTAATTTGCCTGGGCAAGTTTTATTTACATTTAATTTAAATTCATAATCATATGCCTTAAAGTTTGAAAACTTCAACTTTCCCATCCACTTTTAAACATCAGATAAGGGGTCCTTGGTGCTGTCTGAGCATGCTTGTTTTCCTGAAGACATTTCATTACCCTAACTAGGTAACATCATCAGTGCTAATAAGGAGAGCTGTCAGTTTATATTCTGGTGACTTGCTTGTCTGTGTGGGTGTGGTTTTTATATCAGATAGTATATAATATCAGACAAGACAGCTCTATGTATGGCATTCATCCTACATTCATCCTACAGCCAAAGTATGGCATTCATCCTACATTTAATCCCTTGGCATTAAGGCTTTGTACCAGACACAGCAATTCAACACTTAGTCCCACATTTCCATACAGATAAGGTTAAAAAAGTAGAGAATGACTGCAGGGAATTAGGAAGCCTATATAGGAATCAATGTTGTGAGAAGAAAGGCCATATATAAATAATGTAAACTATCCTAAAAATAGGAGTTCCAGGTGTCGCTATAAAAGAAGAGACAGACATCATGATCTCCGGAACTTAAACTATATTATCCACTTAGCTTTTGTTAGCCTCTGTTAACATCGTCAGAGTGTAAAAACTACCATTGAAGAGATATCAATGGCGAATATCTCTTCAATGGTAGTTTTTACACTCTGATTATGTTAGCAGAGATTAACGAAAGCTAAGTGGATCATACAGTTTAAGTTCTAGAGATTGTGATGTCTGTCTCTTCTTTTATAAATAATGTAATAAATAAAAACAAAAGGAAGGAATTCTGCATATACAGGCAGTCCTTGGCTTACACAACCGTTTGTTTAGCGAACAGTCAAAGCTACAATGACTGAAAAAGGGGATTTACAACTGGTTCGCACACTTTAAAAAAAATATATAATTCTTTATTGGCCAAGTGTGATTGGACACACAAGGAATTTGTCTGGGTACAAATGCTCTCAGTATACATAAAAGAAAAGATACATTCATCAAGAGTCAAGAATCCTAAGGTACAACACTTAATGATAGTCATAGGGTACAATAAGCAAACAAATCATACTAGGAAATGGTCAATATAAATCGTAAGGATACAAGTGACAAAGTTACAGTCATACAGTCACAAGTGGGATGGGATGGGTGATAAGGGGTGATGAGAAGATTAATAGTAATAGTAGTGCAGACTTTGTAATAGTTGAACAGTGTTGAGGGAATGATTTGTTTAGCAGAGTGATGGCTTTTGGGAAAAAACTGTTCTTGTGTCTAGTTGTTCTGGTGTGCAGTGCTCTATAGCGTCATTTTGAGGGAAGGAGTTGAAACAGTTTATGTCCGGGATGTGAGGGGTCTGTAAATATTTTCACAGCCCACTTTTTGACTCATGCAGTATACAGGTCCTTGACTGAAGGCAGGTTGGTAGTAATTGTTTTTTCTGCAATCCTAATTATCCTCTGAAGTCTGTGTCTGTCCTGTTGGGTTGCAGAACCAAACCAGACAGTTATAGAGGTGCAGATGATAGACTCAATCATTCCTCTGTAGAACTGGATCAGCAGCTCCTTGGGCAGTTTGAGCTTTCTGAGTTGGTGTAGAAAGAACATTCTTTGTTGTGCTTTTTTGATGGTGTTTTTGATGTTAGGTGTCCATTTTAGGTCATGTGATATAGTAGAACCTAGAAATTTGAAGGTCTTTACTGTTGATACTGTGTTATCACGTATAACCATTTAAGCATCCTCACAGTCACATAATCAAAATTTGGGTTCTTGGCAACTCTCATGTGTTCAGCACAGTTGAAGGATGCTGGGATCCTGTGAACCGCATTTGCAACTTTCCGGATTCCAAGATACAAGATCAATGGGGGAAGTTTGGGTTTGCTTAATGCCCACTTAACAACTGCAGTGATTCACTTAGCATAGCACAGCAAAAAAGTTGTAAAATTGGGTGTGACACTCTGCTTAACAACCAAAATTATGGTCTTAATTGTGGCCATAAGTCAAGAAGTACCTGGAGTCAAGAAGTATCTGTATTCTATTCTTTTACTCTCTCTCTAAATTCCAACATTTAAATCCGGAGCCTCTTTTCAAGTCAATGGCTGCTTCGTTGCTTGTTTCCCAGTCTTTAAGATTTCTGCCATACTATGTCCCTTATTTACAAAATGCCTTTCCCTGGCATGGCCATCAGAAAGTCATTCCCTTCAACTCTTATATTTGGCATTAATACAGCTATTCTTTAGGCACAATGCAAGATCCTTCTTGTTCACTATGCTTGTGGCAGCATGTAAGGGTTTCTTTTTTTAAAAAAGGGCCTTTTATCTGCCAACATTTGATTAGTTACCTAAGTATCTGTTGGGGTTTCTCCCTAATAACTTAATGTACCGCATTGAGTTTTATGATTATGAATTGCCTTAAGAGTCACAGCACAGTACAAGGTGGGATGCAAATTCAATAACCCAAGAAGACAACAGTTTTTCATAGAAAATTTGCCCAAACAGATCCAACTCCCTTCCCCCTGTACTCTGATTACACAGTATCAGCCTCCATTTCACTTTTCCATCCATTACTCTATGGAAGTCCAGGAAAGGCCATGCCAGGTTAATTGTTTATGGGAGGCCTGCTTACACAGCAGGAAAATGGCCAGGCCAGCACTGCTCCCAAGGAAACCTCACTCCACTTCTTTGACTTTACAACTGCCCTCAGGAAGTAGGAACAAGGAATGTGCAACAGGCCCAGCAAGCGGCAAGGGAACACCACTCTTCCAAAATGGTGAGGTTTGCCAACCACTGAAGGAAATATCAAGAACAGTGGTCAGCAGTCCCAGTCAAGAATCAACATTCTAGGGGGCATTTGGTTTTAGGTAGCTCCTGGTAATTAATTAAAACATTAATTCCAAGGACATGTTCTTGCATGTGTCCTGGACCATGACCAGGAGCTACCTAAAACCATCTGAACACCCCAGGACACATTCAAGAACATATCCTTAGAATCAATTTTATTTGAATTATTCCATGTTAGTTTACTGCATATCAATCAATCTTGGAGGTACCATCTAACACTGGCAAAATCCATCTAAAAACCAATTTCTTGGGGGGTGGGGATTAAATGTGATGGAAAAGATCCACGGTGTCTATTTCTTACTCCCTACCCCATCCCTAAGTGTTTTTTAATCCCCAAAGCAAAGGGAAAAAAGATTCGGAAGCATGAATTCTGCTGTCATTTTCATCATTTTGCTGGTTTGATTTTTAGATAAACATGTGCAAAATGTTTTCAGCTTGAAATGGCTGCTTTGAGTTTCCAAGAACATGCAACAAAACTTGGCAATTTCAACCAGCACTATTCTGAGTGTTCCTATTGTTCCACTACAATAGGATTGTAATTTTGCAGTTGGGTTGCTGTTATGAACAAAATGTACCTTTTTCCAGTATTGCCAGTATAGTACCAGGGAGTAGCCATGTCATGGCTACCATTGGTTTAAGCCAGATGGCATGTAAAAAATGTTTGGAAGAAAGGAGAATATTACCAGGAAGAAAACCATGGTTCCCAGAAGAAACTCTCTCAATCCGCTCACTTTATTGCTTTTTAAAACAAAATTGCTATAGGGAACTGAACAATTTGTGTGGGTGGAAGGATACATTACATATATATGTTTCTTTTGGTAGGCAAGTGAAACAAAAGTATGAGTGCATGCATTGCAGTGCTTTGCATATGCTCCTGAAATAGTGTGACTGCACAGACTGCTAACAAAATGTTCCTTTGGTCTGCACATAATTCTATATTGAGTTGGGTTGAGTTTTAGTATATGTGCACATACTTGTGTGTGGTTACAGTGTTAATATTATACAACACACATCGAGGAAACATTAGTTGTCCTTTATTTTCAACCAGCAGTGTTCTTTATGCTCAATGAAGGTAATTTTAGCAAAGAACACCATAGTTGCTTTTGTGCATGCTATGCAGGCTGCCAAACCTAGTCAGTGAGTTGCTTTCAACTTGCTAAGTTCCAGCACCTAAAGAATTAGGGGTGTTATTTTAAAATAATAATAATAATTGAGAAAAACTTCATAAAGGAGAGGTGCTAAAAAAAAGGAATATTAAAGAGATTACTGTTCTGTCTTGTAATGTGTGCACTAAGCAACTAGTTAAATAAGGGGACGCAGTGGTTTAAGGACATTGGAATTGCCCACCCAGCAGTTTGAAAGCAGGCAATAACAATATAGACATATACCACTTCACAGTGCTTTACAGCTCTCCCTAAGCGGTTTACAGAGTCAAGCATATTGTCCCCAACAATCTGCGTCCTCATTTTACCCACCTCGGAAGGATGGAAGGCTGAGTCAACCTTGGGCCTGGTGAGATTCGAACTGCCAAATTACAGGCAGCTGGCAGTCAGCAGAAGTAGCCTGCAGTGCTGCACTCTAACCACTGCGCCACCGTGGCTCAATATTGCAAATAGATAAATGGTACCATTTCAGTGGGAAAAACCTAGCTGCGTTCATATGTGCAGAGAGCAGAAGCTGAGGCTGGACCTGGCCAGATGTGAGGCATCATGACACAAAGTGAGGCAAGACCAACAGAGGAGCCCGGAAGAGCCAGCAATTTGAGCACAGTTAGCTAATTGATGAAAAGGTGGTTCGCCCCACACGGTGCACCAAGGATAGGCACGCCAGGGCCGAATAGAATAAACTAGCAATCTAAGCACTGCATTATGTCTAGCATGTATAGATTTCCCTGGCATTGTGTGCCATATGCTAAATAAATAAATAACTAGTTCCATTAGTTTTTAGCAAAAACGCCCCACCACCAACATTAGGCTGAGTTAATGATTGCTACAAAAAAGGTTGCAAAATCAGGTTGGTCATTACGTCTGTCATGATGTATGACCCTAATGGGTTGGCCCCATTACGGTTTTAAGTTGAGAATTACCTGTACTTTAATTTTTTTTTAAAAAAAAGCATTACCTCACCAAATTGTGTAGGCTTGATAGTGGGAAACATTCCCCATAAACATCAACCTCAACTACTCTTGTTGTTATGGGATAAAAAAATGAAGTTTTTTTTTTCATCCTGAAATCTTTAACTCAACTTTTGGTGCTTGACTCATTCAGAGTATACCAACCACCAATATTTTTAATGACTAGAACATCTGAAATATCCCCAACATCAACCCAACTACATAGTTATTTCAATTGGTGCACCATTCCATAGATCCCTCAGTAGTATTTGCACAGTGAGATA
Source organism: Notechis scutatus (assembly GCF_049901735.1). Classification (NCBI taxonomy): domain Eukaryota; kingdom Metazoa; phylum Chordata; class Lepidosauria; order Squamata; family Elapidae; genus Notechis; species Notechis scutatus. Next base: position 154,741,836 of record NC_142009.1, on the reverse strand, counting down.
TCATCCGATGCAAGCAAAGTCCAGAATTGACTCATTGCCTGTTTATTTTATTTATCATATTTGTGTAGCCACCCATGTCACAAGGGACTGATTGAGGAAATGGAGACATTTCCTGGGGAATACGAACCGAAGAACCAAAGAGTTGGGTTATCGGCAGGCAGTGCAGATCCTTCTTTTGGTACTTGCCCGAATTAGGGCTGCAATTGTGGGATACATGAAAAAGGAGCCAGAGGGGCTGAAGGAATTTAAAGTTTTAGAAGGGTTCAGCCAAAGCTCTTTAACTCAAGGAATCTTTTAAAAGAATTGACAGACATATTGTCTTAAGGAGCCCTGACAAAAATTTATCAAACATAAAGCACAGCAATAATGCACCTACAGTCCAGACACAGAATAGTTTATGCCAATATCAAAGCCAGGATATTGCACAAGTAACCAAACATAAGAACGCAGATTTAGAAACTTTACTAAGTGTGTTGACAGGCTTATTTATCATCTATGAACCTGAAATGCATGCTCCTTCCTAGACTGCGCTTTGCCATCCAATTCTATACCCTGGAGCAAGTAGCAGACGCTCGGAAATTCATTACCTGTCCTTGCACTGCTTAAATGGAACTATATATTATGCATACACCGACCTTGCATGTTAGAAAAGATCATGTCTAGACAAGTGTTGCTGGCAACTTGCTCTGTACCAGTAGTTAGCAAAAAAATAAATAAAATGGTAGTTATTTCCCCCAAATGCTGCTCTTGTTTTGTCCATTGGATATTGCTTCAGGCCAAACAAAACTAATTCTATTCCAAAAAAAATTTCTCATGTTGGCAGGGAAATCTGTATGCTCTTGCAGCCCTTGGATGATGGGAGTTGCAGAGCCAACCTGTAATTTATCACTTCCAATGGGACAAAGGGCTGTTTCCATAAGTGGGAACCCATAGGCTGAATTCCAAAAGTATCTTTGCACATTTCCATTATTACATGGGTGCTTCTGTTCTTCTCTCACATGTACCCTGTGCCAGGGATTACCCCAGACCTCTAATGCAGTTTTGAGGACTCAGCAATCTATTCTACTGTACACATTATAACCTCAAAGGAGGGATATTACTGGATATATACCTTGTGTTTTCCCACAATTTTACTATATGTAAGGAGGAGTTATGGCCAAGCACAGCAGGCATTTCCATCACACACAAAAATGTTTCAGAACATTAAGCAAACAGTTTATGTACAAAATAAAACATAACTCCATAAACAATTACAAAACAGAAGTGTACATACCTTTGCTTATAAAAAGACCAGTTTTGGATAAACAAAAATCATCAGGGATTTTATAAGATCAAAAGCAAAGGCTCTAGGGCCGTAACAAGTCATGGCACTTGCAGATCAAAAGTACCCAAATGCGTGCTTTTAAATAATAGCAAATGATTGACTCTATTCAACTGAAAAAGCAACAAAGGGAACCAGTTAAACTTAAAAAATGCCATGGCTATCCAGAAAAATGGAAAGCGAGAAAACCTCTACAGCATTTTACACAATTTTACAACTTCTTTTACAATTTTGGAGAACCTCAAATCATCACACAGAAAACGTATTTCTTTATTGGTTAACTCTCATACAATCTCTTTTGAAGCTGTCAACACAAGCTGCAGCATCTCTTCATAACTTGATAAACAGCACTTCCTCAAATGTCTTTTTCTGACCTGCCCAGGTTATACAAAATTGCCCTCTTCAGGGGGACTAAACCTGAATATTAATCAAGGTGAAACTGATCAGTGCTAAAAGAGTTAGATTCAAGCCTTGTGGACTAATAGTATGTTCTACTGAAGAATGGCATAATGGGTGGTAATGCAGTTCCACACAGTAGTTGAATGCATTCAAATATATCTAGTATATAAACTAGGTGTTTTTTTTCTTGCCTGCTTATGTTCAGAACTTGATTTCTCTCTGTTAATACTGCACTTGGCATTTGATCATTGGTGGCTCAGTTAACATTCCAGTTTTTCCAATTTGGAAAAAAATGTACCAATAGAAGACGTTTTAAACACCCCATGAGTTATGAAAAAACAGGTACAAAGAATTCCCATTTCACTGGCTATTTGAAAAATGAATGATTTTAACTGACTCTATAAATGGCAGATACACAAGGAATAATTTGTTCCAATAATGACTTATTTGGTGCTGGATTTGACGTGCTACTCAAAATTACATCGTGTGTTAAAGTACTGTCATGTTAAACCCATGGGATATGGCTATATTTGTTTGACACATGACCAACTGTTTTTGTGACCAGTTGTTCTCAACAAAGATGATCACACTGATAAAGGGTAAGCACTGAAAAACTGTTATGTAACAGGAAAGGAGAACATCATTAAAGAACAACAGGCATAATATTGGATCCTTCTTTATTCACAGAGGGGGAAATAAACACATTAAAATTCCTATGCCAATATTAAGATCAGCCTGTGCTTTATCTGTGAAGCACATACTTTGTGCAATTTGTATCCAAGGACCTTATACGTGTCTCAAATGTCAGGTACAGATGGCTATAGAGGCGGGAATGTAAGAGCCAGAACAAGCCTAAACGACACACCTCAGCTTGCTTTCCAACATTTTCTTTCAAGAAATAACATATCCGTATCTATGCCACAGTTCAAATGCTGAAATCCTAAAACACACTTACTTTGAAACATCCACAGTTGAGAATAATGTACAGCTTACAGTCCCAACTCCTATTGTAAAGAAACATGCCTTCTGACTTAAATACAATCTTCAGTTTATTTTGGCTATCATACAGAAAGACTTTTTAGGATAAATTTTGCAATATAACAATTATACATGCTACATCTGATGATTTGTAATCCCAGACAACTGCAGGTCAAGATACACAGTTAATCAAACAATGGTTTAAAGTGGAGTGCCCAACCACAAAGTAAGCTTATAAAGTTGGCTACATATGAATTTAGTCATTTTAAGGAAAGAATTCAGAAGACACTGGGACTTTGAGTACAGACCCACAGAAAATCAAGCCTTTTCCTCATCATATACATCTCCATTAATAAGATTCCTGGACTACCGTAAAATTCTGCAAGTGGTTCAGAAGATAGAAATCAGAATAGGGAATTAAGCCTTATGAGGACTTGGTAAAGTTCCTGGGCATGTTTATCCTTTGAAATAGAAGCCCAGTGAGAGATATGAGAGTAGTCTATAAATGTCTAAAGGAAGGCTATCACATGTAAGGGTGGTGATGAAATTAAGACCAGAACAACAACAAACAGGCTAAAGCTAACATGAAGAGATCCAAGATGAACTTTAGGAGGAATTTCTTAATGGTAACAGGTGTTAAACAGTGGGCCAGTCTGCCTAGATAAAACAATGGCAGGATAACTTTCAATGCACATTTTCAAATCTGGGCTTTGAGGAATAGTGTAGTGCAACCTTTTGGGCACCAGGGACTGGTTCCATGGAGATAGGTTTTTCTATGGACCAGAAGTGGGCGTGGTTTCACATTATGCCTGTATCCCAAGGATGGGCCTTAGTTTATTTGCACGGACCAGTTTCTGGCATGCCCCAGACCGGTGCTGATCCATGGATCAGGCTTTGGAGACCCCTGGTGTAGTGGATTCTTCCATCAAGCCAGAGACTGCATCTGCTAAGATCCCTTCCAACTCATGTAATTCTCTAATCTAAATTCTTGATCAGTTCAGTGGACAAATACTAGATAAATAGCAGACTGAGTTGTATAAAGCAGTAGAATGCTCATATGACACATCAGTTGCAATGATTGAATATCTGCAGTTCAAACTACAATGAAAAGACACAAAAATAGATCTGTTAGCAAGCATTGGTCAAAGACTCTGGTGCATCAGACACAGAAATATCATGTTCAGGTATCTAGACATAGGAAATGTATTTGAATATAAGTAGCTCAGATTGGTAGTTGGTCTGTTCGATTTGAATTCAACGTGCACTGACAATGTCTCTTTGAATGGTGACGAAACGCTTGCGACCAAATTACCAAGCTCAGAGCTCAGACCAGCAGCCCATCTAGACATATGTTTTCCCTAAGATTGAAGTTTATTGCTGAAACTTTGGGTTAATGCTAAAAATAAGCCTTTACTGCTTCTATAGCAAGCTCGGATAGTGCACCTTACTGATAAATCAATATTATTAGACAATGGTGAACACAGAACTCATCTGGTAAGAGTACCTAATGCTTTAAGAGTAATAAAGAGGTAAACTAGGCTCTGTTGGTCTGGCTACCAACTCAAAGAGTATATAAAGCAGGTTTTCCCTTGCCACTCAAGGTATGCAGACTGCCAGCCTTCTGAATTGAAGGGCAGAATAAAAAAAAGCAAGCCACAATATCACTCATGTTGGCAGTAGTGTGCCATGGAAACAAGCTACATTGCCATGGAGACTACCTGCTCCACTGGCACATGGTTGGCATTGAAGGAGAGAACCGAAAGAATTGATTTAGGAGTTTATCATGTTTCTTAATAGATACAGGGCTGAACTATGCCAATGCCATGATATTTACATGTACTAATAATGTGGAGAAGAACAGGACATAAGGCGGCTAACCATGTTTACATTCATCTACTTGGAAGTACAATGAATTCAGGATTGTTTCTTGAATTTAAATAGTTAAGTTTTTTTTAAAATTTCTCAATTGTTAGCAGGTTGCAAATACTCAAATGTCAGCACACTAGTTCTCTCCCTGCAGAGAACTGCAGTAGTTCCATTTATGATTGGTAAATAAACTATTGGAGAACCATGTCGCTGGAATTGACAGATGTTTCAACACACACAGAACAACCACTATGCAAGACTTTTGTTCTCTACTAGGACTGCCCTCACTAAACTCAGTCAGAAATAGTGGTACACTGCCTTTAAAACAATAAAAATTTTCACTGTTCCCAACCTATAGGGCAGTACTTGTCCACAGACGTACTCAACTATCTACTCTGCTGCTATTAAAAAGAGGCCATCCTCATACTGAAAGAGTAGCTTGCACAGAAATCCTGTACTTCATTACTTGATAGGGGTGAAAAAGGAGAATGGATATGCATTTGGATGTTTATGGTCTACTTTCTGTAAATCAGATAACATGGCTATAAAACTTGCTACCCATCAATACCTTTGGGGTAGTTAGCAATGTTCACATCAGTTACCAAGCTACTTTAAAGCTGATTAAAAAGCTAGTTTGACAATGTCGTACAACCAGGGGTGGGATTCGACCAGTTCACACCTATTTGCTAGAACCGGTTATTAACATTCTGAGCAGTTCGGAGAACTGATTGTTAGAAGAAATTACTGGCCTAATCCTGTAAGGAAGGCAGGAAGGAAACATTCTGGTGTTGCTTACAGAAACTGCCTCTCCGTTAACCCTTATTACGTTCCTGGCAGGACTAGACTTCCTGTCTCAGGAACGTCTCTGGAGGTTTTTTCCCCCTCCTTTGCTGGTACTTTGCTTGTGTGGAGTGACCATTCAAAGTTACAATGGCACTGAAAAAAGTGACTTATGACCATTTTTCACACTTACAACTGTTGCAGCATTCCCACAGTCATGAGAGGCCTGGCGAGGAGATGCGTGCCTCGATGTGAGTGATATTGAGTTGGCCACACCCAGCCAATAACATGACCACCAAGCCATGTCCACCCAGTCACATGACCACCAAGCCATGCCCACCACCTAAGCCACGCCCACAGAACCAGTTGTTAAAAATTTGAATTCCACCCTGCGTACAACCCATTAGATGGCTAATGGGAGCCACATTCAAACAAACTATGAGCATGTACAAAACTGAGGATTCCGCTGTGAAAGTGAAATTTGTTATGCAACTCCCAATGTCTACTCTTGTAGGATCAGACCATAGCCTTGGTCTGAAGAAAGTCTGAAAAATCAAATATCCTTAAATGCCAAAAAAAAAAAAAAAAAAGCAGCTTTGTTGATGATGATACATTTGTGAATCCTGAAACTAAGACTCAACCTCACCTATTTCCTAATAGTATACTAAGCATTGAGATATCGCATATCCAGCTGCAAAAATCCCTTACTTCATTTCAATAATCCTTCCAGGAACCTTGTAAAGTGAGTCAGGAGGTGAGAAGAGTAGCCTCACACATTCTGGTATGGGGTGAGGTTAGCCAGGCTACAAATCTGACAAGAGAAACACCATAAACAGCACGTGGCAATACTGTAATATCTTCTATCTTTCATACAGAAAAGTTATACATTCACAACAGGGGTGGGATACGAGAGGGTTAACTACCAGTTTGGGATTTACGAGCTTCCCTGCAGGCTGCGAGCTGTGCACCTGTAAATCGTCATCAGCAGTCTGTGTGCAGAGAAGCAGCCTTTGAAACAGCCCTTTTTTCCTGCTTTTTTAACTGCAGCTGTGCCTCGTTCAGCAGCTGAAGTTGAAAAAGCAGGAAATAAAGATCAGGTAAGAGCCCAGGTGGGCGGGTGGGCAAAAACATCAGCAGACATAGAACTGGTTCTATGTCTGCTGCTCTTCAGAGCTACCGGTTCTACAGAGGTGGACAGAACCGGTAGAAACCCACCCGATTCACAAAGATACACTCACTGCTGGTTTGTTACAAGTACAAAAACCTCCATTTGGGAAGTGGTGGGGGAGGGAGTTTTCTCTTAGCAAATCCCTTGCCGAAGGTTTCATATTCTTAAAGTGATCAAAGCACACATTCAGGCTGTATTTTTTGTTGTGTAGAAGAATTTGTGGTTACAATATCATATTATTGTCCTGTCCTATTTTTTTTTTCTTCAGACAGTATGTCAAATACAGATGTGTCAAGTACACAATGATAGAAAGTGTTGCTTATGTTAATGAACTTTCAGGATGCCAAATTAAAAAAAAAAGATGCTTTGTTGACATTTGCACACAATCTCAATCCAACAGCCAGAAAAATGCACTTTTTGCTGCTGTTAACAAGCTGTATTTCTGCAGTGAATGTGGATTTTTCTAATTAATGCCATATTGGTTTAAGAAGAAAAACCTTATTGCTCCATGTTGTATAATGCTGTTTAGTATGGGGGCAGCGGGGAATGGTGGTATTTTTCAAGGGAGAAATGCAACACACAAAGATCCATATAAGCTTTTTGTGTCAGGTTTTTCAAAAACAAATTAAAAATAGCCTAAAGCAGGGGTCTCCAACCTTGGCAACTTTAAGACTTGTGGACTTCAACTCCCAGAGTTCCTCAGCCAGTAAAGCTGGCTGAGGAACTCTGGGAGTTGAAGTCCACAAGTCTTAAAGTTGCCAAGGTTGGAGACCCCTGGCCTAAAGTATCTACATGGATATTATCACTAGGGAATATCACGGCATTAATTTAAGTACGATACTGAGTAGTAATGGGAACGATTAAACTTTTTTTTGTTTTGATAGTGTCTTTTTGGAACTATAATTTCATTGCAGATATTCTGTGTCCCTGAGATTTGAAAATGGTCCTTGCAGCACCCTCTCGCTCTTCTGTGGCCTTCCCACTTTCCAGTAACTTTCAGTAAGAAGTTTATGCCAAATAAGGGAGTTCCCAAAGTGTATTTCTTAGAATGAACTATTTTGAATATTGGAAGGTAAACTTAAGGGGCATGCACACACACACACACACACATATAAATAAATACTAAACTGCTTGAAACAAAATAATCCTGCTTGGAATGTTTTATTAGAACATTCAAAAATTTCAGTATGCTGCCATAGAAAAATTGAAATAGGTCCTTGCTCAATTATTTTATGTGATAGGGCCACGAATGTAAGGGAACAGTACAAGAATGCTGTCAACATAAATCCTCATAAAAATAGACTAAGAAAATAACATTAAAACTTTTAAAAACTTTTTATAGCACACAATGGCAGCTTGGCCGGCCAACATGACAGCCATGGAGCTGGGGTAAGCAAATATGTAGATTCTCTTCTGGTACTTTTCCAGGCACAAACATTCAACCTAACAACCCCCCTTCAATACTACACAAGATTCAAATATATAAAGGATATACCACCATCTATTTTTACAGCTTTGAATTGTTGGAAGCAGAACTGCAATTTGCAACTGAAAACAAATAATTATAGATACAAACTGATGGGAACATAAAAACCTATCTTCCCTTAAACATCTAGGTTATCGCCTTTCCTATTCTCAGCAAAGCTTTCAATTCAAGCTCCACTTAAATAAGCAAGAGGTAAGATACACCTCTTCTTTATGTATCTTATGCAATAAAGATGTTAATGCTCACCATATAACCCATTTGTCTTCCCCTGATGGACACAAGTTCTGATATTCTCCTGTAGAATTCTAATAAAATCAGACTTCATATTCCCCACAATGATGGCAATTTGTCTAGGTGCTCAAAAAGAAAAGAATCCTAAAACCACTGTCTTATCATGTTTAACAATTGGCAGGAGGTTTTTATTTTGATATGCAATATTTAGCTTTTGACAAACATAATATCCAAGAATGTAGGCTTGGTATGAAGGGCTACTCAGGGTCTTTTTGGCAAGCTTGACTATGACTTTTCTGGTGAAAGGGATGCAGCTATTTTTCAAAGGGTTTGCAAAACCTGGTTTTGAAGCCTACTAGGAGTTTTGCATCTTCTAATATTGTATTTTTTTTGTTTTTCTTACTATATGCATAATAAAAAATAGGAAATGCGTGAAATAACTTAAACTTTCGGAATTAGATTGTATTTCAAAGTTTTAGGCTATGCCCACATTAAATTCCATACCCCACTGACAAGGGATAGGACATGAGACAATAAGAAAAAAATAATATCTGGGGCCCAACTATTCCACAGTCTATTCTATTTGAGGGTTAATGCATTCACCACCTTTTTGAGTATTGCTTCAACTTGCAAATCTCTCTCTCACACGCACCTTTATATGTTACAGCTTGAATTCTTAGCAACCCTAGATCAGCTCCAGGGCATGAACGTTTTATTCATTGCCTATATAAACAGTCAGATTCTTTTCAAGTGTTAAAATACAGGCCATGAATCTTCCTCCCTAAAAGCTTTTAAAATTACACTGTTAAAACTTGTTTGTGGAAAACATAAGCTGGCAGGGGGCTTATGTTTATAGGCCCTCTCTCATTTCTGATGATTATTGCCTTGAATGCTTTAAAAAAAAAAACCAAGCAAAAGAATGGTAGAGAAAAGAATCTCAATTTAAATAATTGGAGAACACAAGTTGATCTCTTATGGCCTGGACTGTTCCCTCAAACTTTTAAAACCATATCAATATCTTTGGAGCAAAAGTAATCCACCATGAGAACATAATTAGAATAGCCCATCATTAATGTAGTGTGTAGTTTATGTCTTATTTCAGATCTGCCCAATGACACTCTTAGAGGCTTCAGTTCAGGCCAAATCACATCGCTACCCTCATTTATCAACTATTTCATGGGTAACCTAAGCACAAGTCCTATCCAGTTATTATATTCCTTGCAGTATTTCAATCCTTTAGTGAGCCAAAAAAAAGTCTTCCCGGATGTCTCCCTCAACAGCCCATCATTCTAGCCACTCTCATACCAGCTCTTAATTTCTTTTCCAGTAAAACTACTGTAAAGGATTCATTTAAGGATTTTCTCCTAGTTACTCCTCACCATAATTTTCTATAATCCTCGCCATAATTTCATATAATTGTAAGGAGCATCTCCCTAAAATGCAATAATGGCTTTGTGTGTTTGCAATGTTAACCATCCCTGGAGGGATGCTATCCTTCCTTTTCTCTGAACATGATTTCCCTTCTTTGCAAAAAAGCTACCCTTCACAACCAACTGGAGTGTTAATAGCGAAGTGACACAAGGGAGCCACTCAGCACCGCCCTGATCCAGATTCAAAGGGGGCAAAGCTGATTCAGAGTGTGTGTGTGTGTGTGTGTGTGTGTGTGTGTGGCGGGGGGTATTTAAGTCACTGTTGACAGCTTCTTAAAGAAGTAGCATCTTTTCTGGCCTCAATCACAGAGTTCCTGGACAGCTTCTTAAAGAAGTAGCATCTTTTCTGGCCTCAATCACAGAGTTCCTGGCAGACTCAGGAAATTAAGACATTTAAACTGGTTCTGGCAGTTCACACACACACATACACACACACAGTTTCCTCTTTGAACCCAGGTCATTACAGTGATTTTTACTAGCATATTGTTCTGATCCAAACTCTTTTCCAATAAAACAAACATGAACCAAAGAGAACAGAAACCTTTTAATGAGTCTTACGAATTCCTGGTTAAAAGGCTGTGGCAAATTAACTTACTTTGATAAGCACAAACCTCGCCAAAACTGTGTGAGACTGCCAAGAATCACAGGTAAGAAATATTTCACAACACAAGAGTCTTCAAATACCAACTTAAGATACTGTAATGTCCACGAAGCTGAGTTTCAAAATGTCTTTGCTTCCTGCAAAGAACGTTCGCTTCACAGCTGGCTTTTATCTTTTTGAAGGAGGGGCCATTACCTTGCAGCCTTACTCCCAAGTCTCCCATGATGTTGCAGCTGTTCTTTCCTGCGAGCAATCCTGAGCGCACACGCACTTGGCACAGGCTCCTCGGGAACCTCCTCATTGCTGCTGCCAGCCCCCACAATCTCTGAAGGTAGAAGTCCACTCCCTAATGGTCCTGGCCCCTCATCTGAGTCCTCGCTCTCCTCAGCCGTCCGCACCTGCTGCCAGCTAACCACAACACATCTGTTTGAGATAGAAACTAAATTGTATGTTGCAAAAAAAAATAAATGCTAGTTACCAAAATCTTTCAAGCATATATCAAATATGCTAATGGCCATGCTGCCTTGATGGCAAAACTGGACTACGCTGCAGTTTATTTATTTCGTTAAATTGATTTGCCGCGTATCTCACCGTGGGGCTACTCTAGATGGCCTACAACAAAATGAAATGAAATGCAAACAAAACAGAAGTAAAACAATAAACAAAACTTCAAAATCAATAAATAATGAAAAAGAAAATGAGAATACATCAATATGATAACAAAAGATGGACGGGCAGAGAGCAAAGGGATGGTGGAGGAGGTGGAGTCTGCCATCAACCCAGCAGCCACCTCTAGTATGGAACTCCCCCACTGGATCCTCGAGGCCAATTGACAGAGCCAGGTCTTCTGCCTCTTATGGAAGTACAGAAGGGTTGGGGAAGATCTTACCTTGGAGTGTAGGATGTTCCAAAGGGCATGTGCTGTAGCAGAGAAGGCTCTTCCTCTGGATCATGATAGAGTTGTTTGATCTATGGTATCTGCAATAGGGCTTCTCTGCTGGCATGAGTAGGACAGCCTGTCCTAGTGGGATGAGGCAGTTCATCAGATAGCCTTGGACCTATTCGATTCAGGGCTTTAAAGGTCGCAACAAATACCTTGAACTGCATCCGGAAGCAGACCGGTAGCCAGAGAAGTTCATGCAGCAGAGATGTAATATGGAGCCCCCAAAGACTGCTTTTGCTGCTGGCACTTTGCTGAAACTTCCAAGTGGGTTTCAAGGGTAGCCCCATGAGGAATGCATTGCAGTAGTTCAGACAAGAGATTATCAGGGCTTGAGTAAACTGAGTGCAGGGAGTCATAATCCAGGAAAGATCACAGGTGGTTATATTTATACCCTGTCCACTACAAAAGGCTATTTCCAAGTATTTAATGCAAACCTTTGCATGCTCTTCTGTTGCGTTTGGTTGTTTCAGGTGTTTAAGACAAATTCAGTTGCCCAACTTTTATTAAACAACTAGCAACACAGGCAATCCATGATTTCAGACCAGCTGCTTAGCTAATATAACCATTCAAAGTTATGACAAACCCAGCAAAAGCCACGTATGATTCTGGTTCTGAAGTTATGACAATCACCCATCTCCCACGGTTCCATGACTGCGTTTTGGATGCTGAGCAACCAGCCTGCATTTAGGGCTATTTGCAGCATCCTATAGTCACATAACTGTGATTTGTCATGGTTTTGCTGGAAGCAGGCAGTTACTTACAGTTTCCGGCAAAAAACACCCATACTGAACAGCACCAACTTCACTTAATGAAAAATTCACTACAAGGAAAGGGTGTAAAATCCAGCTGGTCACCTGTGATGACCTGCTTTACAATTGTCATGACTTACAACTGTAATTGCCAAGCTCAATTTTGGTCTTAAATTGAGAACTTCATGTAGTTCTCTCTCTACTAATTTCAAATTGGCCAGTATTCGTTCCCTGATAATGGGAATATTCATCACCTAGTTTCTATTTAAACATTTGCTACGTACACAGATAATCAAGTTTGTGAGGTGAATGAATATTCATTCAATCCATCATACTACTCTTTCTCAGACCATATATAGAAAATAAGTACAAGCACAAGATACGTCATATTCTTAGATTTGTCCTACCTTAAAATAAATTAGATTTGTCCTACCTTCTTGTTTCTGTGCGTCTAACAGTTTTATTTCTCTGGCATGTGAGTTTTATCTTAAAGGATAAATAATTATATTTTATAAAGATTAAGTGGCTGTGTTTCTTTTAAACCATTTGTAAAAGGAGATTATCTCGAACAAGCCTGATACCATATACCCTTATATACTTCTTACCTATAAATTCACTCTTCCCTTTTCTTTACAGCACTAGCCATAGGCTATCCTCACAGAAACTGCTAAGGAAATTACTGACTAGTTTTGATTATCATCTTAAACCAAACAATAACCATGTTTAACAAACCATGACTTAGTGCAGGGGTGTCAAACTCAAGGCCCGTGGGCCACATTTGGCCTACACGGCTGCTCTGGGAATAGCGAAGGACTGCCTCTGTCAGCGAAAACGGAGCTCGGGGGCGTGCACATGGCCCTCCTGAGCTTCATTTTCACTGACAGAGGGCTACAGGAGGCTGTCGCAGCTGAAAACAGACATTGAGCTGGCCACACACCCTGGCAATGCCCCCTGAGGTCAAACACAACCCTAAAGCAGCCCTCAATGGAATAGAGTTTGACACCCCTGACTTAGTGCAATGTGTGAAGCAGTTCACGGTGTAACATATTCTACTCCATGCAGCCTTAATTCTTCATTGTGGCTGATTTTTTTTCTTATTGCACTAAAGCTTCTTGACTTCATCTTGTCATGGGAATCTGCCCATTGTGCTTTATAAATCATTATATGCGGCTTAGCATGCTACGCAAATCCAGTTCCATGAATAAGCACAACAAAAGTTCTAATACATGACATGAATTATGGACAGTGAATTTGCACATGTGAAGAATAGGGCAGTAGAGCGACTCAGATGCCTCAAATTTCACGAATGAACTACGGTTCCACTATTTAGAAATAGCACAGCCACCATCAACTCTGCAAACTTCCAAGACATGTAACCTCTAATTCCAATTAAATTTATGAATTTGACTCTTGGCCACCATGTATCTTCCCGGCAATGATGCCAAAGTGGCTTCCCACTGCTTTATTGGCTTCCCAACCTAGACTGTAGGCTCTGGACCTTCCTGGTATTTTTCAATGCAAATACTAATCAATAAGAACTCTGATTAGGTGTTTTTTTTCTGAAATCACCAATGCTGGCTATGGGCAAAGTTAAAGAATTAAGCTCTGTTCTTGGTGACAATGTTGCTAGATGGCCTGAAGGCACTCCTGAAGTGGAACACTGCATCAATATTTACTTTATAAGGCTGCTTGGGGCGGTGTTTCTCAGCCCATCATATCTCAAATCTCATCACAGTCAAAAGTACAGGGTTCTACCTAGACAGAACCTAAAACTCTGCTTTGCCAAGGTAGGCATATGTAAGCTTACAGGCATTCTTTGACTTATGACTGCTTGCTTAGTGACCATTTGAAAGTTATGCTAGATTTCCCTAGGGGTACTTGCAATGTAGTTCTGAAGCTTTGACAGCTTGGCAACTGGTCCGCATTTACGGCTATTTGCAGTGTCCCGCAGTTATGTTTTACAACATTTTTGCACAAAACTAGCATTTACTTTCATTTTTCAGTAAACCCAGCCATCACAAAAAAAATTCTCACTTTACGACAATGGTGTTTGGTTAATAACTGCAGTGGTCACTTAACTGCTGCAAAAAAGATCGTAAAATCAGGCTGGTTATGGGTTATGATTATGGACCTGTTTTATGACCATCATGACTTAACAACCATAATGGGCAGGCTTCATTGTGTTTGTAAGTCAAGGACTACCTGTACTACATTTACCAGATACAATGAGCTTTAAGAACATAAACAGGGAAGTGAGGGTGTTGACAATAATTTAAACAGCCCTATTTGTAATATAAAAGTGAGTTCTAATTTATTTTTGTTCTTAAATGCAAACCTTTTAGAAAATGTTTCCGTCCTGGACTCCAGAAAACTCATTGCTGATATATTCAATTCTCTTGGCCTAAAACAAAGCAAATTCCCCATATTATTTGAGAAAGGGAGTGAAGACCTAAAATGACTATGTTACAGATTCATGAACATTCTTTAAAAACATTTTCAACTATTTGAAATGGGTGGGGAGGGTCTTCTGGGGAACCATTATGGTGAATTGATATTTCTCTAGAATACGCTGTGGATAAAAATGGCACCCAACTGTAGGATTCGGGCTGCTGAAATCTTTCTGGATTAAAGACAAATCACAAGATTATCCACATGTATTCCATACAAGGTTTCTTTCTCTTTTCTGTAACCAGGTGGCCGGAACTGCATTTTTGTGGTCTGCTTGTGATTAGCTGGGAGTCACAGGATTCCATCATGCTTAGAGCCACTAATGTTGCCCATATGGACTTTATGTTCAACTGAAGCTGATCTCTTAATCACTTTAGATTTAATTTTTCCCCTTTTGGCTGTTTTTCTTAAAAATAAACATTGAGAAACTTCCGACCGGTTTTATTGAAATCACCAGCTGAGACTCCTTTAAACCCTTCTTTTTTTTTTTTTTTTGGAAGTTGAAATACAAGTTGTACATTTTGAAATGTACAGAAAAAAGATGGCTATTTTTTTCTTCTTTTTCCCTTTTTCTACACTTTTATTTTTTAATTGTGTTTCTGTATTATGTAGTCGTATTAGTTCTATTTGTATGATACAATATTTAATAACATTATTGGGAAAAATTATCCTTCCTGCTTCATTATAATTACAAGGTATATTTGTTCAAGAATTGCTTGCTATATGATGAGTTTCCCTATGGTGCATGGAAGCTACCCAGATAGGCCTTGCTATTCTGTCACTATCTAATGGTCAGTATTCAGTAGAGTTATTACATATCCATTCTGCTCCCCTTCCCCATTTTTTTCTCTTACACAATGCCAGAGTGCCCAAAATATTTCATTCTGGGATATTTCCTCATACTTTGGCTCTCCTCACATCCTTTCTCTAATGAACATCTTTCCATCAATGAAAAGGGGGTGCTCAAGTTATGTCCATGTTGGCTTACACTCAAACAATCTGAACGGCTCCATGATGCCTGTTTTTGGAGAGAGAAAAAACTTAAAAGGTGTCATAAACCACAGTACTGAATTAGTATAGCACACACTAAACTTGCGAGTGATGTTCTTTACCACAAACCTTGGTGGAAACAACCACTAGTCCAAAGAAATAACAGGAGTTCCACCAATTTATCCAAACTCAGAGGATTTGTTAAGTTAGACAAAAATGTATTTTGTGTTTATTTTTATTTCGTAATCAAATGCCCTCTTGGCACCCTGTAGTTTAAACAGTCAGCGACAAGCTGGATTTTTGTCCTGGAGATAAGGCAATTCAACAATTGTCACACTTTAGACTTCCCAGGACTGTGTTTCCTGCCTTAAAAGCAGAGACTGATGTCATGACAGCAGGACACAGCAGGGGGTCCAAGCTACACAGCCAAAACTCATGATGATAAATAGAGCTTGGTAGTAATCGCCACTCCAAAGCCATTCATAACATTTCATAAGGAACCGCTGCCTGTGAATGGGAGATAAAACTGCTGCTGCAAAGCCATCAGAAATAATATGAACAAGCACAACGCTGGACGCTGGAACCAATGAGGAAAGTGGGGCATGAAATATCTTCTTGCCAAAGGGAAAAAAGCTGTAGAAGGCAGCTGCTGAAGCGCATGTCCTCCCACTCGTGTAACAGAAGCTTCATGCATCCAGGGATATATCTTGGTTTTGAAGTGTTTTTAAAAAGCTGAGATAAAAGCTAACTGGCTAAGAGATACTGAAGTCCACATTCATCTCTCACTTCAGCCAAGAATTCACTGAGGTGGCCTTAAGACAGCGCCTTGCTTTTCATCCATGTAGGGCAGAAGTGCAGCCTGTGCTGTTTAAGGACACAAAAGCATAATAAAAGCTGTATGGAACATATCGAACTCTTGTTGTAGAGCGTTGGTCCTTTTTACCTGGTTTCAAGCATGTAGTGATTAATCCTATCTCTCTTATCAACTCTGCAGATGATATAATTATTAACAGTAAACCAAACAGAGCCTCCTTTTCTTGCAGCCTTCTACATCAGGGGTCCCCAGCTACCTGTCTGTGGATCAGCACTGGTCCTTGGCATGCCAAAAACTGGGCTATGCAAACAAGTGAAGCCCCATTCATGGGATGCAGCAGCAAGCAAAACCAGGCCCCCTCTGGTCTATGGAAAAACTGGTCCCTGGTGCCCAAAAGGTTGGGAGCAAAGGTGGTATTCAGCAGGTTCTGACCAGTTCTGGAGAACCGCTAGTGGAAATTTTGAGTAGTTCAAAGAACCAGCAAATACCACCTCTGACTGGAGATTTTACAGGATCCTTCCCCTGCCACACCCACAGAACCGGTAGTAAAAAAAAATTTGAATCCCACCACTGGGAAGGCCACTGTTCTAGATAACAGTCTGGAACTGACTTGTCACTGCAGAGCCCTAAGCAGTTCCCATTATCATTCTAGGGATCTAGAAGCTTTACTTGTCAATTCATTATTTATGTTTGGAATTGATACTGTGTTTCCTTTTCCTTGCACTTAAGTATTTGTGGGAGGAACCGATATCATCCTACTGTTCTTGCATCCTCTTGCAAATAGCCTGGTGAGAAGGAGGCTGGTATTCAGAATGAGAAAAGAGAGCTGAAGGGGGAAAAATAGGAGCACTTCAATGTTTGTGAAAGGGGAACTGGAATTCTGAGAATTCAAATCCAATTTTTATGAGCTTCTGTGAGGTCAGCATCATAAAAGAAAGCTAGAAAGGGAACTAGAAATCAAACCACACGCCTGATTCATACACAACACTAACAAAGTGTGCCACTTAAGAACAAATGTTTTGTATATTCTTTGTGCCTCTTGTTGTGGTCAAAAAGACTCAGAAGCATAATTTGTGAACGTAGGTTGTAATAATACAGTTTAATAAGACAGCTAATATCTACAGCTCTCATAGATCATTTTATTTGAAACATGAATGTAAAGAACAAAGAACAAGAAAAAAGAATTGTATGATTTTCTATCAGCAGATGTTTTCTATTAGCCAAGAGAACCTAGTGACCATAGATAGCTTTCTCAATCGTTTTCTTAATTCACAAGCAAACATATTGGTCGTTACCTTGTTTTAGCACAAATTATTTTTAACTACTTTACTTTTGAAAGAAGCACACAATATTTTTTAAAACATTAAAACAATATAATAATCCTATAGCAGCAACATAGCATTTACAAACTTATAAAGAGCAACAGGCAATTATTCTGACTAAATTTCATGATTACATTGCTTCTCAGGTACATTTTACACAGTACAATGACTAACTAGAATTCCCAAACAAATACTTCTATAAGCAAGCATATCTTCAACCCAAACATCTGTTCTTCACATGTGAGATTGGGAGTCCATTAAAGGATTCACAATGAAAAGCTTTTTTCCCCACTCACTTTCTGAGGCACAGCAGAATCCCATTATACCCTAAGCAAGTCAAGTATGTTTGGGTAGGAGAGTTTCTGACATTTACCTTTTTACGTAAATAGTTATTGCTTATTTTCTCTACTTTTAAACAAGTTCATCCCACACTCTGCTCCTGCTCAAGTGAGGATCAAGTGGAAACACTCACTGAAGCCTATAATTCTCTTCACTTAGATTGCTAAGTAGTTTTGTTGGGATAGCAATAGCAATAACACTTTAACCTATATACCCCTTCACAGTGCTTTGCAGCCCTCTCTAAGCGATTTACAGAGTCAGCGTATTGCCCCCAACAATCTGGGTCATCTTTTACCAACCTTAGAAGGATGGAAAGCTGAATCAACCTTGAGCCAGTGAGACTTGAAGTGCCGAACTCCTGGCAGTCAGCAGTTAGTAGAATTAGCCTGCAATACCGCATTCTAACCACTGCGCCATCACAGGTCTTAACTGGACAATATTATTTTTCTGGCTGGCTTCCGAATCAAAAGTTGGCCTTAGAACATTTTTTTCATAATTCAGTTCTTTAGAGCAATTTCCTTCCTCATTTCTCCCTTGTTTATCAGCAAAGCCAAAACCAAAGACATTTGCCTAATTATGACTTAAGTGATATAAGCTATGGTGCAAGGGAGCTTGGTTCTTCTAACTGCTTGTATTATATAATGTAAAACCATAGATGAGGCCAGGAAAGTTGTTGTCCCAGAGAAAAACCTCACAATGTGCAAACTAAAATTTCTTGAAATCAGTATAAGTACCATGGCCAATATTTATATTTGAGATAATAATTAGCTTACAGTTGTGTGATAGGAAAATAAAACTTTAATAAGGAGAGGGTGTGTGCAAATATTTATATGCGCTTATATCTATATCTTGCACACTCAAGGCTATTCCACAATTTGCTCAGTAAGAAGCCAGAAAAGAAGCAGATAATATGGGAACACTGCAAGTGATAAAGTACATTCAGCCTGCAGACCAAAAGGTCTCCTTGGCACAAACCCATCCATCCATCCTTCATTTCGGTGTCATGGTGGTTAACACAGCAAAGCAGAACCCAAAAGGCTGTGAGTTCTAGATCTGCCTTAGGCACGAAGCCAGTTGGGTAACCTTGAGCCAATCCCTCTCTCTCAGATATAGGAAGTGGGCAATAGCAAACCAGACCACTTCCAAAATTTGGCCAAGAAAACATCAAGAACTTGCCCAGGTAATCACTAAGAGTTGATACTGACTCAAAAAACACTGTCATTACATTAGTTGCCTTTTATTCACAATACCTTTCTCCTCTGGAGTCTTCGGAGGTGCTCAATTAGAATTTTTATCAACCTAATATCCATGTTGGCCTGAAGCAATCATTTAATCTATCAGGTGGGCTCCAGGCTGGAAATGGCTTATGTTCTCCATGTTCAAAATTTGCAATTAATTTAAGGTGATTTGGGTACTTGATGCAAATCTAATACCAGTAAAGAGAGAAAGGAATTCTAAAAGCAAGATTTAATAATAAATTTTCCCAAATGCCCTTTAACAAAAACCTTCCCCCCAGCAATTTAGCAACATTGTTGCCGTTTTCTCCAACAGAAAACAACTCAAAAGCTATTAGGTGCAGGTGTTACTCATTAAAAACAATAGAGGTGTGCAGAACATTAAACATTCCATCAGAGACCAGATTTCTGTGCCTAGAAGAGTTTCTATGCACCACCACAGGTAGGAGAAGCAAACTCACTTTTTTTTTTTTTTTTTAAACAGTGGACTTCAGCTAAAAATGTGCATCTATACATTGTCCCACAAAGGAAAGCCTATATATCATCTTGGTTTTCTTCCAAGCAACTCAAAGTAGCATACGTATATAGCAAGTTTCAAGACCAAAAGTGTACAAATTCAGATACATTCTATAAACTCTCCCATTTCTTTTTGGTAATGCTTCTTTCATATCACACAGGAAATTCCCATGGGCAAGAACGTACTTGCCACATACAGAAACCTTACACCGGGCAGCTTTATAGTCTACAGAAAAAGGATCCAAGGCAGGGGACATTCATGAGGTCCCTGGTAAGTTAG
Source organism: Notechis scutatus (assembly GCF_049901735.1). Lineage (NCBI taxonomy): Eukaryota > Metazoa > Chordata > Lepidosauria > Squamata > Elapidae > Notechis > Notechis scutatus. Next base: position 154,721,940 of record NC_142009.1, on the reverse strand, counting down.
TTGAGTGTACGTTTGCATTGCAAAGAGAATGAGCAGCCAAGCATTAGACATAAACACTGCTGAGACCCATATATAACAACTCTACTGATGATGCTGAATGGTATAATTCCTCCAGTATCTAAATGCATGCAACTCAATTTTCATTTGTATTTTCAACTACAGATTGTAGTAATAGTACAGCTTATATTTTTTGCCCTGTTAAAAATTTCTTATACATTAAATCCTAAAGCAGGGATGTCAAACTCAAGGCCCACGGGCCAAATCTGATCTGGCTTGTGGGGCTGGCCTGGAAAATAGCCTCTGGCAGCCAAAATGGGGTTCCCAGTTTTTGGCATGGGCGGCCTCCTGCAGCATCCTGCCAACCAAAACGAGCCACGGGGGGCTCATGCACCCCCCGCCCTGTTTTGGTTGGCAGAGTGCTGCAGGTATCCATCTAGTCTCTCCTGCCCACCCCCTCCATGGAGAACTACAATGCTGATTCGGCCCTTGAAGAAAATCCAAGGCACCCCTGCCCTAAAGCACAAAGCGAGGTTAGCTTTGTTGTCCAGGACTGATGTTTGTTTGTTTTGAAGGAATATACCGACTCTGAGAGTGTCACTCTGAAATAAGATGTGGGATTGGATTGCAATCTGACATTTAATTTTATGCTGGAAAGGGGATGGATGAAATGGTAAACACCAAATTAAATGCTTGGATGACAATCACAATTTGAAGGTAATAAAGATATATCACCGAAATATCTACCAGGAAACTTGCATAACCACTGCAAGGGCCACAGAAGGGACTTTTACACTCTGCAATCTTATAGTCATTTATCTGCAAACAATTGAGCTGTATTTAATAGGACTTTCTACTAAGGCATGCATACATTTCTTCTGTTATATATTTTCCTCATTGTTGCCTTAGTGATATTAACAACGTTAGACTTCTATATTTTTCCAACTGCAATATTTTAGTCCTATGTCTATGTTATATGTTACTGACTTCAAAATGTTTTAGTATTTGACACATTTCAGTGGTTCAGCTTCGGTGGCTGAAATATAAATATCAAAACACAGTTTTGTTAATCAAATTTATGTAGCTGTCCATCTTACCAAAGGCAGCTCCAGATGGCGCACAACATAGTACATAGCTGTGCTAAGTTGTGCTGAGACAATCAACTGTGATTCCTCACTAAGATATATATACTCAGTGCTATAGGGCAGAGATACTCAAACTTTTTCAGGCAGTGGAACCATTAGTTAATGTATCGATGTGTTCTCAAAACCTGACTGAAAGGCACAGCTCTTAGTGATAGAAAACTGGCTGATAAAATTCTGTGGAACAGTTTGAAATACCCTACTCAAGATGGTAACATCCTGGCCAAGTAATAAACATTTTTTTTTTTCAGAAAAGGAAATAAAACTGACCAATAATCTCATTTTTCTAACCTACTGTTTAAGTGGCATGTTGGTAATACAGGTAGTCTTCTACATACGACCACAATTGAGCCTAAATTTTCTGTGACTAAGTGAAACATTTGTTAAGTGCATTTGCCCCATTTTATGACCTTTCTTGCCACAGTTGTTAAGTGAATCACGGCAGTTGTTAAGTTAGTAACACGGTTCTTAAGCGAATCTCCTTTCTCCATTGACTTTGCTTGTCCGAAGGTCGCAAAAGGTGATTGCATGACCCTGGGATACTGCAATCATCACAACTATGAATCAGTTGCCAAGCATTTGAATTTTGATCATGTGACGACGAGAACTCTGCAACGGTCGTAAGTGTGAAAAATGGCCCTAAGTCACGGTCACTAATTGAACTTTTGTAAGTCGAGGACTACCTGTACTAGGCTATTAAAGAATTAATATTCAAATTCCTTTTTGACATAATACAGAGAAGAAATACCTTGGACTCTTACAATGTAAGGGGGTGGGTGGGGGGTAAATGAAATGGCCCAAGTCATACCACATGATGTCCTGTAACATATGTACACCACCAGAGGTTTGCTACAGTCAGTGATAACGGATCAATTATAATACCGATTATAATACATTGCATCTAAAGATCAAAACACACTAAAGATCAAGCTCACATGGTGGATATCCTGGAATAGAAACATTTGGTTTAAGGAAGGCGATAACAGGAAGAGCAACAACGATGTAGCATATATTCTAGCTGCAGATGCATACAGGTTGTCCTTGACTTATGGCCACAATTGAGCCCAAAATTTCTGTCACTAAGTGAAGCATCTGTCCCATTTTACGACCTTTCTCCTGCCACATTTATTATGTGAATCATTGCAGTTGTTAAGTTAGTAACATGGCTGTTAAATGAACCTTGCTTCCCCGTTGACTTTGCTTGTCCGAAGGTCTCAAAAAGGGGATCACATGGCCTTGGGACACAGCAATAGGTCATAACTATGAACCATTTTCCAAGCATCTGAATTTTGATCGGGGGTGTGCTGCAATGGTCATAGAGGTGTGAAAAATGGTCATAAGTCACTTTTTTCAGTTACCGTTGTAACTTTGAACAGTCACTAAATGAACTGTTGTAAGTCGAGGACTATCTGTGTTAAAACCTTCAAAATCCTCATATCATTGGGGAAAATGTTGGCAAGAAATGGTTGTTTGGTGGCTAAAACTTTAAGCAAACAAATGGGGATAACTTAGTTTTCAAATCATGTTTATGGCACCCAAACCACAATACACACAATGTAAGATAGCTGTAGCTCCAGAGGTGATATTCAGCCGGTTCTGACCAGTTCTGGAGAATCGGTAGCGGAAATTTTGAGTAGTTCGGAGAACCGGCAAATACCACCTCTGACTGGCCCAGCCCCCATCTATTCTCTGCCTCCCAAATCCCAGCTGATTGGCTGGGTCTTCTTTTGTTGCCCCGCACAGGAGAATGGAGCTGGAAAGCAGGTTGGTGGGGTGTGGAGGGAATGGGGATTTTACAGTAATCTTCCCCCTGAAGTGGAGTGGGAATGGAGTTTTTACAGTATCCTTCCCCTGCTATGCCCACCAAGCCACGCCATGCCCACTAAGCCACGCCCACAGAACCGCTAGTAAAAAAAATTGAATAGCTTGTATAGCTCATTTGCAACATAGTTCATTGTGCATTGTCAATATGACTCTGTTGCTATACATCATCCTAATTTTACCATTTCTGGGAGTTGGATATGTATGCTTTTATTACAGCATGTCCTATCTACATTATAAACAAATGCTAAAAATTGTGGTTTGCAGCAGACAAATCTCTTAACCTCCTGCTGCCAGGACTAAAATAGTTCTTGCCATAGGTGGAAATGACTAGGCTATTGTTTATATCCTCGTCTTGTATCTCTGCCAAACAGGTTTGTGTCAAAGTGCCTCCTAGAAAAGGGTCAAGGAGATTTGCAGTCATCTTGGCCCCATAAAACATGCAGCATATTTTGTGGATGTTGCCCAAACCTGTGTGTTTCACCAAAATATAAAATACAACATAAACATCTTGCTGAAGGTATTATTCACAGGTTTCTGTACAGGTAGTCCTCAATTTATGACCACAATCAAGCTCAAAATTTCTATTGTTAAGAGAAAAACATTTGTTAAGTGAGTTTTGCCCTGTTTTACAACCTTTCTTGCTACAGTTGTTAAGTGAATCACTGCAATTGATAAGTTAGCAACCCAGTTGTTAAGTTAATCTGGCTTCCCCATTGACTTTGCTTGTCCAAATGTTGTAAAAGAGGTGATCACATGATCTTGGGATATTGCAATGGTCATAAGTATGAATCAGTTGCTAAGTACCTGAATTTCAATCACATGATTGGGTTGTAACTGTGAAAAATGCTCATCAGTCATTCTTTTCAGTGCCATTGTAACTTTGAACAGTCACGAAATGAACTCAAGATGGAGCTTTTCTTCAACTCAATAGTTCCAGTTGTTCCATATTTCTCACTTTGGTGGTAGGGAGAGGGGAGAGAAAGAGGGAAGTAACAAGAGGAAGATACAGTGCTGCCAAGCCACTGAAGAGCCAGGATTTTAAAGTTTTCTTCTATGAGGCTTTTTCAATTTCCCATTCTAAGAAAAACTAGGACAGCCAGTCTAAAAACAGCTATTCTATGCCTGATGCCTATCCAAGCATCATGTACCCAAGTCACTATGTCCAGAAGCTCTCTGAGAAATGCAAGTTGCAACCTAAATACAATTGCATTGTGAAAACACTGAATAGCCATTGACAATATGACCTAATACCGTTTCATCTGTATTTCAGGGTCAAAATCCATTTTGTCTCACTTGGGTTGTGCACACACAATATAGTACTGATTGTTCATTTAATTGTGTGTTGTTGCCTTCAAATTCAGTGTTTGTCTCCTGGCAGCTGCCACAACTACAAAGTGTACAGTCTTTGCAGTTTGCTTGGCAAGGTTTTTCAGAAGTGGTTTGCCCTTGCCTCCTTTCTAGGGCTGGGAGACAGTGACTGGCCCAAGGTCACCCAGCTGGCTCCGTGCCCAAGGCGGGACTGGAACTCAAGTCTCCTGGCCTTAATCACTGCACCAAACTGGATCTTACATTTATCACTACTCACCAAATTAGCCCAGATTCATACAGTATACTGAGCCACCCATAAAACGTTCCATACCACAAGACACAAACTAATGACCTGCCTTTTAGCTTAGCAAACTCGGCCTTGCCGTTTCCAGCCATGTTCTTTATATTTTTTTTGTGCTTTTCAAGGTTGGGCTCACAGCTGTGTGGCAGCTGCGGATTATATACAGATTGCAGGTGCAAGGAATATTGAAGCAGTCTAAACTATTTTGAAATAGTCCATCTTTGTCATGCTCTGCCATAAACCGGCAAAGGCATTTATGGAAGAGTTGCTCTTTCTGGCTCTACAACCCTCCCTCCCCCTCCCCCACCCCATTTCCACAAAACTGAATTAGCAACAGCTACATCCTCTCCACGGATGTTCATTTTAAACCTTCATCATCATCCCCTTACATTAGAAAAATAAGAGGAGGGGGGGGAAACTGTGAGTCACTTCCCATTTCCAGAATGCAAGAGATGGTTTTCTTTTCGTGGAGAAGCACTAATTTAGAGCAAATCCATTTCCTAATCTTTCAGAAGCGTTTTCTTTTTAAGTCTCCCCCCGTTCCGCCAACAATTCAAGAAAAAAAGGTAAGGGCAGGCCGGCAGCAAGCGAACGAGCGAGCTAGTGAATGAACGAAGGCTGAAGGTTACCGGATTTATGAATGTCAGGATCATGTGACAACAACGGGAACCTGTCTTATTCACAAAAAAAAAAAAAAAGGGCAGAAAAAGAATCCAACCATATGCAGCCGTAGGGAGCAGAAACGGCTTCGCCCGAGTCAGACGGCGAGAGGCACTTATAGCCCTTGCGGGCGAGCTGGGTCACCTTTAAAACCACCAGTAGCCCAGGGAGCCGCACCCCGCCACCCAGGCAATTTTAAAAACACGCCGTGCCTCAAAGGAGAGGCGCGGTAACAGGGAGCTTAAGTGTAATCTGGAAGCACGCTGAGAGGGATTTGCTTGGAAGTTAGCTAACTTTCGCGGGTGAGTAGACGGTCGTTAATGGTTTCTGCCGCCGTCTCCTTGGCCGCCCACCTCCATTTCTTCAGTTTAGACTCTCACACAACAAGCCGCGGTGCCGACGGGCTGCAAGGCTAACAATGCGCTGGAAGCAGCGAGGCGGCCGTGGCTAAAATTCTATTCCACCCCCCCCCTCCACAGGCCAGCTTCAGTCAGCCAAGGCCCAGCCAGGCAAGCATAGTGGCGATCCGCTCTCTCCCCTCCCCCCCCCGTCACCGGGCGGGGAGGGTGGTGGTGGAGGGAGGTGGAGGAGAAAAGAGACCCGAAGCCTCCCTCCCCCCCCCAATCTGGCAGCCCGAAGCCGCCTTGCAACAGCGATCAAACCTTTCCCTCCCTCTTCTGCCCTCACCCCCAACTCCTCGAGATAGCTCGCTCTCTCTCCCACGGTCCGAGTAGACTCCTGGCCTCGAATGGTGGTTTTTTTTTTTTTTATGAATGGAAATGTGGTATGCAAATGAGAGCAAGTCAAGAAAAAAACAGAAAGAAATGGCGGATGTGAATGCTGCAAAAAAAAAAAAAGAACGAGGCAGGGGAGAAGTGAAGGGGGGAACAGAGAAAGGGGGGGCTGGCATCAATAGTGACCCTCCAGCTTACAGAGCGAGCAGCATGAAGAGGAGGAACGCAGAGAAGAAAGGGGGAGGGGGGAAGCCCGTCTTGGACGGATCCCGAAAAAAAGTCCATCAATACTTCTCTACGCCTCCCCCCAGGCCCCCTCTTTTGCCAGAAAGGAGCTTGGTTAACATTCCCTCTTCCAAACCCAGCAGGGCTTGCAGAACTGGGGCGCTGTGCACCCTGCGCCAACCTTTCCAGCAACGCCGAGAAGTGTGGGGCGCTGGGAAGCCGAGGGCTCCCGGGCGAGGCGACCCAGACGTGGGATAACCGCAAAGCTTGCACTTCTTTTTGCGCTCGCCCGGGCACCGGGGTGGGGTGGGGGCAAGACGGGCCATAGGGGGAAAAGCTCGCCACGACCACACCGAGCGCCTCCCCTCGCCAGATGTTTACAAGCATGCTGCTCTCCCCTCCCCTCCCTCCCTCCCTCCCCCTCAGCTCGTTGGACACTTACTCGTCTGGATGGGTTTCCTCGGTCATTTTCTCCTTCTCAAAAACTCATCCTCCGCCGCGGGCAGCCGGGCTGCACCTCTTCATTTTTATCTTCTTTTTTTTTTCCCCTTTTCCCTCCCTCAGCTTCACATCGAGGGCAAAGAGAGAGAGAGAAAGAGGCGACCGAGTTCGAAGGATGCGGGGAAAAGAGACCGCCTCAGCTTCGCTGAAAAGCAAGCGGGCGGGCGGGCGGAGTGGGGGGGCGAAGAGAGAAGGGGGCAGGGATGGGGAGGGAAAAGGAAGGAAGCCAGGCAGCTTGCTAAGGCCTCGTTGGCTGCCAAGCGGAGGGCTGCCAGAGAGACGAGACCTGCGACGGAAGGGCGCTCAGCGCGCGGGAAGGCAGCGGGGCGCCGCGTCGGCCAACGCGCCCGGATGGTGCTGCAGCCGGCGGCCCCGTCCGAGCCCCCATCTCTGCCTCTTTTTTTTACTCCATGTTGGATTCTTAGCGCCACCGCCAACAGGAGGAGGAAGCTGGGCGGAAGCGATGACGTTATCCGAGCAGCCCAGCTGCTTTCGGGGAGGGAGAAAGGCAGGCAGGCAAGGCAAGGCAAGACGCCAGCTAGCTTCCCTCCCTCAAGATGGTCGGGAGCGAGGAGCCACCGTCCAGGCGCAGAAGGAAGCGGAGGCCACTCCGCCCCGGGGCTTTGCAAAACAACAACAACCCTCACGAATCGCCGCTGGGATCTCTTGCGCCAGGGATGCCTCCCGGAATCGTTCGGCTCCTTCTGCAGCCCTTCATCCGTGCAGCCGGCGGCCCCCGTACTCTTGGCGGGGCGGCGCGGGGCGGGAGCAAAGCTTCAAGGGCCGCCTTTGCTGCAGGGGTCCGTGGGACCCGCGCGACGGGCGGCCCGGAGTCCAAGAAAGCGCTTTTGAGTGCGTGCAGAAGGGGTGTGTTTTGAATGCGTGTTTTGAATGGCAGAAGACGCGTTCCACGTGGCTCTCCAGCAGAAGTCGAGCAAACATTAGGCGCTCGGTAACACCTTCCTTCCCTTCATCAGAAAACATGCCCATACTGACACGCTCTTTAACCTACGTTGCGAGAGAAGCAGAATGACTTCACTCAAGTTTAAAATCGGACTCCGAAGACCAGAGCAATCTAATGCAAGGATATAGTTTCCTTCACGCTTGCCAATACTTCAACTGTCCTTTCCTTTCCCTCTCCTCTCCTCGTAAGGCGAGCCCATTGATCTAGGGTGCTGTATTTCAGTAGCAATGATAAAATGGAAAAGTAATCTTCACTATGATGCCGTAGGTTTAGAGAAAATACTGTCTGATCAGAAAACAAGAGTACATTTCCTCACCTGGGTTTTCCCCAAATTGCTGGACCATCTCCCGTCTCTCACAATCCCAAGTCAACAGGCTAAAAAATTGGCGGTGGGATATGTGTGTGTGTGTGTGTGTTAAGGATGTCATGTTGGAGAAAGCAGCACTGGCAGCTCACTAGGACTGTTTATTAGTTTGATGGATGCTCCTTGGGAAATTCCAGACATAAAATATTTACTTTCAAACTCAAGCAAAACTGTTGCTTTAATACTCTTCGTATGCGCCTATAGACTATCCTCAATAAAGGCTTTATTCTTCAAGCCAGGATTAATACTCATTAATACCGGTATTGGCAATAAAACATGCACGTTGTGGAAATCTGCATGAATGGTTGGTTGATACAATGTCTGAAACCTGAAGAACAGATTTTCCAACTTCAAATTGCTTTCTACAAAGTAAAAAAAACTGTAAAGAAAACATAGATCAGTGTAACTTTTTTCTCCACACGTGTTCAGTTTCACATTTCTTCTGGTGAGTTTATTTTGAAAAGAAGGAGGATTTATGAGGATAATGAGAAGCAAATCAAGAGTATTTAACATCAATGAACTTGTGATTAAAAAAACAAGCAAACCTTGGAAGGAGTTAATGACAAGAATTAAAGCAATGCCAAAAATGTCTAGCACTGGGCTAAAAAACCCCAAAATGTTACTTCAATATCCATATCCATGTTTTACAGCAGCAATTTTCAATTGATGAAAACAAATAAATGGCTTCAATTGAAAAGTTAATACTATAAGAAGGTTAGCAAAATCTAGCAACTTTAGCAAAATCCTCTAGCAAGATTGTTTACTTTACTTTGCAATTGTAAATGATTCCAACACATCTTTTAATATCACCAGGGTTTTTTTTGCTACCTATGTAGTGAGTGAGGTGGGGTGGAGCCATTGTTCCAATGGTGCTAAATAAATGTCATAGTGAAAATAAAACAGACAGTAGACATGCTGATAGGGCCAAGTATTTCATAATAATCTCTGTATGTCATAAAAGCTTGTAACCACCATCTTCACTACTCAAATGGACGTATTGTTTCTTGTTCTTTTAAGTCAAGCTGGCATAAAGAGACTTCCCCAAAGGCGTGATATACAGAATCTCATAAAGACTAATGAAGTATGATTGCTGTGCATTTTAAGCAAATGGTTATTATTATATAATAGGCAACTTTCTAAACCTCACTTGTGTACAGGTAGTCCTCGACTTACGGCCACAATTCAGTCAACATTTCTGTTGCTAATTTGGGACATTGGTTAAGTGAATTTTGCCCCATTCTGTGATCTTTCTTGCCACAGTTGTTAGGTGAATCAGTGCAGTTGTTAAATTAGTAACACTGTTGTTAAGTTTCCCACTGACTTTACTTGCCAGAAGGCCACAAAAGGTGATCACATGATCCCGGAACACTGCAACGGTCAAATGTGAATCAGTGGCCAAGTGTCTGAATTTTGATCATGTGACCATAGGGATGCTGCATCCAGTGGAAGTCTGAAAAGCGGCCATAAGTCACTTTTTTCCAGTGCTGTTGTAACTTCGAATGGTCACTAAATGAATTGTTGTAAGTCGAGGACTAACTACAGGGATGCCTCCTGTGACTAGCCCCTTAGGATTAGTTATGGGCAATGGCTTTAAGGCATAAACAGCATACCTTGCCCATGTGCTGATCAAAAATGATAAAAAATGTAATTGCCTGTGCTTTGATAAGCAGGGGTTTTCCTGTCCCTTTATAAGAGCAGGGTTGCTTAATTTATAAGGCAAGATTGCTTCAGATTTGTCCTCTGAATCAGATCTGATGGCAGTTAATGAAATCAAAGGGGCTCCAGTCACTCTAGTAGCGTACAGTAAATTTAGGGGTGGGGGGAAACACCGCACACTGCAATCACAAGAGTGTCACTGATATCTGTGCTATGACTCCTGAGTGCTCTGTTTGAAGCCTGATAACCACTTCCTCTTGCTTACTTTGTTTCTCATCACAAGAAATGGCTATTCATAGAGGAAAGGCTCCCGACAAAAGGCTATGATTTCCAGATAAAGCTGAAGCTTGACATCCTGCAGGAGAGAAAAAGAAGGATGGAAATATACTACAAAGCAGAACAGGATTTCTCAGAATGCTTACCTATTCCTTCTTTTAAGCTGGCTGTTCTGAGCATTTCTCTGGTTAGAGCTGAAGGAGCTTGGATGAGAAAGCGAAATGTCTTTAAAGAAAAACCAGAAGACCAGTTGCCTCTTGAAAAAGCACCTTTGGTATTCTCTGATTAGTATTTTGAAAGATGTCTAGGGTTGATAAATAATGTTGATGCTGCGTACAAATTCAGTCATTAATTAAACAATGAATAAAACAACGCTTCTGACAAACCCCAAAAAAGATTCATCTTGTATTCAGTGTAAAAAACTTGGTTTTTGCATTTATTATACTCAGATATATACTGTACTAGGAAAGTTTTCCCTCTATATCCAAGTAGAATAAACACAAGAACAAGTTACAGTTTTACATTGGTTACAATACGAATTAACCTTTTTGTTTATTTTACTTTAAAATGGTATGGATGTCTAAGTTTCACAGTGAATATAATAATGGAACAAATAACTTCTATGTCCTTTTCATTTGTGGGGGCTTATGATTTATTCAGTATACTAAATATATACACACACACTTCACACACAACACGTATAAAGTGCAACAAATGTCAGAGAATATGCTTTGACATATTGGCATAAATTAGTATTACAGAAAATAGAGCAATATGTGATGAAAACCTATGAGTGAAACTTAAAGGATGTGGTGGGATAGAATGTTGGCTTACAAAGTAGCCTCTAGAGAGGGTAGCTTGCATAAAACACACATTTCTGTAGAAAGGCTGAACTTCAGTTGCTCTTATCGCATCTGGGGGGAAAATATGTCAGAATTGATTGGCATTATACTTAACGTTAGCTGGGAATTCTGCAGGAGACTCTTAAAACTAAGGCCAGTATTTTCATCTATCCCAGTGGTGACAAACTCAGATAGAAACAAGGACCACTAAACCCTACATAAGAATCCCTGCAGGCATTTATTGACCGAAAACCACATATTTATATCTATCTTTTTAAAAAGAACATCAACCCATTAAATCAGAAAGGAACTAATTATGACTAATACATAAAAATAAATGTATTATTATGAATTTGACTTCAAAATTTATGTGTATTCATATATTATATAAATGCATAGCAATCAAGAAGAAACTAGTTATAAAAAGAATACAAATGTGTGCTTTAATATGTTTTGAACAGTTTCAAAATTGTTACAAAACTGTAAGAAAAATAAAAAATAATGCTCTTTGCTGGAAAGTTGACATCATTCCCCATAAATTGTTTTATCAAAAGAATGATCAAAAAGCACTTATATCCCCTCCCTTCTTTCATTCTCTCCCCTTCTTCTGGTCTTCTTTTCTGGATATATTCTCAACTTATTTAAAATTTAATTATTAACTTAAAAATGGAATTTATTATAACATTAGTAATGAGCACGGACCTTGTGCAGCCCAAGGTCAAGAGATATTAATTAAACTTTCTCTGAAGGAAGGAGCGAAATAAATTCAACCTGCTTTGGAGGGAAGGTCTCCTTTGTTGGAATGGAGATTATCGGTTCTCAAAGCAGGTGGGCTACTCCTAGCAGGACGCCTGCCTGCTGAGTAGGAAAAGGTACAAGCTTGCTGCCTCAGCTTAATTGCAGCATCCAGGTATGCTTGGGGTGGTTGATGCTGCTGCAGCACAGACGGAGAAGGAGGTCTTGTTACAAGATGCTCCTGTTCAATCTGTGGCTAGCAACGCTGAGTGACCGGACCTGCACTGCTGCAGCTAGACCAAGACAGCACACTTATCCAGGACTCCTTGTGAGTTGTAAGCTCAGGGATTTGTTTTGTTTTTATGATTGATGGACATTATTATTTAGTTTAAAAATGTAATATTAACTATTTTAAGATTTTATTTTGTGAAATATTTCCCAGCTGCATTTAAATTGGTTCAAGCCAAACTTGGGAGTATTGTGTGTTATACCCAGCCTCAGGCCACATGCTTGATACCTCTGGTCTCCATCTTCTCTGCATTACTAAACAGTATTGGAAGAGCTTGACTGAGGAAAGCAATGATATCAATAGCAATTGCACTTATGTACCGTTTCACAGTGCTTTACAGCCCTGTCTAAGTGGTTTTACAGAGTCAGCATATTGCCCCCAGCAAACTGGGCCCTCATTTTACCAACCTCGGAAGGATGGAAGTCTGAGTCAACTTTGAGCCTGGTGAGGATCGAACCCCCAACAGTCAGCAGAATTAGTTTGCAATCTTGCATTCTAACCACTGCACCACCATGGCTCCTGATGATGGGTGTAATTTCTACAGAAAGAATTATGGAGGAGCGGTAAAACACTACGGTACTATAATTAGCAAGACAATACAACCCAGAATTATTATTTTGGAATAATAATGTGTGTTTGCTTTCTGAAAAGCCATTTTACTGATGTAATAGAAAGAACTGTTAGTATCATTTTATAGTCAAGGTATACTGATGAGTTTAAAAATTAGGCTGAATGGTTTCTTATATATAAAATAATACTTGTTCCCCCCCCCCCACTCCATAGTTGTTTCATTTATTCATCTTTTTCTCCCCTGCCTCTGTTCAATATATATTTACATAATTTTAGTTTTAAATTAAGCCATGTGGACTGGAGAGCTCAGTAACTATTAGGTGATGTCTATGTACTGGGAATATTATAAGTTGGAATATAAGTGGAGTAAAAGGTCACATGAACTAAAGAGAAAAATTGGGGGGGGGGGGAGAATATGTCTATAAAACTAAGAGGAGGAAAGAGTAGATTTGAATGAAGATGTGGTTTGAGTTTGTGAATACATACAGGTAATTAAGGATATAGAATTAGTTATGAATAAAAGAGCTACAACGTATGTCACATAGTACTGTATTAATTTTTATCTAAGTCATTGTGGGTATGTATAAAAATAGGAAGCCATAATTGGGTGAAAATTGCATGTTAGACCAATGGTCGTCAACCAGTGGGCCGGGGACCATTGGTGGTCCATGAGAAAATTTTGGTGATCTGCAGAGAAATGTCACCCCCAAAGCAATTAATCCAGGCTGCGCGGGAATACAAGGTTGCATTGCAAACAAAATAAGGTAATGAGGGGAGGGTGGAAAGGGTGGAGGGTGGAACTTGCCGCACTTACCCACATGTTTCGCCTGGCCACCGGGCTGCTTCTTTCTGCTTCTTCCTTCTTCTGCTTTTGGCTGCATGCAAGGAAAGCAGCAAAAGTCTTTCTTTCTCTCCTCCAAACTCTGCCAGAAATTAGTCTTTGGGACCTGCAAGGCATCCTGCTCCAAGAGGCTGCACCAGTGCGACAAATCTCACAAAGACTCATTTCTGGCGGAATTTGGGGGAGAGAAAGAAAGACTTCTGCTGCTTTCCTTGCATGAAGCCAAAAGTCTCTCTCTCTCCCCCTTCTGAGAATGGAGCTGGAGACGGTGTCCTGCGATCCCAAATAAAGAATGATCGATCAGTAGGAAAACGGGGTGGGGAATTTTCCTGCAGACTTTTTTGGGGATTTTCCCAGGATCTCTGCTGCTTTCTGCAGAGACCCTGGGAAAACATCAGCAAGCCACCAGTCAAAATTCATATTAGTGGTCCGCAGGATTTAAAATTATGAGTTTGTTGGTTCCTGAGGTCCAAAAGGTTGGCGACCCCTGTGTTAGACTACAGTGAATTGAGATAATGGAAGCAGGTTTCTCTTCTAGTCCAGAGTTGTGGACTCAATGTGCTGAGTATTTTACAGATCAATGGGGAATATTAATATATTGATTAATATAATATTAATATATTGATTAATATAATATTAATATATTGATTAATATAATATTAATATATTGATTAATATAATATTAATATATTGATTAATATAATATTAATATATTGATTAATATAATATTAATATATTGATTAATATAATATTAATATATTGATTAATATAATATTAATATATTGATTAATATTACCCTGTTTCTCCAACAATACGTCCTCCCCAATAGGAAGTCCCAGCATGTTTTATAGGCATGAAATGAAATTAAGCCCCTCCCCCCAAATTAAAGCCTATATTAAAACATGCGAAATGGGGGGAATGGTGGGGAGGGCTTGCCATTAGGAAGTACTTTTGTTGCACACCCGGATATGGTGCTGCCTGCGTTGACCCTGATACGAAGTGCCCCACCAACACTGAGGTCAACATCCAAGCCGTCGCCGCCCGCCTGAAGATGCAAGGGGGGGGGAATTAAGTCACCCCAGAAAAGACGGCCTAGCCATTTTTTCGGGGCTCAAAAAAAAAAAAGACCTGGCCTTATTATATGAGAAACACGGTAATATATTAATTAATATATTAATAAATTATGACAAAAATAGAATTGAAATATAGGTTATGAAAAGGAAATCATGAATACTGTGAGAATTTTGAAAAATGGTAATGCTATAGATGTAGATGGTGTAGCTGGAGCAATCATAGATTATGAAACGTTTCACATGAATATAAAATTGAGAATTGGTTGCTGAATGCAGTAAGAACTGATGCAAATAAAGCATTGTGAGAAAAAAATGGAGCAATTAATGAACGGTTCAATGCTAAGCAGGGAACAAGGCAAGGAAGTGGAAAGTCCCCTTAGTTGTTCATTATATTTATGCATAGATGTCTTAGGAATACCTGTAGTTGCATTAGAAATGTGTTACTAGGGATTATGCATCTGCATATACTTTTTGTTCATACAAGATACTCTCTTGTTGGCTTAGAACCTGAATTATTTGCAGTAAATGTTAGACAGATGGTATGAGGCAAATGAGAGCATGCATCTGAGTATTAGTGTATGAAAAAGTAAGATAATTGTGTTAACAGAGAAAATAGAATAAACAATTGCAAGTTATACATACATGATGAAATGTTTACAAATAGGTAATTGTGTGTACCTTTGTAGAATGTTTATTAAGGACAGGAAAATGGATTGAAACATTTTAAGAAATACAAATGCTTGTAGAAGAATATGGGCATTATACCGTCTGTTTTGAGAGATGACTATTTATTGAAAGAAGTGAAAGTGGCTTTTTAAATGGGTGGGGTAGGATTCTACCTACTTTCATATATGGAAGTGAGAAGTGGGTATGTCATGAGAAACATAAAAGTAATGAGAATGTAGTGGGAATCAGGTGCCTACAAAGTAGGGTAAAACAAGAAGAGATAAGGATTAGAATGAGCAAGTTCCACATGAATATGGTTTGAATAAAACATGACCAGTATAAAAGAAGTACCTAGATATGGTTTGGTCATATAAGAAAATGAATTAAGATTGAATTGCAAATAAAATATATGAAAAAAAGTGTGAGTGGGTGGACAGTTAGGGGGAGACCAAAAATGGTGTAGCTGAGTGGAAATTATAATTTTCTCAAAAAGAGAGAAGTGAGAACAAAAAATAATGTATGAATAAAAGATAGTGGAAACACAGAAGTTTTGCAAGGGTAGTAGGATGGAAAGGTGTGGTGTGAAATACATTTAGGTAGAAGGGGCGTGCATAAGTGCACCATTGTGCCTACCATCCCTGTCCTATTGTCCCCATTTATTCGTACCTATTTCCTGTATTCTTACTTGTGTTTATACTTATACCTATTATCTTGTAAGCGATTGAGAAATCAAATAAATAGAAATCCTCCTCTTTCTCTATCTCAAGTGGTAGTAGTTGGAGGAAGAGGTCAATCTCTGTGTATTTTGATTGTAGGATGCCACCAAGTTTGGCACACTACTCAACTCCAATATCACATCAATATAGAATTGCTGGCAGAGATGATTCATTGGTATGAGGTCAGGTATCATCATTATTCTGATAATATTGAACGTTGCCTTTCATCTCTAAGTGATCAAGATCGTACCCTGGTCCCAAAAGTGTTTTTCCAAAAGACAATCCTGGATAAGTGTGCTGTCTTGGTTACCAAGAAAGTCCAGTTGCCTTTTGGAAAAACACCTTTGGGACAACCATGACCTGGATGACGGAGACTTCTTACTCTAGTGTTTGGAGGCTGAGAACATGTAGATAGGGAAGAACAAGCTGAAACTTAATCCCAACAAGGCTGTGTGGTTTTGCCTCAGAAGCAATCTGACTCAAGGAAGATTGTCTTTCTTGTTCCAGAGAGGAGAGTATTGATCAGGTTTAGAGTCTGGGTGTCTTTTTTTAAAAAAACCTCATACTGCCTTGTTCCAATTGTATCTACTCATCCAATAGAATCAGGTGAAAGAGTTTCCCTTTGTCTCCCTCTTCACTCAGAAAATGCCATCTTGCAGATATTAGCTGCTCTTCTTCTTTGAAACCTCATTTCCCCAACCATCCATATGGTTTCTACTTCCCTGGACTTCTGAAAGACCATTAAAAACTTGGCTTTTGAGTAAATTTAAGGGACAGATGTGATATAAAGTGTCCCTTTTAGTGGCATATTTAATCTGTTTATTGTCCAGAGCATGGAACTGTGAGTTAGTTTGGTTTGACCTTTATGTATAATTTTAAAACTTATTTTATAAAATAGGTACATACATAAATGCTCAGTCAGTGAAAATTAGAGCAGCATATATGCCTGTTAAATAAAGAACAAGTTTTTACCATCTCCCTGTCTGCTGACCTGCCAATCTGTTTGTCTGCCTGCTTTTGACTGACTGTTTTTTTCCTCCTTTTTTGTTTCTTTCTTTGTTTTGGTGGTTTATACAACACTGCTTATTCCAAAAGGGAATATGTGTACATGCACAGTGTACTTCTTGGGCAAAGATAGGAAATCTGGAATTCTCAAACTTTACTAGGCTGACTCTGATCAGAATTCATCTTGGACTATATTTGAGTGTTGTGGAGGAGTTGCATCTTGAGTCTAGAACAGGGGTAGTCAACCTTTTTATACCTACCACCCACTTTTGTATCTCTGTTAGTAGTAAAATTTTCTCTAACCGCCCACCGGTTCCACAGTAATGGTGATTTATAAAGTAGGGGACAAAACCCCTATCGCCCACCATGAAAGCTGGAACGCCCACTAGTGGGCGGTAGGGACCAGGTTGACTACCATTGGTCTAGAAGGAAGAATCTTCAGCTGAGATAGACTTCACCATGGGAAGTAATGCCAGGAAAGGAGAAATGGGTCATTTATCTGATGGCTAAAGAATTTAGGCCTTTGAACTATGGTGCTGGAGAAGACTCCTACAAGGTGATCAAACGGGTCAGTCCTAGAGGAGATCAACCCTGACTGCTCTTTAGAAGGCCAGATCCTGAAGATGAAACTTAAATACTTTGGCCACCTAATGAGAAGGAAGGACTCACTGGAGAAGAGCCTAATGCTGGGAACAATTGGGGGCAATAGAAGAAGGGGACGACAGAGAATGAGGTGGCTGGATGGAGTCACTGAAACACTTGGCATGAGCTTAAAAGGACTCCAGAAGATGGTAGAAGACAGGAAGGCCTGGAGGAACATTGTCCATGGGGTCGTGATGGATCGGACATGACTTTGCGACTAACAACAACAACAACAACAATTCCATGCATGTTTAGTTGGAAAGAAACACCACTGATTTCCACAGCAAGGATTGAGCATACAATTGTGCCCTTGATTATATTTTCAGTGTCACAAGATTGCATCCAAAGAAGTGTTTCTAGCAGGATGCAAGAAAAGGCGGTGAAATATAGACTTTATTTTTAATTATTCATTTGTGGAGAATCAGGCATGATATTATTTCAAGGCAGCAGGTTCTGCTTAGTCATCTTCAGCATGCCATAGGACTTCCTCTTTCGCTAAAGGAAAACATGTGCAGTTCAAGTATTTTGAAAACATCCATGTACTCTGGTTAAGGGCAGGAGAAATATTTGATTATGTCAAATGGATTTCCTTGGTTGTGATCGTCAGCTGCAGTTAACTGATCGTTTCGTGACAGCCAAATGAAGGTTCTCCCTGAATGCACGACTTGACTACAGAATAAGAGGAATTGCCCTGCGTGACTGGAGGAATGCTTGCCTGATTCAATCAAACAGAAGCTATCAGGTCTTTTTGTGAAGGGCACTGATAGTGCTCTGACTGTTCATCACACTTGCAAGTTTGTGTTGTCACTGCGTACAAGAAGTCAGTGGGAGTCCCCAGAAACCATTTAGAGGCAGTTTAGAAATGTGGAAAATAGCTAGCTTGTTAGATGATAGATAGATAGATGATAGATAGATAGATAGATAGATAGATAGATAGATAGATAGATAGATAGATAGATAGATAGATAGATAGATAGATAGATAGATAGATAGATAGATAGATAGATGATGATAGATAGATAGATAGATAGATGGATAGATAGATGATAGATGATAGATGATAGGTAGATAGATAGATAGATAGATAGATAGATAGATAGATAGATGATGATAGATAGATAGATAGATGGATAGATAGATGATGATGATAGATGATAGGTAGATAGATAGATAGATAGATAGATAGATAGATAGATAGATAAATAGATGATAGATGGATAGATAGATGATAGATGATAGGTAGATAGGTAGATAGATAGATAGAAAGATAGACAGACAGACAGGTAGAGATATATAGATAGATAGATAGATAGATAGATAGATAGATGATGATAGATAGATAGATAGATGATAGATAGATAGATAGATAGATAGATAGATAGATAGATAGATAGATAGATTGATGATAGATAGATAGATAGATGATGAAAGATAGATAGATAGATAGATGGATAGATAGATGATAGATGATAGATGATAGGTAGATAGATAGATAGATAGATAGATAGATAGATATAGATAGATAGATAGATAGATAGATAGATAAATAGATGATAGATGGATAGATAGATGATAGATGATAGATGATAGGTAGATAGGTAGATAGATAGATAGATAGATAGATAGATAGATAGATAGATAGATAGATAGATAGATGATAGATGATAGATGATAGGTAGATAGGTAGATAGATAGATAGATAGATAGATAGATAGATAGATAGATAGATAGATAGATGATAGACAGACAGACAGACAGACAAGGCTTCAGTGTATAGGAAAATGACAAATGAGTTGAAGCCATCATAATACTGTACATCAGAAGATCTTACTGGGGAAAATAGTGATCTGATGTACAATATATAGTATGAATACTGTTGCTAAATTGAGATGACTTACAAGAGGGTGGATCAGTTTTCAGGCTTGAAAGAAATGGGACAAAGAGGCAATCTGAGATCCACTTCTTATATTTACAGTATATTTGAACAGGGAAGCAAAATGAATAGGATAAAGCATAGCTGGCTGAGGAATTCTGGGAGTTGAAGTCCACAAGTCTTAAAGTTGCCAAGTTTAAGGACCCTTGGTGTAGAACATAGGGGACAAATTTAAACTGAAAATTTCAGCTAGAGGTAGGTAGTCCTTGACCTACGACCACAACTGAGCTCAAAATTTCTCTTCCTAAGCAAGACAGTCATTAAGTGAGCGTTGTCCCTTTTATGACTTTTCTTGCCACAGGTGTTAAGTGAATCCCTGCAGTTGTTAAGTTAGTAACACAGTTGTTAAGTGAATTTGGCTTCCGCACTGACTTTGTCTGTCACAAGGTCACAAAAGGGGATCACAAGACCCCAGGACACCGCAACCGTCGTAGATATGAACCAGATGCCAAGCTGCCGAATTTTTTTATCATGTGACCATGGGGATGCTCTAATGGCCATAAGTATGAAAAATGGCCATAAAACACTTTTTTCCCAGTGGTGTTGCACCTGCAAACAATCACTAAACAAATGATTGTAAGCCAGGGACTACCTATTATTTTCTGTGTTGTCCCGTCTTTTACAATATGTGTTTCCTAAATAAATTAACTTAGGCTTGCGGAATATTCTAATGGTGAAAGAATGTTTGATGCTGTAATTTTTATTAAGTATCTTTTTAAAAGAACTATAGCTAACATGGGTATTTTTTATGGCTTGTCTTCAAAGAATGGGTCATGTGATGTGCTTTGCATAATAACTGGAAATACGCTATAAGAAATGATGGCTTTTAATTGTGGTTTGTTAGAAGGAAGCAAGCCAGAGGTCTGTTTTATACATAAAATTAAATAAATAAGAAAGAGGCCCTCAATGATTAGTGTAAATGCCCCAATAACAGGAAGGGGCAAGTGGAAGATGGGAAGAAGAAACCTCATGTAGGAGTACACTAGATTGTTTACGCTAAGTCAAACTTCTTGGCAGATCTCTCTTGTAGATATCTGCAAATAGGCTTATAATTAATTATGTAAAATGGAACTTTATTGGGCCAGACATTAATTGCATGTTTTTGATTTGAAGTAATTTATTTTGCTCAAGCTGCATTTTTAGAGGTTGCTTTCTATCTAAGAGAAGTGTGCCTAGGTATTGTCTCCGCAAAGTTCATCCAAATCTCTTCTTAAAAACCTTAAATAAGAAATGACACAATGGACTATGCACTGCAGTTAACACAATGCTTCTCTGTCTTGTATTTGTTTTGTTTTTTAAATTTGTCTCTTGGGAAGCACTTAAATGAACTTTGCCCAGCCTGAAATTCTTTGGATGCTGAAGGGGAATTGATTGTGGTAATCCAAGGCATATGGAGGACATCAGGCTGGGGAAAATTGACCTATATATTATAGTCATGAGTTAGCAACATTAGCTAGAGGCCATTGTATGTGGTTATTTGCCTTGATTTCAGTCCATATTCATTTGTTATTTGGAAACAGTGATTTTAGCCAAAGCTTTTCATAGTTTTGACTACTATCAATACACTTTATTTATTTATCTGGCTTACTAACTTTGAACCATATTTCAGGGCTTAGTTCCATTGACGTTATCCTGATTTATTCATTTCCTTCCTTCCTTTATTGTATTTCAGCAATGCTTTTTGTTAAGCAACAGTCAGTTTTTACCCTCTCCTTTCCACTATCTCCATTATTGGTTTATATAGAATTAACTTGCTTCCATTCATGTGCTTGCCTTTAATGTTGGTGTAAGAATGGGAAGGATAAGCCTGATTTAATTTATATTGAGACAGATATACGCAAACACACAGAGAAATATGCACATTATGTCTGTATATATTCTATCAATTATGTATAATTATAATTCTATTATATACACATGCATACACAGCTATACACTCAGATACTGTAATGTAATGTGATAATAAATACAACACAACATAGCATAGCATAGAATAATTACTGTGCTGTGCTATGCTATGCTATGCTACGCTATTCTATGCTATGCTGTGCTATGCTGTGCTATGCTATGCTATGCTAGGTTTTTATACCCCTGTTTGCCACCAAGAGTTTGTTTATTCATTTCTTATCTTGCTTGTCTTTCAGAGGTTGAAGACAATGCACAGAAGCCTCCCTTTCCTTATCTTTCTCCCACAACAGCCCTGTGAGGTAGATTGGGCTAAGAAGAAGGCCTGTAATAGGCTTTGGGCTTGCTGAAGTAAAGGGAGGAGGTTATGTATTCTGCATCAAAATGTACCAAATCAGCCTTGTTACATTTCAAAATCCTCTTGATAAACTGGAGGTCTCTGGAATCTGTTCTAAAATCTTGCCTACAGTGAAATATTAATAAGTTCTACTAAAGACATTGCTCAGCCTCTAAGGAATGGATCCCTTATTGATGTATCCCATCTGTCTGTCTGTCTGTCTGTCTGTCTGTCTGTCTATCTATCTATCTATCTATCTATCTATCTATCTATCTATCTATCATCTATCATCCATCTGCCCACCCACATGGATGTGCATGACAGACAAACACAAAGATAGATACCTTCTAACACACATACTTTCAAATTCTCCCTAGTAGATGCTTGCCTCGCTGTCATAGCAACGTCTTTCCAAGTTCTGGTAGTCACCCCTTTTAGGTTCCTGCAGGCTGCAACCAGCTTCTCACCGTCAGTAGCAAATCACCTAGCAGTATTTATTTATTTATTTATTTATTTATTTATTTATTTATTCATGCCTATCTGTGTCCTAAACTTTGCTTGCTATCCTATTCTAAGGAGACTTGGCTGGAAGAGGTTTCTGTCTGTTCTAACTTTGTAGGGGGAAAAAGGCACTGTGCTTTCTGAGGCCAGAATGAATGGGTCGCTGTCCTTTCATTTGGATGCTAAGGAGGAATATGTGAAGAACCAGACATGATAGTTTCCAATGTGTTGCTTCTCAGAAGGGTGCTGCCAGTTCTAAATCTGGCTTGGCCTCCTTACCAACCAGTAGGCCAAGGAACAAACTCCTGTTTTAAAAGAACTCTTTTTTAAAGCTTCAACATTAAAAAGTCTCTTCAAAACAATTAATTCAGGACTGTCGATCATGCATTAACAGAACAGAGTTGCATTAGCAGAAAAGTGCTTTAGTTGAACGGGTTAGTCTTCAGAGATTTGTCTTTCTGCGAGAGTTTAAATCTGACTGGATATTATATGGAGAGAAGTCCTTTCTCTCTGCTCTGATGAGAACATTTTCACTTAAAAAATGTGTTCTGGCATCTGTTTTTTATTAGTTTGTTTGTTTAAAAGGTTTGATAACACACAACCTCTTTATGAGTAGATGGAAGCAAAATGAATTACAAATGAGACTATTATAGCCCTATATAGTAGAGATTTAAGTAGTCATTGCTACAACATTGCTAGGTTCTTAAACAAGTTGCCTTTAACATATAAACATCCTCTAGATTATAGAAGTGCAGATTTTTGATGGAAAATTTGTGTTAGGCCTTTCAGTATTTTAAGGCTGCATTAAAAAAACGGAGTACCTCTGGGACAAAGAAATAGGGGTGGATTGGAATAAAACTAAAGTTCATGTAAGTATTTAAACAGAATTAATTAAAGTTATTTAAATACATGGATATTCCTCACATGTTTAATACTGTAGTCCCATCCTTTTGTCACATTGAAAAGTATGTTTTAGGGGTCTTTGGAATTGTGGATTCTGTTTTTCTGTTCCAGACAATGCTGTCATTATAAAGTTGCTTTATCTTATTCTCCAAATGCTATGGAAGATTCAGACAATGCATCCATCAGGCACAGAGGAGACTGCATAACAAATGTAAGAGATGTCCCATATGGTTTTGAGTGTATTGTAGGCAGAGAGCTTCCTGAAAACCTTGGAAACCTTGTTTGTGTGAGTCAGACATGGATGGAAGCACATTAATGCATGCTTACTAGCTGTGACCATGCTAGGATGAGCAGGGATCATGTGGGCACAACATGGATTGTGGATTAGCAGAAGTTAAGGGCTGCCTTTTGCTAAACCCTTTCTATGGTTTCTCATCAGGTCTTCCATTCTTTTTCTTACCAGAAAAAAAATATGCTAAGAAGACAAAGATGGAATAGTTGCATAGGTTTTATTTAATTATTAACAGTCAAAAGTTTCTCAAAACATTCTCCTAAGACATAAAATTAGTACTTCATGTTCTATTACACCAAATTTCCTTTTTGGACTTCTGCCAGTAGCAGTCAAAGTGCAACTTCTACCTTCCTTAAACATTGTCCATGATTTTGGGGGCTGATAGGACTTGGTATCCAGCAACATCTGGAAAACTCTACCCATCCTTACCAAAGACATTAAGAATTGATTGGGCTATACTGCCAAGATCTGCAAGATTAAATACATTCTTCACTATCAAGAGCAAGCATCTTAATCGAGTTTTTACTAGACCAGTTTTCAGTGTCTCTGCTTCTGTAAAGGTTTAGATCTGCAGTTCTGATCTAAGCTAACAATCAAATAAGTTGGTGCTGTTCAGTGCTGATAGAAAACGTCCATATGTGCAGTTTGTGATCAGTGTTATGATAGTTTTGAGAAGTATTTGGACTCTCTGTGTTCTCTGGGGGTGACAGGTTCAAAGCAACTTTTCCAGCATCCCTGGAGCTGCACACTTTTCTCCATGTTGTTCTCCATGATCCCCCCAGATATTGTTCTTCAATGCTAATTTTATATTTGAAAACAATGGGAACATTTTTCAGTATATGGAGAGCAATCACATCACCACTACTCAATGATGTAAATGTAAATTATATTTGAGTTTGATCAAATTTAATTTTTGACATGATCCAAGCTGTGCCTTTGTCCTGGTTCTTTTGTGTTTAGGAATGAGATCTTCAGCCTTCAGTGTGTCAGCTTTGAAATGCAGCTGCCACATTTTTTTTAGAGAGAGTTAGAGGAGTTGAAAAGTTCAAGGTTATTCTGTATGTTGTATTAAGAATTTCCAGTTGCAGTTAATTGATTCTCGTGATTTATGAAGTGTAGAAGTGGGAGGAGAGAAGGGAGGAGAGAAGGTGGATTCTGTGTAATGCGCGAAAAAACTTTCATTTGGGAAATTGCTTTTGACATGCCAGATCTGTTTCTAATAAATCAATTGGAAAGATAATGTCTCAGAGTGATTGATATCATGGATACTTTCTGGATGCCTTACATTTATTTCTCAAGTCCAACTTTTATTTTTTGAATGGGCTTGGCTGATGCTCTGGAGTTCTTTTCCCAGAAATGGAGAAAGAGCAACAATCAGCCGAAGTTGGAGATGTGCAGGGGGGAGTGTGTGGGGGCCCTCCCTCTGGAGCATTAATCCTGCCAACCCTTGTTGGGAGGAGATGATGGATGCTTCCAGGATGGCAGTAGGAGAAAGAGATTTGGGAGCTATACCGAAGCGTTTCAACTCAAGAAGTTGTTATAACCCAGAGGTAACCCAGCTGTCTGAAGAGAAATCTTTCTCTAGCCCCAAGCATATGGCTATTCTGTTGGATTGGAGGGAAGAAAGACAATTGGGGTCGGAATTATCTCAAGAAAACAACCCCCAGATTATTCCTTGAAGTCCATCAAGGGCAGATTTACATCAACAGTTCCAGAATTTAAAGGTGACAGGTTTGGTCTCCCAGTCTGTTTGGATGGGTGGAAGCTTGAGACCACGCATATTCACTTACCACGCATATTCACTAAGTATTGTGAGGAACGAGGAGACTATACAGATGACAGTTGGAGGAAGCCAGAAAGAAGCATCAACTAACAGAGGTATGTTGCAGCCTCAGAGGCAATTCCCCTCATTTTCCAGAAGGAATTTTGCCCCCTGCAGAGAATATCCCTCCAGGGTGGGGATTTTATCCAGGCCAGGGGTGGATTCAATGCCAATGGCAGCCAGCACCAACACAGCCCTGGTCTGAAGGGGGGTTGCCCAGATAGCAGCCAGCAGCCACACCCCCTCCACCCAACCAGGGAACCAAGCCACACCCATCTTCCACCTGGCATCCACAATTGCAGCCCCAACTGGCAGCAAGGCCACAGGGATCCCTATTCCAGAGAGGCACCACCCAGCCAGGATTCAGGGGGCCTACCTAGCCTACCTACGCCACCCGGCCTGTTCCTTCCATTCCAGTACAACCTGCAGGGGCCTGGCATGTGCCACCTCCGCAACCACGATCCAGGCCGGACCAAATACCCTTTGAGGCCGTATTTGATGGCCGCCATGTACATTTCAATTACTTCCTCACTCGAATCTGATCCCATATAGAACAATTTGGAGATCAATATGCCACAGAGCGCGATTTGGTTATGGCCATAACAAATGGGATGAATGAAGGGGATGCTTCAAACTGGATGGCCCAACTACACAATGAACAAGCCCCTGAATTATACGATGTAAACGGATTTATTCAATTATTAAGACTCAGATTTGAAAATCCAGACAGAGTAGCAGAGAATGAAGAGAAGTTAATGGAAATGAGGCAAGGCAAGCGACCCTTGTCAGAATTCATTTGGGACTTTAGAAGGGTCGCAAGCCGCCTCATGGATTGGCCTGAAAGAATGACTTTACACTATTTTTAAAAAGCCATTGATCCAGAAGTAAAGAAGGCCTGTGAAATTAGGGGAATCCTGGAGACCTTACAACCGTGATAGGTCACATCCCTCAGCTTAGATCGCAGCATCAACCCACACAGGAAACCCCTTCCAGCAGCCCTGCCTAAGAGAATTGTGGCCAGGAGAACCTGCTTGTACCCAACCTACCAGGGTGCTGAAATGTTACTGATGTGGCCAAGCTGGCCATAGAGCAGCAGACTGTCTGGCCCCTTCTCCTGGACCACAAGCTCTGCAGTCAAAGTCTAATCCAGCTGTTAGAGGTTGGAAGAATCAAGAAAGACCTCTGGCCAGGGGCGGGTTCACCAAACACAGTTGGGAAAGCCCCCTCTGCGCAGATGGGAGCAATGGACCACCAGACCACCACCATGTCCTCGAGAACCCAACCTGCGAAGACGACCCAATGGTGAGTGATCCCATCATACCTTTTACAGTCAAGGTCAAGTTAGTGGTACCAAACACAGGGGAGGCCGGGGAGTTAGAAGCTGTCATTGATATTGGGTGTTCTAGATGCCTTATCGGACTCCCCATCATTGAACAATTGGGCAT
Source organism: Notechis scutatus (assembly GCF_049901735.1). Lineage (NCBI taxonomy): Eukaryota > Metazoa > Chordata > Lepidosauria > Squamata > Elapidae > Notechis > Notechis scutatus. The sequence continues at coordinate 154,695,471 of NC_142009.1, read as the reverse complement.
AAAGACTAACCCGCTAAAATGCCCAATCAGATTTGAGCAAGTGGATGGAACCTTAATTGGGGGGCCCCAGCCACTCAGATGACTGAATTGATCAAGATGGAATTAGGGCCCCATCGCGAACTCATACGCTTCATAGTGGCCCCCAGGATGTCAGAATCAGTCATACTGGGACTTGCTTGGCTAGACAAATGGGCCCTGATGATCAAATGGGAGGATGGATTCAGAAAAATCCTCATTGGACCAGGCCCATTGCCCCCTCTTCCACCCACTACAAAGCCACTGGTCAGCTTGAACCCAGAGGCTGAGCATGGCATCCCACCTTATCCCAGATAACTCCCAGGTACCCGACCAATACAAAGACTTGGCTGAAGCATTCAGTGAAGAAGAGAGTAATGTCTTACCTCCCCATCGAGCCACTGATTGTGCCATAGAATTAGAGCCTGGGGTGAAATTACCAAAACCAAAGATGTATTCCATGACGCCTGCTGAAATGACTGAATTAAGGAAATACATCGACAGCAATTTGGAATGAGGTTTTATTGAGCCTGCCAAATCAAGACTAGCTGCCCCCATGTTGTTCAAGGAGAAGAAAGATGGTGGGTTGAGATTGTGTGTTGACTTTAGAGGCGTGAACACCATATGTGTCAAAAACATGTACCCTCTCCCCCTTATGAAGGACTTATTGAACCACCTGTTGAAGGGCAAGATATTCACCAAGCTAGATCTCAGGGAAGCTTACTACCAGGTCTGCATCAAAGAAGGAGATGAGTGGAAAACTGCGTTTAACTGCCCTCTGGGTAGCTTCCAATTCAAAGTCATGCCTTTCGGACTTCAAGGGGCTCCTGCAGTGTTTATGCAGCTCATCAATGAGGTGCTACACCCGCATCTTTACCAGGGGGGTTCTCGTGTACCTGGGTGACATCCTTATCTTCAGCGAAACCATGGAAGAACATGTTCAATTAGTCTGACAAGTTCTAGAAAAACCTCTAGCCACCAAATTATATGTGAAACTCTCAAAATGCGAATTCCACAAAGAGTCACTAGACTATCTAGGCTACCGAATATCCAACCTGGGGATTGAAATGGATCCCAGAAAGGTGAAAGTGGTGCTGGACTGGCAACCCCCCAGAACCCGAAAACAACTTCAAAGTTTCTTGGGGTTTGCCAACTTCTATGGACAATTCATTCCGTCCTTTGCTGAAGTTTCCCTCCTGTTGATGGAGCTGTTAAAAACGGGCCTGTCGCCCACCAAACCAAAGCCAAATCAATCCCTGGCTTGGACTATGGACTGTCAGAAAGCTTTCGGGGCCTTAAAATGCCTTTTCGTAGCTGAGCCCATCCTCCAGCACCCAGATGCGACCAAGCCTTTTATTGTCCAAACGGATGCAAGTGATGTAGCAGTGGCAGCTGTTTTGCTGCAAAAGGACTCCCAAGGCCAACTGATGCCTTGCACTTATGTGTCTAAAAAGCTGACAGACACAGAGTGAAGGTGGGCAGTCTGGGAGAAAGAAGCATTCGCCATACGATGGGCTTTGTTGACTTGGAGGCATTTTCTAGAAAGGGTGCCAGAGGCCTTTGAGGTATGGACTGATCATAAGAACCTCGAGGCTCTAAAGACCCCTAGGAGGTTATCGCCCAAACAAGTCCACTGGGCCCAATATTTCAAGTGATTCAAATTTAACATTAAATATATCCCCAGAGGAAAAATCGTACTGGCGGATGCTCTGTCCAGAAAACCTCAGTTTGACAGCCACCGAGAGGAAATAGTACAAGCCTTAATTTCAGAAGCTCAATCGGCAGGCCAAGTGACCACTCGAGCCCAAGCCAACCGCAACCCCAAACACCTGGAAGATAAGCTGATTACAGAATTGAAAACGGCCCTATTGACCAACCCTTGGTTCCTGGACCATCAAACCAAGTTGACAATGAATGATGGACTAGCTTGGAAAGGGACTAAGCTTTATGTACCCACAACCCTAAGACTACTGGTACTAAAGCGTAGCCATGACTCCCGGTTGGGAGGCCACTTTGGATTCCTAAAAACCCTACATTTAATGAGAAGACAGTTCTGGATGTCGAGGACTATGTAAAAAGTTACTCAATTTGTGCCACAATGAAACACAGAACTGGAAAAACCCCTGGCCTCTGCAACAAGTTGCTGAACCAACCCAACCTTGGGAAGAGATCGCAATGGACTTTATTGTTGAATTACCTAAGAGTGAAGGGAATATGATCATTTGGACAATAATTGACTTATTCTCTAAACAGGCCCATTTTATACCCTGCAAAGGACTTCCATCTGCGAAAAAACTTGCAAAGCTGTTTGTGAAACTTATCTATAGACTACATGGAGTACCTCATAGAATAATATCAGACAGAGGGGTAGAATTTACCGCAAAATTTTAGAGGGAATTTCTGAAATCCATTGGTTCATCTTAAGGGTTATGTTCAGCTTTCCATCCTGCTTATAACAGAGCAGCGGAGAGGGCTAACGCCATGATTGAACAATACATTAGATGCTATGTAAATTATCAACAAGAAAATTGTGCTGAGTTATTTCCCTTTGCAGAGGTTGCTTACAATAATGCAGTACATAGCAGCACAGGATTAACTCCATTCCAAATCAACACTGGAATGGATTTTGTCCCGATGCCAGAGTTACCTAGACAACCTCCCTCATCCATGTCCCTAACAGAATGGATGAACTCATTAAAGAAAGGATGGGAAGATACAAAAAAAGCTTTGACTGAAGCTGCAAAAAATTATAAAAAACAGGCGGATAAACATAGATCCCTTCAACCGCCTTTTAAAGTAGGGGACATATATTTGTCGACCAACTATTTTAGGTTGAAACTGCTCAGTAAGAAGCTGGGTCCAAAATTCTTGGGTCCATTCCCAATTTCAAAGATAATCAATCCGGTCACTGTCCAATTAAGTCTTCCTTGGCTATTGGGGAAAATTCATCCAGTGTTCCATTGTAGTTTATTAAAACCAGCTACTACATCGCTCCCCCTAAACCGTTGACAGTACATGGGGAAACACATTACGAGATTCAAAAAATTCTCGATTCTCGATTACACCATGGCCGATTGCAATATTTGGTCTTATGGAAAGGATACCCCCTCTCAGATGCTAGTTGGGTAAAGAGTTGAGATGTTCATGCTGATCAATTGGTTAACCAATTCCATGAGGATTTCCCCCACAAACCGAAGGGTCCCTGTGGGGGGCGGGAGAGGGCGGTTAAGGACAATGTATGTATTTTTTTCTTTTCTTTTAGGAGGAGGAGTTTTCAAGGGGGGACGCCTGTCAGCTTTGAAATGCAGCTGCCACATTTTTTTGAGAGAGAGGAGTTGAAAAGTTCAAGGTTATTCTGTATGTCGTATTAATAATTTCCAGTTGCAGTTAATTGATTCTCGTGATTTATGAAGTGTAGAAGTAGGAGGAGAGAAGGTGGATTCTGTGTAATGCATGAAAAAACTTTTACTTGGGAAATTGCTTTTGACATGCCAGATCTGTTTTTAATAAATCATTTGGAGAGATAACATCTCGGAATGATTGATATCATGGATACTTTCTGGATGCCTTACACAGTGTTCAGTTCAAAATGGCTGCCCAGCCCTGTTTTATGGGATCAGAAGATGTTCTAGAATATGGGTGTCAAACTCGATCATGTCATGTGATGTATCACAATGTTTTTTGCCTTTGGGGAGCCAGGCTGGGCATGGCCTGCATGTGATGCATCTGGACCACAGGCTGCCAGTTTGAAACTCCTGTTCTAGAGCCTTCCAAGGAACATTTGCTCTTTTGTTTTGCTTTTTATCTTCCTGGCAATGGTTTTGTTCAAAATCTCATTATCTGAAGTGATTTTATTGATGTCAAGAGAAAATTTCTCCTTTGCCATCCTGATTATAAGGAAAATAATATTTAGGTTTGTTCTACTTAAGGTGGGCAAGAGGTTTATTTTTAGAAGATGGTTGTGAAATGGATTATTACAAAAAGTAAAATCATTAAAGTAATTTGCATACATTTCTAAAAATGAGCCCTTAAGGAGTATGACTTAATGTCTTGATATAAGTTGCAGTTAAATATATCCTTTAAAAATATATTGAGAAGTGAGTGAGTTTTGCAAGGTAATGCAAACAGCAGTTATTCTAGAAGAAGATTCTTACTAATTTCTAAAGAATGAAAATAAAATTGTAAAAGATCTCTGACATTTTCTGCATTAAAATAACTATGCTGTATGAATTGAAAGTTGTTTTTGTGAGTCTAAGCATTCATCTTTTTATGCTTATAACTTATTTTTATGAAGGAAGGAGAATTCTTCAATAATTGGGTGAGAGTGACATCCTGTGGTCATTGTCTCAACTACATGTGGATACTATATATTTGAATATCAAGAGGGGTATGAACATATGGATTAAAAACAAAGCATGCTGTAGTTTCATGCTTTGTGGCAAAGACTAAATATAATGACATGACACTTTTATGATTTGGACTAGGGTGGGCTAGTTTATTTATGATATATCCAGGCATCAACTGGGAAAAAATAACTATTTCTAAAGCCACACATCTACGCAAGGGGGCTTTGGGTGGTGAACAAGTTCAGAAACAATAGTATAAAAAAGTTTAGAAACAATAATAGAAATGTCAATAACAAAAAGTGCTCCTATGCCAAACAAAAATAGGCACCTAAGGGTTTCAGTAGGTGAAATAGTTGCATCTTTAGTCCTGAAACTTTGTGGTGGCCTCCTATCCAATATTAAGGAAGGCCAACCATGTGAAACTTTTCAAAGACCAGCAAAGGATTGCTACCTGCTGAGGGTGATTTCCTAGTGTGCATGTGGAGTTATTATTCACAGAATCAGGCCAACTACACACAACTATCCAGCATAGCTGGATTAGACCCTTAACCAATATAGGAAGTCAAAAATCCTTGGAGTATTTGGTTGCCATGAGCTCCAAACAGACAGATCTGAAGCTAAAGGCAGAAACATAGGTGATGGTTATGATTGAAATGTCCAGGAATAAAAAAAAATGGTTCAGCAGCTGTTCCAGGTTTCTAGGAGCAAAGCTTTCTGGGGCAAAACATTCCTGTAGATGTTGCCACAAATGATCCAAAATCCAGTCCCCCTTTAATTCATTTGGCATTTATTTAGTGTTAATTTAGTGATGATTAGATTCTTGTCTACAGATCTGAACAAAGCTCCTAAGCTGAAACTTAATATATGGCCCTGATTCTTTGTGCCTGACAGTTCCAAAGAGAAAAGTACAGATTTCTCAAAATCAAAGCCATGATCTACAACTGAGATCTGCTGGACAACAAAATATACAAAATGGAGTCCACATCATTTCTTTCTGTTGTGCTAATGCTAGGATTGGGATCAGCTCAGTGAAAATGTTTTGAGTAAATGAGATCTCCCTCTTTTTTAATGGAAGTGTTTTATTTCACAAGATAGTAAATACAGATCAACCTGCAGAAAACATGAAATCTATGGATAGCATGGCAATGAAACGGGTGGCATATACATTTAATAAATAAATAAAAATATTTAAAAATATAAAGAAAGAAACGTATCATTCGGGGACAGCAGAAATGGATTATCTGTCTTTTCCTCTAGGCTTGGATAGGCTGTTTGGAACTACTCTGAGATATCTCAACTCATTTGGGGAAGAGCACTGTGGAGATATTTTCTTCTAGTTGTGATCTTTTCAGGGGTAGGCTGCTACAGGTTCACCCGGGGTTCAGGCGGACCCGTTGCTAACATTATGGCTGGTTTGGCAAACCGCCAAATCCCACCCCTGGATGGCCCCGCCCACTCTGCCCCTGGCGCCCTGCCCCTCCACTCCCAGGAGTCTCCACGCGGCCTGTTTTGGATGTGAGGTAAGTGCAGGGCATGGGCAGAGGCTCAGGGAGGGGAAAAATGGACATCCTGGGAGTTCTGGAAGTCCAGAAAAGGCCCTAGAGGGCCTCTGGATCCTGGGGGGGAGGATGTTTTTGTCCTCCCAGAGGCTCGAGGAAAGCCTGGGGAAAAACGGACCTCCCGGAAGTTCCGGTAGGCCATGCCAACCATGGCCACGCCCACCCAACTACCAGGCAGAGAAAAATTTCATTGCTGAAACTTTTGAAGCCCACGCCTGGATTTTATCCAATGCACAAACTCAAAGAAAGGAAAAAAGGAAAAAGAAGGAAAAAGGCCGGTGAGAAAGCACAGTTGGAGGAAGAGTTCAGCGATCTTTACTTTAAGATTAAAGTCCCTAACTGGCCTTTTTGTGGTTTTGAGATAGAAGTTAGTTCAAAGTAGGGCTCCTCTTATGCTATGTTGTGATATTCCATGGCAGCCTTCCCCATCGTGGGAAGCTGTCAGGATTCTATAGGCAGAATGGCCATTGTGGAGAATTCTGGAGTTAAAGGCCACATTCCTGGGAATGCCCAGGATGGGGAGGACTCCTGCCTATAATGTTTGATGGATAAGGAATTTCTCTAAAATGTCTACAAAGTTCTTAGCGTGGAATTTGGTACTGATGTATTAAAACCAAGATGAAAGACTTCATAATATGAAACTAATTTTACATTTTAGCTTAGGGGTAAGTTGACTCTGTGCTTATTTGTACAATAAATTGTAAATAAATATCTACGCTCTATGAGTACCATTTCACTCATATTACCTCACGCATATGATTCTCATCCTGACAGTGTTGGACATTCCTGCCCCGTGGAGGCCCTGGCATGGTTACAAGACTCGCTTCTGTTAAAAAAAATTATAAATAATATAATGTTTTGCTTTTGGTGTCTATGTGTAAGATACCATGGTTTACATGGAAGAGAAGGGAAGAGGGGCTTTTTTTCTTGAATAACAGGACAGGCAAGGATGATGAGACAATCCTATATCTCCACATTCTTTAATCTGTAATGAATTGTAAAGTATGAATTATATTTGTTAGCAATTTGAAATTTGAAGTCTATTTGAAGTTTCAGGAAACAAATCTTACAGGAAATGGAAGGGAAAGAGAGATCTTTGAATTAAATATTCCTGAGACATTCCCCTTTATGTTTTGTTTCTTGATGTAGAAGAAAGAGCTAAAAGAAAGAACATTGGTGGTCAAGAATATGTATGACAATATAAGAACCGATATGGTGTATTGATCAAGTTTCTGGATTAGGAGCAGGAAGACCTAGTTTTTAGCCCTCCCTTAGGCACAAAAGCCAGTTGGGTGATTTGGGGTCAATCATTCCCTCTCAGACTGGAAGTTGAAAAACATCCCTCTATCTATCTACCAACGTTCATTGGATTACTTACAACAGCAGAGGTGGTATTCAGCAGGTTCTGACCAGTTCTGGAGAACCGGTAGTGGAAATTTTGAGTAGTTTGGAGAACCAGCAAATGCCACCCTTGATTGGAGATTTTACAGTATCCTTCCCCTGCCACGCCCACCAAGCCATGCCCACAGAACCGGTAGTAAAATTTTTTGAATCCCACCACTGTTATTTCCATACACATAATTTAGTCCTAGTCAGAATTTGGCAAACCATAATAAGTGTTAGAAATCATGGCTATGTCATCTGTCTGCCAATGGCCTCATCATAGAGTCAAAAACTCTTAATGGGGAGGTGCAGACCATCCCGTCCTCTGTTCTTGCCACAGAATCTTGGCTTACCATCTTCAGAGTACAACAGTTTCCCGCCTGTTGTCTTCCCATCTGTTTGTACTGCACCGTCTGTTCCCCTAGGAGGCATGATAATACTGTAAGAATCAGCTCAGTGGAAAACCTGGAAGACAGCACTGTTTATTTTCTCCCTTTGAAGAAGACAGGCCTAGTTCTCTTACTGAGATGGCAAACTTGTGACGGAGTTGAGAAGCAAGGCTCAGTGCCCCACCCATACGATACGGATTTTGCCAGGGTTCAAACATCGTACAAAGCTGAGGTTTTAGTGATGATTTATTTAATAAGCCCCGAGAGCCTGTGGTTACGTCAAGTCGTAAACCATAAACCCTGGTTTATAAGCTGCAATGTGCTGAAAGCAAACATTGATGTAACAAGTGAATTCTATTTCTGTAGAGATAAGTGAAAAGGCAGTCTTACACTATTGTTCTTCCAAATAAAATTTGTTTTATCTCTGTATATTTATGATCAGGAAGCCAGTTTGATGCAGGGGTTAAGGCAGAGATCTCCAATGCAGGGGTTAAGACATCAGACTATCTTGAATTCTAATTGCATAAATTACATGCATACATACATACATACATACATACATACATACATACATACATACATACATCTTGCCCAGAGTCACCTTGTAGAGGAGATGGGTAACTTAAAAATTTCATACATATAGTACATGCGTACATAGATACATATTCCTAATTCAAGAGGATGTCCTTCCCTAAGTTTGAAACATAATGCTTCCACTTCTCACACCTATTAAAATGTTTCTGACCACATCAGACTGGTGAATTGAAGTTCTTATAAGATGCACACCTTCTAGTATTATCTCAAATGAATGAAAATAAAGGATCGTTTTTTTCAGTTTGGAAAGGGAGTTAAAGGATAATATGCAAAAATGCTCAACTTAAGTTCCCCAATGATTCCAGAGCTGACATTGGCTTCAGCTAACAGGAAAGCATTTTAAGGAATACCAGGATTTGCTTCAAACTGTTGCTCCCCTTATTAAAATCTCCTGGATCTGGATAGTTCTCTATCTTCAGTACAGAGGAACAAAGAGTTTCCTTGAAAGGAAAAGTCATATGTGATAATTAATATTTTGGGGTGCACAAACTGAAGGCTTCCTGTTTTATTGAGTGAATTTGTTTCAGAATATGGTAATAAGAAATATACCATAAAACCAATTCATATTCTTATATCTTTCACATTTACTAGGCAGCATATCATCAGCAAAGCATTTAAGAGTACAGTTTCACAGAATGGAAATTTGAAATACACTACTGAAGTTAAAGAAAAGAAATGCTGTAAGTTTATTTTTTAAAGACATAATATGAGGACATTTGAACATGAAATGAAAATACTTGGATTCTAAAGAAACAGTCCAGGCCTTAGAAACAGAAGCAACTTTAAGACTGATTTATGACAGGAAGAAAAATCCACGACAGACTTCCTGTGATTCCATACTTGTTCAAATACAGAATTCTGAAAAGAGCAAGCCAAAAGAGAAGCTCAAAGGATTTATGTTGGGATACAATCCATGCCAAAAAACATTCATGCTAATTATATTTTCCATGAACAAAAAACACTCATAATTCTAAAAGATTGGATATAGTTTCCCATCTGTACTTTACAACTTGAAAATCTGGGGAGACTACCATCCTTTAAGTAAATTGTTCTCCTCCTTTTGATTTTCTTCACAGAAAGGTCATGTCTTATTTTCCTACACTTAACACCAAACCTTCATAGAAAGGATTTGCGCATCAGCCTAAATCAGCAAGATGGAAACTTCAAGGACAAATACAACTGTTGGGTCACAGATTGTGCATAGAAAAGCATTGGTGGACACACATACCACATACTAAAGTTGGTTCCGCTATAACATCAATACAGGCAATAGAGAAGGCACCTGTGAAGGGCCATCTAAAGGGTATGGAGATCCACTGATTTGTATATTCCTGCTTTTGGGGAAGTGTCTGAGGGCTCCAAGGTGGTTGGAGGTCATATCACATATAGGTGATGTGGATTTAAGGGTGAGCTTTCATTGGGGTGAATTTTCATTGTTTTTAATTGTAATGTGTTTATTTCAAAACTAAAACTAAAGTTAGCACATTTTTCATATTCACCAAGTGGCAGGAAACTGGTATCAGTTTTTAGCAATCATGGTAAGAGAAGCCACTAAGGACTTTGAAAATGGAACTTGGAAGGTACATATACGTTAACTCCTGTGCAGTACAATGACTTGTTTTTTTTGTAAACCATTGTTTATAAACTATTGTTTCCATGTTTGGTGCTTTCTCTTTCATCCATATGTGCTCAGCTTATTTGTCTTGTTCGCTTACTGTCCTTATGGTTTATCACTCCTTTCTTATTGATCCATACTGATTTGCATCGCTTTTTCTCAAATAAGAAAATCCTTCAAAAGCATTTCAAAAAGATCAAATGATTGATTTGCATGAATCACCTTCAACTTTAGGAGGTGTGGTAGCTCAATGGCTTAATGATACTGGAGATGGTTTTTGTGCCAGTGGTTTGAGCCCAAGCACTGCATGGTGGGGTGAGTTCCTGTTACTTGCCTCAGCTTTTGCCCACATAGCAGTTCAAAAGCATGTAGATAAATAGGCACCATTTCAGTGGGGAGATGAGTTGGTGCTTTGTGCAGGAGGTCAGATTCCTGCTCACTCTGAATCTTCCCGATGCCTGTTTGAGAGGCAGCTCCAGTGGAGAGAGTGGTGGCTTGGATGACACTGCAGGAAGAGCCACTTGTATTTCTTTCTGGCATGAAGCTAGCTTGCCCTCCTGTGGTTCACTTTGGGAAGTGTGCAAGCATGTATCACAACAGAGCTAGTAAATTATCAGCAAACTACTACTCTGTATTAGCACTGTAATCTCTTGGCTAACGTAACAATGCCCTACAAACAACAACAGCTACAACAATAATCAGGAAAAACAGATGACAACAATGCCTGCCAATGACTAAGAGCAGGAAAACTGAAGAAAGAGGCAGAGGGGCTAATTCTGGCTGCACAATACCAAGCTTTAAAAACAAATGCATTCAAAACCAGAATTGAGAACTCAGCAACAGACAATAAGTGCCACCTGTGCAAAGAAGCTGAAGAAACAAAACCACAAAATACAAAGACATGCAAATAGAAATAGAATGATTGTGGCAGAAGCAAGCAAAGGTAGCTCTAATAGTTATAGGTGTCTTGGGTGCAATCCCAAAACAACGGGACCAACATTTGAACACCATCGGAATTGACAAATTCATCACCTGTCAATTGCAGCTTTATTTGAAACAGCTTACATCCTGCCATGATATCTGTAACACCATCAAACATACACAACTGCCTATTCCAGGTTCTTGGAAAGGACTCGATAGGTAGACAAAAATGCCAAAGCCAGTCTGAACATGTGGCTGACTGTGCAACAAACAATAACCTTCAACTTTACAAATTTTAGAAGGCAAATATTTCCTGAATGGCAGTTATCTCAAAGGTCATTAATTAGAAGTTTCTACATATCTGGCAACTGTTGCACATAATTATCAGGGGATGACATCATGAATCCCCTGGAGGAACACTGTTATTTGCAACAGGGGAAAGTGTTTTATACTTCAGTGACAAACATTCTTCTAGTATTTTGACTTTGGTCTTGTTTTGATGTGACAGATGGTGGCTATAACATGTAAAGCTGGTGTCAATGATGCTTATCTGTAATGTTTCAGTAATGATGGGATGGCACTCAGCCTGAAGCAAGGAACTCAGATGATCACCTTGGTTCTAATCCAGGACCAACTGAAAATAACAGTGGAGAACATCTGCATGCAGTCGATTGCTGAAGATATCCTGTTTTTTCTCGACTTACAATTATCCTTATTATTGCCAACTGCTATGAAGATATAAAATATAAATGCATTTATTATGAATTATGTACATCTCAGATGTTTCTAAAAGCATTTAAATTTTCCAAGTATAAAGGATACTTTTTAAAATAAGAATTGATTTTGATATAGCCAAAAGATTTAGATTAAAAGCTTATTCAGAATTTTTGTAATATTGATGACTGCTATTAAACATGATTGATAACCATGCAGCTTGATAGGAAGCATCATGGTTTGACATGATACATGCAAAATAAGATAAATGTATTAAATTCTGGTGTAAAAATAATTCATTTCGCCCTGAATTCTAATAGATTTATCTTGCTTATATTGACTGTGGGTTGAGAAGAATGTTAATCTTTACCATATGATAATAAACTATAAGACTGCATTAGTGACAGGAGAATATTTTATTTAAAAGGAGAGTCAGAATGAAGTATGGATTAGCTGACAAACAAACATTTAGAAATTTGTGTATCTTCATGACCAAAGCAGTTTAAAAAGAAATGCTGAATTAATGCGGATAAATTCTTCTAGTCAAGTGACTCTGTTCTGCATAGACTAGTATCTAACTATCTTGATTATTAGGGAGGATTATATAAAGGCAGACGTGCTAATACCACAATCACATCAGCAAGATCTTCACACTGGGGTGGCTTTTAATTTAGTGGTAGAGTCAGAGCATATGCTCTGCAGTGGAAATGTGTTTGTTCAATTGTCAGCATCTCCCAAGTACAATTGAAAAAACATGCACACCAGCTCCAAAACTTATTAATGTATTTATTAAATTTATATGTCACCCATAATGCTGTTTGTCATCCTAAAGAAGCATATAACACAAAGTAGACAACGGAAGCAGTGCTCATTCTTTCTTCCATGAAATTTTGGGCAACCCATGTTGACAATCATAGCCCTTTGCAGAGGGCTAGGCTAGGGCAACCCAGAAGTCTGATTCAGAATACTAAGGCGATTTCCATATACATGGCAGATTCAGTTGTTTTGAGAACAATTTTGCATGGAAATTTTGGCCATAGAAAAATTAAGCGTCTGCAAAGCTATGATTGTCAACATGGGTTGCCCAGAATTTCATGGAGGGAGGAAAGAGTGAGCACGGCTTTCTTTGTTCATTGTAATGAGCCATGGTGGTGCAGTGGTTAGAATGCAGTATTGCAGGCTAATTCTGCTGACTGCCAGCAGTTCGATTCTCACCAGCTCAAGGTTGATTCAGCCTTCCATCCTTCCGAGGTCAGTAAAATGAGGAGATAGATTGTTGGGGGCAATATGCTGACTCTGTAAACTGCTTAGAGTGGGCTGTAAAACACTGTGAAGTGGTATCTAAGTCTAAGCGCTATTGTATTTGCTTGAGTGTACCATGGGGGCCTTGCCTGTCCTTGGCCTGTCCTGCCCTTCATCTGTTCTTTTTTTGAAAGAGAAATCTCACTTTGACAAAGTTTTGATGCTGGTTGCATGAAAACTTGTGAGTTATGTCTAGCCTAAAACTGTCATTAAAACCAGACTTAAGTGCAAGATGATCTCCCAGATGCATTTTCAATAATCAGTGCACGTCAGTACTAAAAACTCTGCTGAGTCATGTTTTCAGAGGTCAGCATTGCCAGAATTATGTTGACAGGGAAGAGACTGCAGCTGTTCAGACTTAATTAGACTGTTATGCCTTTGTATATCTGTTTGTGAGAAGGTGAGGGGAAAGCCCAAGCTTAAGAAGATGGTGTCAGAGATTCTTTGTCTAATCTTGCACTAGCAACCAGAACTCTGTGTTTCTGTGTTCTATACAATGGGAAGAGTTTCCTTTAAAGAATGGAAGTGGGGGGATAGATGGATGGATAAACAGACAGACAGACAAAGAGACAAATAAAGGTAAACATTTCCCCATATGTCTGACTCTATGTTGTGGTTCTCCGGCAGCCTTTGCAGACGGCAGTGGAATCGGACAGTGGGGAAGAAAGGGGACCAGTCAGGGAGTCTGGAGAGGACTTGGATGAGGGTCCTGCATCTGATGCAGAGATGGGGCCAGGACCTTCTGGGAGTGGGGTGCTGACTCTGGAGCCTCCGGAGTCTGCCAACAGCAAGGCAGAGGAACCAGGGGAGCCTGTTCCCTGTCCGCATGTGCGCAGAGCTGCTAGAAGGCAAGAGCAGCTGAGACAAAAGGGGTGACTCGGGAGTAAGGCTGGGAGGTGATTGCCCCTCCCATAAGGTATAAAGGACAGGCAAAGGTGAAGAAACCTTTGTAGGAAGCAAAGTCATTCGTTCTGTTCGGATTAATCTTTGAAGCTCTGGGTGGACTTTGTACTTTGGTTGGTTTTTCATAGTTCATTTGGCACTTTTGTTGTTGGCAGCAATTCAAAGGAGAGAAAGGTGGGTGCTTATCTTGAGGGACTGTTTGGGACTCATTACAGGCTGGGAATGAACATAATTCCCAGCATTGAAATAAAATAAGAGTTGTTTTAACTAAGCTTGTGCTTAATTACGGTCTTGGAAGCCTTGGTCAGAACAATCTAGAGGTAGTTATAGATAGATAGATGGATGTAGAGAGAGAGAGAGAGAGATTACATACATTTGATTTGTTGTGTAATCAGGATTGTCTTCTTCAGTTTGCCACCCTAAGGCCAAAAACGTACTTTTGGTTCGTTTTCTGTTTCTGCACAGTTGTTTCTTATTGTTGGGCCATGCCTCTCAGCTGTCAGATTCTGCCTCAAGGCCCACCCACATGTTCCTGTGTTTCTCTTTTATATCAGAGATATTCATAACGTGTTAAATGATTTCTGGATGCATCTAACATGGATTTGCACATTGTAAGTGTAGAAGTTTCACATATGTGTTGGGAATCCTCTGGCAAATCCATGGTCATGGATTGATGCCATTTCCTGCTGTTGAAGGTAAATCAGTGGTGGGCATGGCTTGGTGGGTGTGGCAGGGGAAGGATACTGTAAAATCTCCAGTCAGAGGTGATATTTGCCGGTTCTCTGAACTACTCAAAATTTCCGCTACCGGTTCTCCAGAACTAGTCAGAATCTGCTGAATACCACCTCTGAGGCAAATGATAGTTAAAAAAACATGTTGGTTGGCTGTTGTGACATGTGTGAAATGGCTCTGAATAATGTTTTCTTTGTGGGGCATAAGGGAATCTTTCTTCTAAAGCATTGTAAAAATAGAAGCACTCCTCCCCACGCCCATCCAATTGTAATTCTAATGATTGTCTAAGCATAAGAATCCCTGCTGTGCCAGTTTATCAAGCTTGTTTAATTATCCAGCTCTATATAGTTTCTTTTCTTTCTTTTTTAATGAACAAGACAGAACTTAGTTGAAACCCTGAAGCACCATCTAATTCTATTTATAATCCTTTGTTTAGGGTTCTCAAGCCAATTTACCTACCACATTATACTCATATCCCAGTTGAATTAAATTAATTATACAATTGAGATTGCAGCATAAAGTACTTTAGCTGAACACAGCATTCTAGTCATGAAAATTCTAAATAAATTTAAGGGATAATATGGATTTGTTCTGGTCTTATGAAAAAAAAACTTTTTCAGGTAAGGAACTGTCTGTCAGAAGAATACCATCTCTCATCAAAGTTAGAAGAAAACAAAATTTGCACAAACCTTCTAAGAAATTGACCATTTACAACAAAGTTGACGAGAGTCAAAAGTTGATCAGTGGCACAAAATCTACAGTTCAGCTAGGATACTTAAAAAAAAACCTTTTCATTTAACTAAATTGAATCCAGAGTTATAGTAAAGGTAACTAGGTAAGCTGCAATCTCATATTTTTTTCTAAATGTTTATTTTATTGTTTTAAATAGAAGATGAATAATCATTAGAAGTAGATCAAAGACTTTGTTTTATTTTGGAGTAGATACTGAGTACAAGACATAAAAGCAGCAGTATATGTTTCAAAGTTATTGCTAAAATGCTGGAAACGTGGCTATTTCTGATAAGATTCACAGTGAATCAGTGAAATATCTGTGAAGCTGCCTGGATTGGCAAATGCAATTGTGTCTTTAAAATGTTTATACACACAGCTGGTTTGGTATTTAGCCATATCATCATATGGTAGTTGAGTAACTTAATATAAGACTTGTAACTAGCAGAGCATGCTGCAAATATTACCCAGAAAAATGTGCCACAAGACCAGAAGAAGGTCCATCAACATCTTAAATGAGCAGACAAGATTACAGAACATAACTTGGATAGTTAGATTGCTTGTGGGATAAATTTGTCTGTTATCAAAAATAAGAGTATAGAATTATAGCAAATATGAAGACTCCCATCATATGGCATCTGGAAGGATGTCTCTAGGCCAACACAATGTTTGAGATTTCATTCACTGAGAGTAGAGCCCATTGTTCAGTGAGAACAATCAATCAGTGGAACAACTTTCCTTCAGATGTTGTAGGTGCTTATTGCTCCATCACTGGAGGCCTTCATAAAGAGACTGGACAATCATTTATCTGAAATGGTATAGGGTCTCTTGCTCGAGTAAGAGGTTGGACTCTATTATTCTATGTTTAATTTTGGAAAGAAATATCCAACCTCACCTGCCCTACTGTAGATACCCCAGTCCTCATTTCACATCATTTGTCTAAAGACAATAGAGAAATCTCTCCCCCCTCTCTCTCCTTTTCTTCTTCTTCTTCTTCTTCTTCTTCTTCTTCTCTTCTTCTTCTTCTTCTTCTTCTTCTTCTTCTTCTTCTTCTTCTTCTTCTTCTTCTTCTTCTTCTTCTTCTTCTTCTTCTTCTTCTTCTTCTTCTTCTTCTTCTTCTTCTTCTTCTTCTTCTTCTTCTTCTTCTTCTTCTTTTCTTCTTCTTCTTCTTCTTCTTCTTCTTCCTCCTTCTTCCTTCTTCCTTCTTCCTTCTCCCTCCATCCCCCTGCATCCCTCCATCCCCCCTCTCTCTTGGGAGAAGAGCAAGAATTGATAAAAGACTTTGATTGCAGAGCCTTTTATAACAGGCAGCAATTTTTCAAAAACCATAGTACTGCTTTAAATTAATTCCACCATTGTAATCAGGTTGAAGGAATTCAGAAAGAAAGGAGGTAATATGTGTGTGTGTGTGTGTGTGTGTGTGTGTGTGTGTGTGTTCAACCAATTGGAACGGCTCCCTCCCTTCCTCTCTATTGGATTGAGCCTGGCAGGGCTTTGGATATGGCATATCTTCTATGGTTAGTTGCTTTCCCCTGTTTCTACAGTGGAAGAATTTTCATGAAACTGAGAGCAAATGATTAGGGGAAACAGTATAGAAAGAAGAATTGATTTCGATGACAGTGATATGTGTGATTTGGTCATGGAACAAACTTTTCCTCCTAATTAGCAGAAATGTGGAAGTCTCTCTCTTTTTTTAAAAAAAGTATTCTGTATTTTTATTTCTGAGAACAGAATGCATGTCATTTGTGCAAAGAAAACAAACTGAAACTTGTGTCCTATACTATTATCTCCTGATGGATTTTTTAATTGTGTGAACTCATGCATAATCACTCCAGGAAACCTGATAGAAAATTAGCTTTTTCAGAACATTGCTTATGCCAGTGCAAATTTTCAAATTCAAGGATTGAAAAACCTGGTGCTCATGGTTTTAAATCGTAGCATCCCAAACCAAGAACATGCACACACTTTGGGGAAAACATAGGGTAAGAAGATGATAAAGTATAAGGCTACATTTCTACATAAATGACCTCTGTGATCGTATTAAGAGCAACTGGGTTCTTTTTGCTGATGATGTAAAGCTATTCAATACCACCGACAATACTGCTACCCTTCAAAAAGATCTTGACTATGTGTCAGAATGGTCAAACAAATGGCAAGTTCAAATCTCAACAAATAAATGCTCTGTCTTACATATTGGCAAAAAAAATCAGAAAATAAAATACAAGCTGAATAGTCAAGACCTTGTTGAGGATCCAAACTTTGTCAAGGACCTTGGAGTACTCATCTCTAATGATCTAAGTGCTAGAGCCCACTGTAACTACATAGCCAAAAAGGCATTAAGAGTTGTTAACCTAATCCTGCATAGCTTTTTTTCTGGTAATATCACACTACTAACTAGAGCACACAAAACATTTGCTAGACCAATACTTGAATACAGCTCATCAGTCTGGAACCCACATTACATATCTGATATTTATACAGTTGAGAAAGTCCAGAAATATTTCACAAGAAGAGTTCTCCACTCCTCTACTCATTGCAGAATACCTTATGCCACCAGACTTGAAATTCTAGACCTAGACAACCTAGAACTATGCCACCTTCGGTCCGATCTAAGTATAGTACATACAATTATATATTGCAATGTCCTATCTATCAATGAATTCTTCAGCTTCAACCATAACAATACAAGAGCACACAATAGGTACAAACTCAAGGTAAACCGCACCAAACCTGATTGCAGGAAATACGACTTCAGCAACAGAGTGGTCAATGTCTGGAATACTCTACTTGACTCTGTGGTTTCTTCCCCAAACCCCAAAAACTTTAACCTTAAACTGTCTACTATTGACCTCACCCCTTTCCTAAGAGGTCTGTAGGGGGCGTGCATAAGCGCACCAACGTGCCTACTGTCCCTGTCCTATTGTTTCTTTTTTTTCTTATATGTATCCATTTCATGTATTCATAACTATATTTATACTTATACCTGTGATCTTATAATTGCTTGACAAAATAAAATAAATAAATAAAAATAAATTTCTCCTGGTTTTCTTCTCCCTCTGCCCTCAGAGTGCTCCCATGAATCATATTGCATGTATCAGTTAATTTCCCCGAGGTTGCTCTTCCTGTTCTGACAACTAGCTTCTTCTGACCAACAGCAACTGTGGACATGATGACCTTCATCACACAGCTAGGCGACCTCTTCTATTTGAGAAGGCTGCAAAGCCATCCTCGGATGGTTGGACCAGGAAGTGTGACCACAGTAATTAGCAGGAACTTGCTGGAACTGGATACAGCACATTTAATGCTCTGCAGATTCTTGATGGCATTTGATCTTGGCGATTCAGGAGCTAAGATCATAGGGCAGGAGTTTTGAAAATGGAGAGAAATAAAAAATACCTAGATAATAATTCTCCGGTGCTGGGCTTGATGGCAGGTTGAATAAGTGCTTCTGACCCATGCTGGCAACATTTCTGAAAGGGGCGATTTGCGGTTGAAGCCCTACGAGCGAAAGGGAACCAAATTTCCTGCTCCAGTGAAAGTTAATGTTCCCAATATTACAAAGAAACAAAGTGTTACAACACTCGTTCCCCAGGTTGCAGCAATATAATTATCTAGCAGTTGTGCAATTTATGGGGGAGAAAGGTGAGATGCAGTTATGGGGTATAAAGGTGAAGGGGGGGGGGAATTATGCTCTTCAAATGCCTATCTCCTGCAAACTCTGAATATTGTCTTCAAGGCATGTGTTACATTTTTTTCTCCTGCTCCTCCCTTTCTCCTTTAGTTTGCTGTGCTTGTATTAGTCACACCCATTTATTTCTACCATAATTTATGTGTTAGTTCAAAGTTGGCAAGAGTGCAGGTGTTGCATCCAACATTTGGTCTTGCTTCAGAAGTTTCTATGAATATGAATGCCTGTAGCTTTTTTTACAAGCTTACTCTATCACCATAGCAACATGTTTGTTAACTTAAGAGCTTGTAGTTTTAATAGAACTCTTATTCAATGAGATGTGCGGTGCAGGGTTCATCCAAGTATCTATAATCTAGTTTTATTTATTCTCAGTTACATGGGAAAGATGCAGGCTGATTAGGGGATACCTTTAATTTGATTAAAAAAAAAAGTTTTGGGGAAATCAAAGGAACCTTCAGCGTTGTCAGTTCTAATTACCACAATGGGACTCAGTAGCAAAAAGGGTCTTCAGAAATTGTGTTCAATATATCCTCTTGGATTAAGGCAGAACAATTTATTTATACACTTTCCTAAACTGGCTGTTATACTGTATATAAACTAATAATAAAACTCTTTGAAAAAGTATCTGGGAAAAAGCACACTAAACCAACAATGGATTACCTTGCTGGCTGGCAAGGGACAGAAAGTTCTTCAGATGTTTTGGAGGTAAAGAGAGGGGACAGTTTATTTATTTACTTACAAAATTTATATTGCTTTCTACTCACACATGGAGACTGAAGGCAGTTTTACAGGACATAAAAACATGATGTAAAAGAAATAAAAATAATAAAATAATAACCCATCATCCCCCACCCTGATGACAACACACTTTCATACCAGCCATTTAACGGGCTCCATTCTGCCTTGAGTTCCCAAGGTCTCCTGGCAGAACCATATCTTCAGAGCCTTCCGAAAGCATGCTAGAGTGGGTGGCCTGTCTAATTTCCAGGAGGATGATCAGTGGCGGTATTCTACTGGTTCTGGTGTACTGGTAGCGCCGAAGATCAGCTGGCAGAGAACCAGTTTGCTCCGAGTCTCTCTGAGGCTCTGCAGTTGGGCCCACCTGAATGCCCTTTGCTCCTAGGTCCTTTTTAACCTCTCAACTGTTTGGCTCAGCAGAGTGGATTGCTGTGCTAAACAGCTGAGAGGTGTAGCAGTTTAGTTTTTACTGTTTTAACACATGCGCAAAGTGCGCATTTGGCGTGTGTGCACACGTGATCGTGCGAGTCGTGAACCCCTGCAGCCACGTCCACCAAGCCACACCCACAGAACTGGAGGTGGGAACTTTTGAATCCCACCACTGGGGATGATGTTCCAGAGGGAGGGAGCCACCACAGAAAGGTCTTTCTTCTGGGTCTCCTGCCAGATGTGTCTCCTTAGAAGACAGGACCCACAACATTCCTGCCTCACCACTCTTGCAGGTCGGGTAGATGTGATGGTTCTTTGTTGAATGTCTAGCCACAGTCCAAATGTCTACAGGTGTACAATTTGTTGAGTGCTTCTATGAAAAGATATTTAGATTGGCCCTTCTGACTCCCTTAATCTGGATAAATGAAGTCATTCATGTACCCAGTCCTTACTGCTGCTGTCTAGAGAAAATTCCATTCTGCAGCATCCTTAGTCAAGAGATAGTGAATGGAAAACTATTTCACTGTACTCAGCTGCCTTGTCTTTTTGTAGCTAGCAGAATCACCAATATTCCTCAGTGGCTAAATTCCTTGTCATAACTACTGGTTTCAGAAGAAGATACAAGTTGTTTCTTTTGTAGAATAAGATAAAGGAATAAATGGAGAACTGAATGGGGAAAAGAATTTCATGGTTCCTGTAGGTTTAAGGTTGCAACTAATCTTCCAGATATCATACACATATTAGAGGTAAGACTAAGGATAAAAAGAAAGAAAGAAAGAAAGAAAGAAAGAAAGAAAGAAAGAAAGAAAGAAAGAAAGAAAGAAAGAAAGAAAGAAAGAAAGAAAGAAAGAAAGAAAGAAAGAAAGAAAGCCCAGCTTGGTTCAATGACAATCAATAATAAAATTAAAAATAATAATTTGCATCTAGCTTCCAGTAGATGACTCATTCTGATTCTTTAACCCTACCTGTAAGGTAGCTCAGACAAGAAGTATTATGAATCTTTATTGTAAGGTTATCAGAATCTTGAAAACTTAATTCCACCCCCCCTTGTTTCCCTCTCCAGAAAATCACAGAGGATCTCTTCTGAAAACCTTCTCATGTTTCCTCTAATTCTGTGGGCTGATAAATACCGCACATGCTGGTTGTGCAGACTGTGATTCTTCCTTTTGTCTCCCATGGACATTCCTACATGCTCAGGGGTGGGATTCTACAGGTTCTCACCTATTTGCTAGAACCGGTGGTTAACTTTCTAAGCAGTTCGGAGAACTGGTTATTGGAAGAAATCTCCTTTTATTTTTTCCCACCCTTCTTGCATTCTTGGAAGTTTGCCTAGACTTACTGTCTCCAAAGGAGTTTTTTTTTTTCCCCCTTTGCTGGTACTTTCTCAAAGGTGAAGGGTTGTTTTAAGCTTTTTACACTGCTGTTGGAAGGAAATACTCCCCTGTTGGAGTTAGCACTTTAAAGAAATAATTGAATAATGAAGCAGAGCTGCCAGAAAGAAGCCTTTAATGATAAGGAAACCAAGATGAGGGACATTCAGCAAGGCTTCTTGGCTAGCTAGAAAGATTGACATTCAAAACGTGAGTTTACATACCCTTTCTGAGTTTTGGTCTAAAACTGGTGAACATTCAAAGTTACAATGGCACTGAAAAAAGTGACTTATGACCATTTTCACATTTATGACCATTGCAGCATCCCCACTGTCATGAGAGGCCAGGCGAGGAGAAGTGCCCCTTGATGTGAGTGATGTTGAGTTGGCCACACCCACCCAGTCACATGACCAGCAGCATCCACCAACTAAGCCACGCCTACAGAACTGGTTGTTAAAAAATTGAATCCCACCCCTATACATGCTGTTATACCACATTATTTGGGGCATATTTTTTATCAGACAGGCATCAAACTGGGAAACCAGAAGTTTCATCGGGATGGAAGGCCAAAGAACAGAGGTAAAGTGAAGTTGCCCCTCCCTTTTTAAAATGCTAACTTGAGAGACACAGAAATGTCTTTCTTCTGAATGGTGGCTGAGAGATGAAGTTTCTCAAGTTTTGTTGACTTCTTCCAGCTTTCTAGACTGTGAGATTTAGATTGATTAAATGTTTTGTATTGGAAATCTTGAAGTGTTGTTTCCTACCTTTACTTACAAAGGATACTTTATGAATAACTTAGTGTTGTGGAAACAGATTAATTTGGGGAAGATTTCCAAATTTGTCAGCATTCTTCTAAATTTGTTGCTAAGGTATAATTGTGGAACTGACCCTTGCAGTTTAAAGCAGTATAAATCTGTGATTCATTCACATTCTAGAGAATGTAAAATAGATGTGCATTTTACATTCATTAATTTCATAATTAGGAGCTTGTAAGGAAAAAATATGAGTCAATGAAGATTGAAGACTTGAATGTATGTAGTGTTTTGTGGAAATAAAAATTGTCTGACAAACTAGTATTTGTATAATGTAAAGGCTGAGCCCAGAAACTAAGATTACTCTTGTAAGCCACGATTGCACTGAAATAAATGATTAGATTGCACGTTCTTGTTTTATTAGCATGCTTTTGAAAGTGCTCACTAATTTTGAAAATATTGAACTCCAGTTTTGTCTGACAAAGAACAGACAATAACTTGGTTATTGGAAAAAGGAAGAAACAACTGCTTGTAGAATATTCTGAAGTATTTTGATGCCCGTGAATGAGAAAGAAATAGCATCATACACCAACTAAAGTGAAGGTGTATCGCAAAACTAACCAAATCAATTTATTATATGAAGTAGGGAATCCTAGAGGCATCTTGTTTTCCCCTCTGAAAGTAAGAATAGTAAATTTGTTCTCCTTTCAAGACTGCTTCATCTTGTTTCATGATAGTGTAAGTCCTAAATATCCACAAAAATTAATACAAAATTATTAAATATAGATGGATCAAACCTGGGTTTGATATTCTTGTGACTACTTCAGCTGACCTTTCAACAGTAATAAACCATCTCTGTTAAATATTGTTAATTAAAGCCATTGAACATTTTTAAAGAAAAGGATGGTAGTGGGGTTCTCTGTGATTACAATTAATTTGAATGCAAATTCTTGAAAACCCATCTAAAAGAATGTGTTTAGTTTGATGTAATACAAAATGAATGTTGTCACAACATTAAAATAGTTCAAGTTAGCATTTGGATCAATGCATTATGATCTGGCAGTGCTCTTGCACTTTTATAAAAGAGCTTCATTTGTTGTCCCGCCCCTCCCAGTTCAACATTTTACAAATTGACATAGAAATTGCATCCCAATTCCCCTGCTTGAGATCTCATACGATCGCTATGTAGAACTGGTTTTTTTGGGTGTTTTGTATAGAGTAGTCTGCTGATTTATTCTGCAATCAACTCCATTCCATTGATCTCAAGCTCAGGAGGATATTCTATTGATTACAGATTTACTGGAAAAACTCAACTATTCTACGATAGGTTGTTTACTCAAACTTTTCTTCACAAACAATGGTTTGCAATAGTAGCTTGTACTCAAATTTAGAGATTGCACATATTAAATGACAGTAAAACCAATGCATCCACTTCTTATCTTGTATTTAATTTCCAAAAACCGAGAGAGAGAGAGAGAGAGGGGGCTTTGAAAAATGATAATGTCCTAAGGGTAAAATAAGATTGACCAAGACCAGGTACCAGAAAATGGAGCTTGTAATAAAAAAAATAGTTGCAAACATTAGAGGAACATATTCACTTAGCTGTCCATTGGTTCCTGCAGTGATGGGATTCAATTTTTTTTTACTACCGGTTTTGTGGGTGTGACTTGGTGGGCGTGGCAGGGGTAGGATACTGTAAAATCTCCATTCCCTCCCCACTCCTGGAGGAAGGTTACTGCAAAATCCTATTCCCTCCCTACCTCACTAACCTGCTTTCCAGCTCCCTTCTCCTGTGCAGGATAACAAAAGAAAACCCAGCCGATCAGCTGGGACTCGGGAGGCAGAGAATAAATGGGGGCAGGGCCAGTCAGAGGTTCTCCGGTTCTCCGAATTACTCAAAATTTCCACTCCCTGTTCTCCAGAACTGGTCAGAACCTGCTGAATACCATGTCTGGGTTCCTGTGATATCCAGCTTTTACATTGGCAACACAGCACAGTGTATTCATCTACAACTTGATATTCTCTAGATGTGATGACTCCATAATATCTAGTAATCATTAGCCAACATTTCTTCTGTACTGTTTTGTCCCATTGTCAATGGAGGCCTTCCTGACCATGTCACATCCTGTGGATTTTAATTTGGAATCTTTCTAGAAGAGTTGCAGCACCCACTCTGTGGAAAACCTCTTAGAAATTTAATATTTGCCAGTATTATTATATTTTAAGTCCACACTGGAGACATTTGTATTCACCTTGACATTTGACTCTGCGTGATAGTTATCTGAGTAACTCACTACTTTATTTTACCAAATAGTGAGTTAAAGGTACTTTAATGTTATACATCATCTGGAAATCCATGGTTAGACAGGCAATATATAAATATTTCAAATAAATAAAATAAGTGGGTTTTCCCCTGCAGCAACAGCGTAACTACAAATTACTTTCAGAATCAAAGGTGGCAGCTATTAGAATGTTATATTATAGCTTCAGAAACTCAGGTGGTTTCTGTATTGGGAGCACTTTAAAATGGTTTTTATGCTATAATTTACTGATACCTTTTTGCACTTTCCCTCATGTTATTATTATCTTTATTATTATTTGCTGGGGAGAATTCTTCTAAAATCTAACTTTCTAACTACTATTTAGCTGGAGGATACATACATGTGTAGAACTTATGCTTATAAAGAGCTAAACTTGCTCAAATTCCAGAAGGGCAAATCAAGTTTTTAAGGATATTACATGCTCTGATAAAAAAAACCCTTAAACATCTTTTCATTGTGGAGAAAATAGAAGAAATATTGTATGTATGTACTGTATGTATGTATGTATGTATGTATGTATGTATGTATGTACGTATGAAGTGTGGTATCTCTTGCGTGCTATATTATATTGCCATGATTCCTCCTTTCTTTTTTAATGTAAATTCTTAAACTTACATAGAACTTCTTTTGCTGGGGATTGAAGGAAAATAATCTGATGTAATGAAAATTGCTTTCCTGAAATTCTTAGGATTCAAAAAGCAATTCAGGTGCCATTTCCAGAAGGGATTAGGAGAAAGTGAACCCAGGGTCCCTTTGAGGGCTTAAATTGCAGTTAAAGTGAGATGACTTTCTCCAGTCTCCCAGGTTTTGAAACCCACCAGAAACGGCTTCTTTTAGAATCTCTTTGCATGGCATCTTTGTAAATAGCACTTGTGATCAATCCTGATCCTCTCCTTGATCTGGAGAGAAGGTCAAGAAAGTAGCCTATTCCGCAGCACCACGATCATCAGCTCTGCTCTCTACAGAGCCTGCTTCAGCCCACCAATGTTTCCCTGGAAATGTCAGGAAACAACCCATTGTTGGTGAGACCGCCCACTTCAAGAATTCAGCCACTGATAGTTGTGCTACCATCACATTTCACTCCAGAGGTGGTATTCAGCAGGTTCTGACCAGTTCTGGAGAACAGGGAGCAGAAATTTTGAGTAGTTTGGAGAACCGGCAAATACCACCTCTGACTGGCCCCGCCCCCATCTATTCTCTGCCTCCTGAGTCCCAGCTGATCAGCTGGGTCTTCTTTTGTTGCCCTGCACAGGAGAACAGAGCTGGAAAGCAGGTTAGTGGGGTGGGGAGGGAATGGGGTTTTGCAGTAATCTTTCCCCAGGAGTGGGGAGGCAATGGAGATTTTGCAGTAACTTTCCCGCTGGAGTGGAGTGGAAATGGCGATTTTACAGTATCCTTCTCCTGCCACGCCCACCAAGCCATGCCCACAGAACAGATAGTAATTTTTTTTGAATCCCACCACTGTTTCACTCCCATCTCCACTCAGGTTCATATACTACATCTAATCCTTCATAGTAGTTAAAGTTTAAAATAGTTTCCACAGTACCAAAAGAAAATCTGATAACTTCTTTTACAAGGAGGGCATTTCTCTGCATGTATATATGTATACAAAATATTACACGAAAGTTTCAATAAAGGATGGCTATATTTCATCCTAATCATTCACTCTTAAATATGTAAGCTACATGTTCACAAGACATAGGAATGTCAGGTTTTCAATCCACTGAGTAATGGGAGCTATACGGTTATGTTTCTAATGTTGTTGTACAAGTTTTTTTTAATTATTAACCTTAATTCGAAATTACCTTACATGTAAATAAGAATTCTTCCCCAAAATCCAAATCGAATTTGTGGGATATAGGCTAAAATTTAAAACAGGCCATAATGAATTCTATGATTGTTGTTCTTCATTCATCTGACATATATCATAGTCTCTAGAACGGATATTTTCTGTTGATTCAGGTTCTAACCAAAAGCCTAGAATCACAGAGCATCATAGTATCTAGATTCTAGAAGGTTCCAAGCAGAAGAGTTTTTTGTTTTGTTTTGTGTGATGTCATTAGTGTTAACTCTAGTAAATTTAAAGAATCCAAACATTTGATGACTCTTTTTTTGTATAACTCCAAGAATTACTATTGGCCTTTTTCTTCTGAAGTATTTAAACTTCTGTTTTGCAAGTCCTATTATTTTATTACTTTTTTATTTGTTTGTTTTTTGTCAGTTCAGCTATATCCGTATTGCTACATCTATGAACTACAATTTAACCCCACTTTTTAAAAAAGAAGTGTATTCGATGTCTATCACGTTCTAGTTTAAAATCCCACAAGGTCTTGACCTCCCCATTTTCTAAGATTTTTCACATAGTATGTGTTTCCAGTAGGTTTTGTTAATTATAAACTAAAATTTTACGTAAATTCCAATGCACAATTTTTGCAAATTATCATGGTGTTGTTTATATTCAATTTGAGCAAGTTTTCTACAGTCATTAATGACATGATCTACTGATTCATCTTTGTTCATAGTCAGTGTTTGCTATCATATGAAATAAGTTCCATTTTCATTTTGAAGATATACATTGCATAGCCTGATCATGCAGTACCACAATTGTTCCTTCACTTTCTTTCTTTTTATTTCAGTTTTCCGCCATTACCCTTTGAATGTTCACCAGATTTTTCTTCAACATTATGTATGTATTAGCCACAAAAAGACTGAGATTTCCAGGAATTTCAGTTCTTGATTTTGTAGTCTTCAGTAGTTTTTTTTCTTTACAAAATCCCATCAGTATTAGTTCCTTCCTATACCTCAACTAATTATTCAAGTATTTCTTCCCTTCCAATGTTTGTATTTGCTTTACTTAGACATTATACTCCGGTCTTTATTACTAGTGAAGTAGAGTCTGTTAATATGGATAATGAAGATGATATTTTTGACTATCTTTAATCTTTGCAGTAGTCTTCCCCAATTTGGTACTCTCCAGATTTATTGAAGTTGCTGGGAGTTACAATCTCCATGTATCTGGAGTAGGTCAGTTTGGGGAAGACTACTTAAGACAGTTGCTACGCATTTAGAATTTTACCTTAATTCAGGAAGCTAGAATTAAACCATCCTTAAGGTTTTTTTTTCTTGATACGAATTTCAAATAGCTTTCTCATGGATTTTCTGGATATTCTGCATTCTCCAACAAGTAGCAACATAATTATAGAGTCAATTTGAAAATAAGGTTCAGTATTACACCTGGCTTTCAACCTATACCATAGGCAAAACAGACTCCTCATTCTTGAACTTATTTGTACAGAACTAGTTCCAGGTTAATGGAGGAACTGGTAAATTCATTCCCTCCCAAATGTTGGTTTGCTTCTGTCTTATTGGAACTAAATAAGATGTAAATTATATGGCAGACAACCGTGATGGTATGGATTTTAATCTGCCAATGCTCTTGATTTACAACATCTCTGTGGTTGATCCTGCATTTGGGATACAGGAGAAATTAAAAGGTGAAGTTACTCACAAGCTCCAGTTACGTGGTATGCCTTTCAAAGCATCTTCAGAAATAAGACTTTTTAAAAATTCTTAAAGCAGCTACCTAGATCAGTGAATAGACAATAGTGTTCTGTATTAGTCTTTACTAAGACTCAGATATTTGTTCAAAGATAGGGAGTGCCAGTGTTCATCCTGGATTTGCACAAGAACCTATGAAATCATAAACAGAAGGAAAAAAAAGAAGGGTTTCATTTTCCCTTTCCTGAAATATTTCTTAAGCAAACCAGGAAAGAAAGGGAGCAGTTAGGGCAAACTGAAATAGCAAACTAGAAACCATATAGCAATGGAGATTCTGAACATAGGGAATCATGACTATATCTGGATAGAGATATGAAGGCTGTCAAACATGTGGCTTATAGTTTTCTATATACAGCAAGAGCACTTGGTATTTAAATCATTTTAGCAGCTTCAAAATACTTGACATGCACAATATAATTCCTGTAAATATGTTGATGTAATCAAATAGGCATTATCATCTTTCATTTATAAATAGAAAAATGGGAACTGGGTTTTAAAAGAGCCGTGGTGGTGCAGTGGTTAGAATGCAGTACTACAGGCTAATTCTGCTGCAATTTGGCAGTTTGAATCTCACCAGGCTCAAGGCTGATTCATCCTTCCATCCTTCCGAGGTTGGTAAAATGAGGACCCAGATTGTTGGGAACAATATGCTGACTCTGTAAAACCACTTAGAGAGGGCTGTAAAGCACTGTGAGGTGGTATATAAGTCTGAGTGCTATTGCTAAAAGCGTTGCTGAAAGCCACAGAAAGCTGGATAAAAGAGCCAAATACTGATACCTGTTGTTGCCTTAGACCAAACCTACTGAATTTGTATTTGAGGATATATCATTGATCAAAACACTCTGGTTGTTCAAGCGAATAGGACATCATAACCTCACTGATTGGGAACAGGCACTCAGGTCCTGCAAAATATGCACCATGCCTGTATTCATTTGAATTAATCAGTCAATTAATTTCAGTGTAAGTCCAGGTCAGCACCATATATCAGGTGTTGCTACTAAAAATATTTGAAAGTTTCCTGATTTATTTGGTAGATTTTCTGAAGCTTTATTATGATGTCTTTTCAAACCTGGCAACTTTTAGATATGTGGACTTCTTCAACATATCTAGAATTTGCCATCCAGTGTGGGAATTGAAGTCCATGCAGTGCATCTTAATGTGGTCAAGTTTGAAAAACGGTGCCCTACTACAAATGCTGCTTCCCTTAGAGATGTGGAGCAAGTAATGGTCACACACACAAGAGAGATTTCCAGTGAAAGCACCATTGGCCTGGCATTGACCTTCTTGTCTTTCTGGTGTTCATGAAAGAGATTTTACTCCCTCAAGCTTTTAGCTGATAACTTTACATCTGCTAGTTTGATTTTACTGCTGCTTTTACTTTTGCTTTTAGCTACTGGTTTTGCTGTTGATGTCATTTTAATTGAATGTCAATATCATATACTTCCCTCTTGGTTTTATTATAGCTTTGAGAACTGCTATGGAAACTTCAGTGAAGGATGACCTTGGAATCTTTTCAATAATAGAATAAAATAAAATAATGGCACCATAGTCATTCCGATCATGAAGCTGTGCTCATGCTTCTGTTCTGAGAAAATCTCAGCTTGCTTTGAATCTAAATCTAAAAGAAAAAAAAAAGAGCACCATCCATAAAAAAAAAAATCTTCTGGATTTGCTGTCACCTATTTAACATTACTGATGTTATGGAATCCCCAATGATTCCATTTCTCCAATATGTGTATGTTTGTTTAAAGTATTTATAGTCTAGCACTTCCCTCTCAACTCAAAGGGCCCTAAAAAGTTTTACAAATATCACTGTATAGGAGTTCTGGCCATTAAATTTGCTATTCAAATGACATGGAGTATAACAGTGGTGGCTAACCTTTTTGGGCTCCTGTGCCAAAAATTGTGCACATACTCGCGTGCCAGCACCCAGAAGGCAATGTGCGTGGCCACCCCCTGCCCCCTGCACATGCGTGCACGATCCCCCCCCCACCGCCCCCTTATCTGCACTGCACACACCTCCCAAATGATTTTCGGCCCGTTTGAGGCCTTTTTCGACCTCCCAGAGGCTCGAGGGAAGCCTTTGGAGGCCAAAAAAATGGGCCCGTTTAATCACTTCTGGTATTTCCAGAAATACAGGAAAGTGATGAAATGGGCCTGGATTTTGGCCTCCAGAGCCTCTGGGAGGCCAAAAAAAGGCCTCAAACAGGCTGAAAATCAGCTGGGAGGCACGCGCATGTGCAGTGAAGTGAGTTTGCCTGGGGCTCGTGTGCCTGCACAAATGGCTCTGCATCAGGGATGGGATTCAAATTTTTTAACAACCGGTTCTGTGGGTGTGGCTTAGTTGGTGGGCATGGTTTGGTGGTGATGTGACTGGGTGGACATGGCTTGGTGGTCATGTTATTGGCTGGGTGTGGCCAACTCAATACCACAATATCACTCACATCGAGGCACGCATCTCCTCGCCTGGCCTCTCATGACTGTGGGGATGCTGCAACAGTCGTAAGTGTGAAAAATGGTCATAAGTCACTTTTTTCAGTGCCATTGTAACTTTGAATGGTCACTCCACACAAGCAAAGTACCAGCAAAGGAGGGGAAAAAAAAAACTCCAGAGACGTTCCTGAGACAGGAAGTCTAGTCCTGCCAAGAATGTAATAAGGGTTAACGGAGAGGCAGTTTCTGTAAGCAACACCAGAAGGTTTCCTTCCTGCCTTCCTTACAGGATTAGGCCAATAATTTCTTCTAACAACTGATTCTGCTTAGAATGTTAATAACCGGTTCTAGCAAATAGGTGCGAACTGGTAGAATTCCACCCCTGCTCTGCGTGCCACCTGTGGCACAGATGCCATAGGTTCGCCATCACCGGTGTATAAGGAAATTGAAAGGGTAGGGCACAATAATATAACAATTCATGTAGTGATTCTTCAAAGGTACAAGGGCACTGAAAAAATATACTTATGGCTGTTTTTTACTGTTTTGACTTTTGCAGCATCCTCATGATCAGACGGTCAAAATCCAGATGCTCAGCAACTGGTTCATATTTATGAACATTGCTGCGTCCCAAGGTCCTGTAATAAGTTTTTGCAACCTTCTCACAAGCAAAGTCAATGGAGAAGCCAGGTTCATTTAACAACTGGGTTACTAACTTATCAACTGCAGTGGTTCACTTAATAACGGTGGCAAATGGGGGGCAAAACTCATTTAACAAATGTCTCACCTTACAACATAAATTTTGGACTCAGTTGTGATCATAAGTTGAGGACTCCCAGTAGGGTAAATTTGTGCATTCATTTATAAAAGAATAATTTGAAGATAAATAGCTTTTGGCCTATGCCACTTGGTCATAATAATGATCAACTTTATAGAAGGCTGAAATGCCCAGGTATGTGGGTTTAAATTGTCGACAGTACCGGGAATCAGTCTTCTTGGCTAGGACTCAATAATGTATCTCCAATCCCTTCACATGGCTGATCTTGGCTGCTGGACTCGAACATGGCTGAAATCTCTTGGACATTTGTGGTTTTGTGGTGTTGGAAGTTAAAACCCACCCATCTCCTAGGAAAATGAAATATTTTAGGATATACTAAAAAGACAGAATACTTCCCTAAAAAAGAAAAGTAGAAACTCAGAGGCAGAAACTCAGCTGCCCATCTTTGCTAATGAACCATTACTCTGGCTTGGGCCAGTCTATTTTACATAACAAAGATCTACTCCAGGTAGAGCTATAATGGGAATTACCCAAAGCCCTTTCATTACATCATTATCCAGCAAGGCTCAACCAAGCCTGGGACTCAGGACAGCCTACAGAGTTGCCCCTGCATGGCTCCATGGGAGTCTGACAACCAATCAGAATACAAGCTCAAATTCAAATCCCAACAGAGGGTATAAAACCCAGGCACACTCAGCATCTTGCCCCTTTTCTTTTCCTTCACTCAACATCTTGAAGCATGTGATCATCCTTTTCACATTGGAGCTCCAAGCCATGTGGTCCTGTCCACCATTAAACCTTCTTTCCAAGCAGTCACCATTTTCAGTGCCTTTCTTCCCCCACTTGAAACTGAACCCAGAAGGATATTTCTTCCAAGAGTGGCTAGACAAGAATCTTGAGGTAAACCACATTAAAGAACCCTCTGTCTGCCTGAGAGCAGGGCTCCCTCATACCCATAGCAGCTGAATTCTTTTGCTGTGGCTTCTTGACTTTCCCGCACTGCAGAAGTCTTCTTGCTCAGGACTTCAGGGTGGTGAATCTGAATGGCTGTTGTCATCTCTGCCCTGAGAACTGGCTCTTAGCTTATCTCTTACTCCAGGACCTTTTATTAAGTCACTGCTTCTATACAGTCCCAAGAACATCCTTTCCAACACCAGACTAACAATTTCCTGTGCACTAGTATTTGGCATTTTCCTAGCTGATTTAAGTTCCAGCTTTTCATTGCTGCTGCCAAAATTAACCAAAGACGGTGGAAATGTCTTAGTGATATATAGCCTGGGTTAGTACCTTCTGTTTTTTCCTTATGGGAAACTTGCGCTATTAAAATAGATCAAGCACTAAAAAATTTATGAATGGGAAAATGCTCATAATCATAATCTTTGTTTCCTGCATATAGTGACTTGTTTATTTTTTCAGGCTTCTCAAAAAGTGAGGTTCCAAAATTATTTCACACAATAAACAGTTAAATGTCTTAAGCCATAAACAAATAGCTCAAGAAAGATATATGGTGTTTTAAAAATAAAGAAAAGTCACCATTCTGCTTTTTAAAAAAATGTGTAACTGTAATAGTGACTGGGAAAAGAGAAATACCTGCTACCCAAAAGACCAATAGGAGCATTAGGTTCACTTCTTGAGAAAGGCATTCCACAGACAAGGTCTCATAACCAAGCAGGTTTCACCCTTTAAGCAGGTCACATTTTGCAAGAAACAGAAATAGACAAAAGAAAAAGAAGGAAACTATAAAGTAAGAGAAATTATGTTTTAATTAGTATACTATAATTCACACTCAGATGCCCCATTTTAGTCTGCACACAACAACTTAAAATTGAGAATATTTCTTTTAGCTGTGCTGATACACAAATACAAAATCTAGATCTCCCTGGTCCCAGTGGTGTCCAGGAGCAGATTTACAGACCCCTCACATCCTGGACATAAACTGTTTCAACTCCTTCCCTCAAAATGACGCTATAGAGCACTGCACACCAGAACAACTAGACACAAGGACAGTTTTTTCCCCTGAACGCCATCACTCTGCTAAACAAATAATTCCCTCAATACTGTTCAACTATTTACAAAGTCTGCACTACTATTACTGTTAAATCTTGTCATCACTCATCCCCTCCCACTTGTGACTGTATGACTGTAACTTTGTCGCTTGTATACTTACGATTTATATTGACTGTTTCCTAGTATGCTTTGATTGCTTATTGTACCCTATGACTATCATTAAGTGTCGTACCTTATGATTCTCGATTCTTGACGAATGTATCTTTTCTTTTATGTATTCTGAGAGTATTTACACCAAGACAAATTCCTTGAGTGTCCAATCACACTTGGCCAATAAAGTATTCTATTCTATTCTATTCTATTCTATTCTATTCTATTCTATTCTATTCTATTCTATTCTATTCTATTCTATTCTATTCTATTCTATTCTATTCTATTCTATTCTATCTTATCCTATCCTATCCTATCCTATCCTATCCTATCCTATTCTGATAAGAGGCATTTGATCATAGTTCATATCAAACCTTTACTACAATATTTTGGCCTGAATGCAGCACTTAGACTACTTTGAAAATCAAACCTACATTAAGTGCATTGCACAAATCCAGATTAGAGATGACCAGAGCATTAATGCCTGTGGCTCTGATTTGATTTCTTCAAGAAAGGGTGTTCTGTCTCGCCTTTCCTCTTTCCCAAAATATGAAAGAGTGCAAACTCACACCAACACAGGCAGGCAAGCTGTCTCGGACTTCACAGAGTTAATTCTTTGGAACTGATAATATTCTTGGCATTCCCACATGTCCTGCCTGCCAAGTCCAAACTGATAAAGTTTTACTCACAGAAAATCACAAGGCAGTCCACAAAAATAGTCATTCACGAAGAAAATCTGAAGTAAGGTTAAACTTTGTCCCATACAAAGTTTCAGGAGAAAACACACCCACTTTTATCCCCTGTGGGGTGTGGCTCAATGACTCAGCTCACTCTCTGACCCTCCCACGCCTCCTACATTGCTGCTCACATTTCTCCCTACGACGCTGCTTAGGATCGAGCCAACACTCTTCCTCTTTACTCCCTGTCAGGGGCTCCGATATGCCTTCCTCCTGATTAATCTCAGGCTGTTCCTCTCGGTTGTCTGATGGAACCTGAGGCATTATCAGGGAGGAAGGTCCTGGGGAGGAAGGCATTGCCAGAGAGGAAGGTCCTGGGGAGGAAAGCATTCCCAGTTTCTCCTCCTCATCTTCCAGGTCTTCTTCCTCTGACAGCATAGGCTCGGGAATCGTGGCCACAACAAATGGGTATCCAACTAAAAGGGATTGGGAAGAAATATTCCAAGTCAGCAACATCCACCAAGTATTCAGGAACAGGCTGGGCTTAGGGATACACTGACACTGTGAAAGTGAAGATTATAGGTACAGTGGTGGAATATAAGCCCTGAAATAGACAGTAGTAACTGCCTCCAAGACTGTTCATTTGCTCAAATAATTAGCATAATTACATAACCCAAAGGTAGAACACCTGTGGCCCTACTTAGGTTGCTGAAATTCAACAGTAGGTTGTTGAATTTGTATGTACTGTCTGCACTACAAAAGATGTTGAAAGCCACAGTTTAACAAGATCTGGGAGTTCTCTAGTTCCAATATAACTTCTACTGTAGCTAACTGGTCATGTAATTATTTTGTGTTGGCGGTACTGGAGTGATGTCTTATTACACAATGAAACTAGAAGAACCCAAAAAGTTTTTAATCAGCCCATGTGGATAACATCAAGGTTACAACTCATTGTAACTGAAGATTCTAAACTTCAAACATGTTGCCCTACTAACTTACTGGCTTGTATTATACTTTTAAAGTACTTTCAGAATTATGAAATATGCAGGATCCTAAATAAATCCTTTCAAATAAAAGGCTGTGGAGTAGGAAAGATGATTGGGAAAAAAAGAATTTGGCAATCTGAAATGGCTTAGGGTGGTGTTTTTTTTTCTTTTGAAGTGGCTAACAAAATTCATCAAAGCCATTAAAGCATAAAGCTGCACTTTTTAAAAAGTGAGAATTGAAGTTTGTTTATTGTGGTGTGGAAGAGTCTTTGCTAACCCATCACAAATGAGGATAGGATAAAGAAAACTTGCCCAATTTTTGCTTTTAGCAAAGATTTATTTCCGAGAAAGGGGCAAATCCACTTGCTGTGATACCAATTAGAAGAACAAGAAGCATGACATTGCAAATCTGGGTATTAAAAATGTAAATCCAAATCCCAAGGGTGCCTGGATCACAACTAAAAGAGATGGAGGACAGAATGTGTCAAGTGATAACAAGAGTGGTACTCAAATGGCTTTGCTGTCTGATTATCTCCCGGCTTCCATGCTGAAGCTAAACCTTACCAGAGGTTTAGACTTTGAAGCTTCCAATAATGGAAGAATATCTCAACAAGAACAGATGTGAAAAGAAACAATATTAGCAGATTTGATCTAAGTCCCTAACTAAATGCCTTCCTTCCTTCCTTCCTTCCTTCCTTCCTTCCTTCCTTCCTTCCTTCCTTCCTTCCTTCCTTCCTTCCTTCCTTCCTTGAAACAGTTCATACCCTCATTCTCTTTTTGGCTATAATCATGTAGAAGTTGTACAGTATCATTTTCATCCAGGGAGACATTTCTGTCTAATAATTTTCACATTACAACGCCACCATAGTAATTAAAAGATTAAAAACCAAATGTCTAATTTGGAGGTGACATCTGGCGAGATGGCAATGCAGGAGGCTGCCTTTACTGAGCCCCATCTGATAATTATAAAATTTATTTCATTTAGGAGTAGTTTTCATTGAAGCATATAGCAGCAGTATCAGCTGTGGTTTGACTGCAACAAGCAAAGTTTACTGCAGAACTGTGGTGTGCTGATAACAAAGAATGTAAAGTAAAGGTGGAACTTCAAGAGTCTTATCTAGCAAATTTTATTTTAGCTTTCCCAAGTGTAATACAGGCAGCCAGTTAGTAAAACTGAGAGTACTTACTGCAGGAGGATGGGAGTATGATTGAGAATATAATGAGTAGGACGGCTACTATTATTATTTGTTTGATTGGGAGGTAGTTTTAACATGAGGATGGGATGGACTCTATCCAGAAACTTTTCATGCTGAAATGATATTATTTAGGCATCCTGAGAGAATTTCATTGCTTCTAAAAACCAAAGGAATGCACTCCCTTCCCTTTGTGTCTAAAACATCCAAAACCCAAAAGAATCAGCAAAATTATTTTCTGGTAGTTAAATCTTATTGTGAATAAAATTATATATTAAACCATATTTTAAAGCATTATATATATGATTATAAATGATTATATATTTTTAAAATAAAATAGTATACAATTGAAGAAAATGTATTTCTTGATAGGCACAAATTTAATTTATAGTCTTAGATGTTTATTCTTCCCTCTTCCAGGAGTTCATAGCACTTTCTCCTCCATTCTTTTTATAACAAGCCAAGAGCCCCGTAACTCACTTTGTTTGATTGCTCAAAGTCTCCAAGGAAGCTTCTGTAACTGAGAATACATTGCAACATGAGTCTTGCTACTCTTGTCCCAATGTTTTGGTGAGGTTAGCTTAGCCCCAATGCTTATGACCTTCCTGTAGTCCCTTAAAATGTGATTCTTTCAATAGGGATAGCAATAGCACTTAGACTTATATACCACTCCGCAGTGCTTTACAGCCCACTCTAACTGGTTTACAGAATCAGCCTATTGCCCCCAACAATCTGGGTCCTCATTTTACTGACCTCAGAAGGATGGAAGGTTGAGTCAATCTCTAGCAGGTCAGAATCAAAGGAATTGAACTCTTGGCAATGTGAGCAGAGTTAGTTTTCAATATTTCATTCTAACCACTGTACCATCATGGCTCTTTGGTAACAGGGTGCATGCTGGATGCATCATGTTTCGATGTACTTCCCTCTTGTGAGCTTTTTTTTTTAAAAAATGAGAGCAGTGTTCCAATATTTGAGGGGCTGCCACAGAGAAAAAGGGGTCAAGCTATTTTCCAAAACACCCGAAGGCCAGACAAGGAACAATGGATGGAAACTGAACAAGGAGAGATTTAACCTAGAAATCAGGAGAAACTTTCTGACAGTAAGAACAATCAACCAATGGAACAGCTTGCCCTCGGAAGCTGTGCGAGTGCCATCACCTGAGACCTTCAAGAAGAGATTGGACTGCCATTTGTCAGAAATGGTATAGGGTCTCCCGCTTGGACGGGGGGTTGGAATAGATGACCTACAAGGTCCCTTCCAACTCTGTTAATCTTAATCTAATTTTAATAATTTCTCCTTCAGCCTGCTACCCTGAGTAGGAAGGAAAAGAGAGATGCCCTATTTTCTGCTGCTGGGGTTTCCCTTTCTGTTTATTTCCCTGGATTACAGTGAAAAAGCTCTGGTTGCTGTTTTGGGCAAATTTATATTGAGACAACCACAAGCCAGCAGACCTGTACCAGCAATGATCAACGACAGCAGAACTTTTTCAGTAGAAATCCATGGCAGAGGGGGCTGTAGGTAGCTCCTATAGCCTGAATGTATTTCATCCATAGCACTGCAGTGTCATAATGCAAAATTAGTTCATGCAATCTGTGATACAAGAAGACAGAAGGTATCGTGACATCATGACACTTCTTTACATGTGATTTATGACTACAGGTAGTCCTTGACTTACGGCCACAATGGAGCCCAAAATTTATGTTGCTAAGTGAGACATTTGTTAAGTGAGTTTTGTCCCATTTTAAGACCTTCCTTGTCTTGGTTGTTAAGTGAATAACTGCAGTTGATAAGTTAGTAACTTGCTTGTTAAGTGAATCTGGCTTCCCCATTGACCTTGCTTGTCAGAAAGTCCCCAAACAGTGATCATGTGACTCTGGGACATTCCGTCGTAAATATGAGTCAGTTGCCAAGCATCTGCCTTTGGACCATATGATTATGGGGATGCTGCAAAGGTTGTAATTGTGAAAAATGGCCATAAGTCCCTTTTTTCAATGCCGTTGTAACTTTGAACGGTCACTAAATGAATTGTTGTAAGTCAAAGACTACCGGTACAATTGAGTCCAGAATTTTGGTGGTGAGTCACTGCAGTTGTTCGACTCGATTTGATTTTACAACCATATTTACAATGCTTGTTAAGCAAATCACCACAGTTGTTAAGTGAATCCTATGGTTGTTAAGTGGATCATGTGATTGGAAGCCTGAATCCAGCTTGTCCAATGGGTGTTATTTTGCTGGTTTTACAAAATAAATAAATAATGTAAAATACAATTGTGTAACTATGGGATTGTACTGCCTGTCATAAATGTAAATCAACTGCGAAATGCCTGAAATGCAATCATGGGACCACATGAGTTGTGATGCAGCAGTTGTATTTTCAAACTCAGTAGCTTTTTTTTTTTTTTCAAATCTGTTATAACTTTGAACAGTTGTTAAGTGACTGGTCATAAGCCAAGGATTACCTGTAGTCATTTGGGGCTTGTGGTGAGAAATGGATACCTGTGAAATCAAGTGTAATTTAATTACCCAAACTATATTTCTATAGTATTTGAAATGTAAGAGATGCAACACTATCCCTGTAATTTCAACTATATATTATTCTATCCGATATGAGCATAACTATTCTGCAATGTTTTATTAAAAGAGGCTTATGTAGTCAGGGAAGCCTGAAACACCAGCGAATCAAATTTGGTGAACGGAAATAAATCAGCTTTCTGGTTAATTGTGCTGGCACAATTTTGAAAAATTCTGATGATTTAGAATTGGAAATAGAAGCAAAAAGTTGAAGACTGGGACAATAATTTGTTGTGACTCCGAGACTTGAACCTGATCAGTCAGCAGATGTGGGTTCGAGTGATGAAGAAGATCTGGCACTGAGATTCGAGCCTGCATTATTAAGTGACTTAGAGGGGAGTCAAGTAGAGGGAGAGGAGTTGGATTTGAGAGATGAACCTGATTTATTGGAGGATACAGAGTCCATTCCCTCCCCTGAATCTACTTCCCTAATTACACCTCAGGTGTTAACTGTTAATCAGGAAAGTGTGTCAGAGATTTCAAGCGGGGATGAAACTGCCGGATGCTGGATAAATGCCAGGACTAGGAGAAGATTGAGACGTCAATCTCAATTAGAAAAGAGACGTCCAGCAAAGGATTAATTAATGAGATTGACACGCCCTCTCTTAGAGGATATAAGGGAGTGTACGAGTTCGTAAGCTTTGCTGGAAACAAAGTGAGTTTTGCCTTGGAAAGAATTGCGTCTGATTACTGCGTTGTGATTTACGAACTATACAGAATTGCCGGACAGATTCTAGGAGGATTGCCAAAGGACTTTGATAACAGAGCAATTGAATCTTCTGTCTCTGGTTTTGTTTACGTAAAGTATTTGAACTCTGTAACTCGAAGTTTTCATCTGTGGATACAGGTGGGACAGAACATTAATTGATATGCTTATTCCAGGGGTGGGCTTCAAAATTTTTAGCAATGGGTTCTCTGCCTGGTTGCTGGGTGGGTGGGGCCATGCTGGGCATGGCCTAGTCAGCTTCCTGCACCACAGCAGGGGGGGGGAGGTGCTTTTTGCCCTCCCCGGGCTCCAGAGGCTTTCCTTGAGCCTCCGGGAAGGCGAAAATGGCCTCCCCGGGCTCTGAAGGCTCTCTGGAATCTGGAAACGGGTCCATTTACAGCCTTTACCCTCCCTAAGCCTCCATGCATGTCTTCATCCAAAACAGGCTGTGTGGGGACTCCTGGGATGGGGATGGGGCAGGGGTGGGATTTGGGATTCTCTGAATTGCACAGAATCCTAGCTAGGGGCTCTCCGAACCCCTGCGAACCCCCAGCAGCCCACCCCTGGCTTATTCCATAACAATAAGAAAGAACGGACAACCTTTGAGACAAGGAGCACATCCGGAATTTTGAAAGCCGTGATGGCTGGGGAATTCTGGAACTGAAGTCCACAAGTCCTATTTAATTTTTCTAACCATTAAAGCCATCTTTCAAAACAAAAAAACAAAAAACAAAAACCGAACCAAACCAAAAACTAGCTGAAGCAAGAACCCTGCTATCCAGCAGGGATGTGTTTTGGGGCACTTTGCTTCTTTCAAGCATTACTTTGCCTGTTCCTAGATAAATCTTAGTTACTGACAGGGCATTTACGTGGGTCACACATGATGCTTCTCTCTACTCCGTAACAAAGATTCCTCATTATTGAAAATGTCTCCTTTCTCCCAACATGCCTAGACATATCAGTGTAAACTTATGATTAAAAATCTGCAGAAGTGTAATTTCTAATAATTTGGTAATTATTTTAAAAGGGTTCATTCACACATGTAGTTTATTGTGATTAGAGGGTTCTCAGCGTAGCCTGCTCTTGAAGCACTTGCCAGCAACCACAGGGATAATTGGCTCTAAATCCTCTGAAATTCATACCTCATTAAATAAGGCTGTCAGCAACCCTGCTGTAATCTCCTTGCTGAATCCTTTTTAGATTTGCCTGGCTGCTATGTCCTTTCTCCTGTTCTTGTTAATCTGCAGAAGGGAAGCCCTTTTATGTTCTTTGTAGTGGTGTCCAAGAAAATCAATTTTATTTTGATACCTCATTTGTTTTGTTTTCTTTTTTTAAAAAAAAATCTTTCACTGCAGTTTAATTTTTGTTTTGTTATTCATTTGTTAAAATTGTGTTTTACAAATAATTTATAATAGACAACTTCATGACTTCAATGAACGTTTGTGTACATAGAATACTATTTCCCTCACTTCAGTTGATTTTACCCAAATATGACAGATATGATGTTATTTTGAAGTATTTGGGGAAGAATAATGACTGCGGCAAAAGTTAGATTTCCCCCTTTTTTCCTAAATGGAAGTAATGGAAGTCTTTGTGTTAGAATACATGAAAAATGAATGAAATGCATCAAATGATTACATGGGTTCTTGAACCAAGGTTTAGCTCACCTCCCTATTTTTTTTAGCATCTATGGTAAGTGGTTATGGGAATGGGGAATTGATGGCCACAAACACAATGTGATCTGGAATGAGGTAGTTGTGATCTGTTGGGAGACAAATTTTGCTATGCCTCAACTTTCCAGTAAATTGTACTTTTTTTTCCTGCTAACATTATTAAATTTGACTGTACAGGTATAGAATAAAGAACACCCAGCATTGATAATAATACTTATGAAAAATATCTTGGAATAGTACTAGAACACAATATGAATTGGAGTTGATACTGTGATTTTGCCTGGATCAACAGTAGAATAGTAGAATACTTTCCACATCAGGGAAAGTAAGAATTCTACTTTATTCATATTCATCAGAACCCATCCTGATCATTTAGTTCACTGTTGGGCATCACATTTCAAGAAGGATTCAGACACCTGGAACAGGTTTTGAGAAGGACTATATAAATGACAGGAGACTGGTTACTACGTCCTATGAAAAGTGATGGACAGCACTGGAAATATGGAATCTGTACAACAGAACACAGAGGGGTGTACATATATGATGGAAATCTTTAAATACCTGAGAAGGCCAAATCCTGTTTTCTATCATTCTAAAGCAGGGGCGTCAAACTCGATTTCATTGAGGACCGCAATAGGGTTATGTTTGACCTTGGGCGCCCAGATGGGCATGTCTGAGGTGTAGCCATGGTGGGCGTGGTCAGCTTGACATCATTTGTGTCAGGGGGCTCCTGTGGTGGCCTGGTTGAGGCTGGGG
Organism: Notechis scutatus; assembly: GCF_049901735.1. Taxonomy (NCBI): domain Eukaryota; kingdom Metazoa; phylum Chordata; class Lepidosauria; order Squamata; family Elapidae; genus Notechis; species Notechis scutatus. The sequence continues at coordinate 154,653,486 of NC_142009.1, read as the reverse complement.
GAATCCTCCTGCAGCCTCCTGCCAGTGAAAACAGAGCCTGGGAAGGCTGCATGTGGCCCTCTCGAGCTCCATTTTTGGTGACAGAGGCACTGTGGGCTGGTCCTTTGCTATTTCCAGGGTGACCCTGAGGGCCAGATCTAAGCACCCTGTGGGCTGGATTCAGCCCGCAGGCCTTGAGTTTGACACCTCTGTTCTAGAACATCTAGCACAAATGACAAGAAAGCACACTCTGGCTTGCATAAGAAACAGTAGAAGGCTTTTGACTAGTTGCAATAGTAAGCTTCCTTTACAGTATATATTTAAATCTGGAAAATTCCACTTTGAAAATAGTTAGTTTGAGATTCAGTTGGAAAGTTTGGGTAGAAGCTGGGATCATTATTATGCAGGGGCTATTTTAAGGATTTTTCCTGCAACCAAATTGAATTTGGTCTTCCCAACTTGCAACAGTGCTGGTAACCTTCAACTTAACAATGCTCTAATAATGGATCAACATAGGCCGGATGCTTTGGCTGCCTCCAAGGTACCTGAGATGCTTTCAGACTTGATGGAATCCACAACAGAATTAAAACCTATAATGCATCTTTATAAATATACCAAAAGAAGGTACAAAATAAAAATAAAACAATAAAAGGATTAAAATGTATACCTATGAGGAAAAATTGATTAACCTTATCCATGATGTAAGAAGAAAAATAAATATTGATTGGGAAGCCTAGGCAGTTAGGCAATGGAGTTGCACAAAGCACAGTAACCTTTCTAGAACAGACAGAATAGACAGCATCAAACTTTCTCTCCCTCAGTTCTTCCAAGAAATTTTTGAAGCAGGGCCTTTATTAAGACTAAGGCCCAAGCTTCATAAAAAGGGAAGTGCAATAGGACATTCCAATCTCCCAACTCACAGGGACATAATCCATCCTGCATTGGAGTATTGTGAGTCCTAGATTAACTACTAAGCCAAATGAGTACGTACTTAGAGCATTAAGAGGAAGGCAGTACTGCAGAATTCTTTCCTCTAGCTATCCTGACCTTATAATTCTTTTACTGCCACATTCAACTGTAATGATATATTTTTTCATAATTGTTCTTATCTGTTGTGTTATGTGTTACAAAAACATTTTCTTTGTCATAGTGAATGACTAAAGTTTAAATGTTTGAGTCTTAATGAATTGTCACTCAAACAAGGGAAGGGCTGAGGGGCACCATTGTTGAGCTGGGCGTAGGACATCAAGCGTCCCTAATGGATGCTGTATTATTATAGTTCACTTCTATTAACATAGGTGGCAAAATATTGAAGTTCAACAGGGCTTTCTGTGCAGCACATTTAAGATATTAATTAGGGAGCCAGGGTGAATGGCTGTCCACAAAGAGTATCTCCATGGGTGGAGGGATTTATGCTCTACTTATCCTGAAGATGAACAGCAATGGCGTCTTACTTCAATTTCCAGTGGAGTCCCTCAAGTTCACATGAAACTAAGTATTGAATTGAAAAGCCATAGTATCTAAAACCTAATTCAATACCTTTATTCCCCAATAAGATTAAAAACAATCAAAAAGAGGCAAAGAAATCAGGCCTCTCTCATAAAAAGAATCTAAGGCAGCAAAGCCTTGCATGAGCCATTAGAAAAAACCAGACCGAATTCTAAACATAGCCAAGAAGAGTTGGATATGTTCTGAAGGACTTGGAGTGTAGATGTCAACTAAAAAAATACTTCTTTGGTCTTTTTAGTTGCCAGCAGAACAGGAGTGGGGAAAGTAGTGCATTCCTTAAATGCTTCAGATAATTGCTAGGCAGCCGAAGCTGTTGGCACGCAAGATTATTACTGGAGAGCATGATTGCTGACTCTTGGCTATGGATGTCCCATTGGAGAATATACATCCAGTGGGTGAGGGGAAGACCAGGATCAAGAGTGAAATGAATGATGTGTCTTAGAGTTGGCTGGACCAAGGTAACGCTTACATGGTCACTCCTAATAAATCATTTTTTTTTTTAACTCTGAGAGATGTGGCTAGAGACTTATGATTTGAATGGGGGTGGTTTGTCGGAGCCCTGACAGTAGATCTGAAACATTTGGACTGTTTGGACTGCTTCAAGGGATCTTAAGTCTTTGTAAATGCAAATCTGAGAACTGTAAAGCAAAAGACTAATCACTTCAGTTTTACAGATGCTGATAACAGCGGACACATTATTACGGCTTCTGCTATCCGCGAAAGACAGAATTGCATTATCAGTCTTATGGGCCTGATCAGTGACATCTTTTATTTGTTCCCTCCAGGCAGCAGAGGACTGAAATATAATTCCTGGATATTTAAAAGCCTATGGAGATATTTATTTTCTAGCAATTATTTTTGTCTTAGAATACTGAGTGAAGAGCCTGTCTCCTCCCCATTCTAAAGTAAGGGCTTGCTTAAAGACTATGCCTTAGCCTCCTTGCTTCGGGGAGGGCAGGGCTTCCTCATTACCATAAAAAGGAACTGAAATGGATTCTTAGCTAGTTTGGGAGGATAAAATAGAAATGAAAAAAAAGAAGGAAAGAAACCTTGCTCCATTCTTTTTCTGGTGCATATTGGCTTCTTGAACATTTAACTTCCATTAAAAATATTATCATTAAGTTTCAAAAGTAGGAGCCCTCAATCCATAGGAGAAGCTTCCAGCTACATCCAGAATCTGTCTTTGGTAAATAAATCATTTTTAGGCAGTAAAGAAGAGATAAAGAGCAGCACTCTATGTGTTTAAGCAGAGACAGGACAGCCATCAGATGTAGATAGAAGGAAAGAAGCAAAATGTGATGGCATCTTCCTCATTTTATTTTTTTAATGATTTCTGTAACTAGGTCTCATCCTCACTTCTCTCACTTATTTTATTTATTATTAGATTTTTTATCCCTAATTTATTACTTTATAAGTAATTCAAAATGGTGAACTTATATAATATTCATTCCATCTCTTATTTTTCCCACAACAACTCTGTGAGATGGGCTGGACTGAGCGAGACTGACTGGCCCAAAGTCACCCAGCTGACTTTCATTCCTAAAGTGGGATTAGAACTCACAGTCTCCTGGTTTCTAGGCCAACACCTTAACTACTATACCAAACTGCCTACTCTCACTTAGCCTCCCCACTCAGAATGCACAGGTTAAGTGACAAAATAATCACTGCTTGCCTTTAAGCACAGGGACTTGTACTACTTGGTATAATGACTATGGCAGTGATGGCTAATCTTTCCGTCCTTGCGTGCCAAAAGTGCGAGTGCGTAGATGCGCGTGTGTTATGATATGTACAGAATAACCCTTGAGTAACAAGGATATGCACATGGAAATGTTTATGAGAGTAGTTATGAATAATTATTCAGCTACACACAGATATACTAAATTGAATTAAAGTTTACTTGAAGAAATAGCACAGTCCAACAAATGGTCCAAGTCATATACGTTTAACAGTCCAAAGAATATCTAATTACAAAGTCTTCTTACCGGTTGCCTTTGTCATTTACAGTAAACAGATATCAAAGTATAAGCAGAGCATAAATACAACAGAGAACCTTAGATAGCAACAGAATGCCAGAGAGAGCAATCTATGATCTCTAGCTCCCTCTTATGGCAATTCACAATACAATCAACCAATTGGAATATAGTATAATCAATACAGTGATTTTGCCTTAAAGCTACTAACATACATTGTTGGTTTATATATTGCCAACCCAACTAATTGGTGGACAGATTCCTAACAGTGTGCGTGCATGTATGCCAACATCCATAAGGCAATGCACGCAGCCCCCCCACGCCCCCTGAGCATGCACGCATGACCCCTGTGCACACACTGCACATCTCTGCACATGCTCATGCAATCCCCCATGCACTGCACGTTTCTGCACATGCGGTGTGTGACCCCCGTGCGTGCCCCTGCCTTTCTGTGCATGTGTGTGCATCTCCTGTGTGCCCCTGCCCCCGCACATGCACGGCAGCTACCCAATGATTAGCTGGCAGGCGTGTGGCATGTGCACATGCGCAGTGGACCTGCTCTGGGGCGACAGCTCGCGTGCCGGCAAAGATGGCTCTGCATGCTACTTCTGGCATGCGTGCCATAAGTTGACCATCATGGGACTATGGCTTTGATGGACTTGGAAGCTCACTGTATCTTGTATCTGAAGGTTACCAGATCATTCTTCTTCCTATGCAAAAAGCATCAGTTGAGGCTGATGCTAATATACTATTTTGATTCTGGATACCTTGGTTGGAGTTCTAATCCCTTTCCTGATTTCAGTATTTTCCTCAGTTAATTTTTCATAAGTTCCTTTTAAATTATGTTTTCCAATAGAAGAGGATATCTGCAATTCAGGGTTGAACTGTTAGGTTTTTTGTGCTCTCTGATGTTGGTTGTTTGCTGGCAGGCATTCCATAATGCATCATGATGAAAACCCCTGATGTCAAACACATAGCAGATCCAACCAGTTTAAATTGGGAAATTATTAGCATCTGAGACCAAGTCAAATCCAAAAAAATGCTAGGGAATTCCTGGAAGCTTGGCATTTGGACAAATCAACCATGAATATATACATAGTTATTAACCACTTATACACCATTCAAAAGAGACAATAAAAAACCTATGAAAGAAACAAAAAGATTATAGGAGAACAAATCCCTTCCAGCAACCTTCACTCAGATTAGCAATGATTAATACCAGACAAATAAGTAGAAAATAATAATCAAGGAGAAAGCTACACCCTCACTAACATTGCAAGAAACCTACTGCATATAAACCCCACATTTGCAGCACTGATGATGTTATCTAATTGTGTAATATCAGCAAGGAAAACAATCAAGCTCAGAGAGCTCCAAGATCAGAATTATTTATTGTTTTAATTCAGTTGACTTGCCACTTTATCTTTTTGCTTCAGAATGTTAATTTCCATTTTCCTCTCAGTTTTTTTTTGTTATTTCTTGATTTTACCTGCTTTCTTTATCTACTGCTTTACTTTTTGTCCTCCTCTATTGTTTTAAGTGTCTGTAAATTCTCAGATTATTTTTTCTTCCAAATTTATACTTTTTTACATTATTATATATTCTTTCTTAGACCGTCATGCCTATATTTAGGCTATCCTCATTTTTCTCACTGAGCTCTTGTAACTGCATCTTCTGCAGCAACAACTCTTCCATAACCTGGCAGACTTTAGATCTGTTGACCAAGAATTTATTTATTTATTTGATTTGCCAATTGTTTACAAGATAATAAGTATAAGTGTATACATAGTTGTGAATACATGAAATGGGTACATATAAAAAAAAATAAAAGAATAAGAGAAACAATAGGACAGGGACGGTAGGCACGTTGGTGCGCTTATGCACGCCCCCTACAGACCTCTTAGGAAAGGGGTGAGATCAATAGTAGACAGTCTAAGGTTAAAGTTTTTGGGGTTTGGGGAAGAAACTACAGAGTTGGGTAGAGTATTCCAGACATTGACCACTCTATTGCTGAAGTCGTATTTCCTGCAATCAAGTTTGGTGCGGTTTACTTTGAGTTTGTATCTATTGTGTGCTCTTGTGTTGTTATGGTTGAAGCTGAAGTATTCATTGACAGGTAGGACATTGCAATGTATGATTTTATATACCATGCTTAAATCAGACCGAAGACGGCGTAATTCAAGGTTTTCTAGTTCTAGAATTTCAAGTCTGGTGGCATAAGGTATTCTACAACGAGTAGAGGAGTGGAGAACTCTTCTTGTGAAATATTTCTGGACTTTCTCAATTGTGCTAATATCAGATACGTAATGTGGGTTCCAGACTGATGAACTGTATTCGAGTATTGGTCTAGCAAATGTTTTGTATGCTCTGGTTAGTAGTGTGGGTACTGAATTCTGGGTACTGAAGTCCAATAGAATTGAGGGCATCAGCCTGGGAAAGAATGAAAGAGCTCTAGCCCCTTTAAGTCTTCTTCAATGTATGTAGTCTTAAGTTTTCTATAATGTATACATAACCTGGCTGTGAATAGCATTGCTAACTATGGTAACACATGATGCAGCAATAGGGTGGATTACTATAACAAGTTGCACATGCAGCTGCTTATGAAGACTGTATATGCCATAGTTTTTGTAAGAAGTGTTCAATATGCTTCAGTGTGAACCTTTAAATGGTTCAGTAATGCAATACTTAGAATTTCAGTCCATTTGCCTGAATGTTTGGTATGGTCTCCAGGTTTGCCAGATGAGCTTTATAAGAAAATGTATACAAAATTGCTGGAGATCACTAGGTTGCCTCTCGCTGTCGTAAAAAGCAGGGGCATGTCCCACTGATTCTGAAATAATTACTTTAATTAAATCTGACTTGATATGTGGGGACTCATTGTTATAGCCATAAAAGGTGGGGGCCCAAATAAAAATCTAGCCTACATGACTCTGCCCAGGCATTAAGATTATTACTTTATTTTTTTCTTCATTTCCAGGTTCTCCAGAACTGGTCAGAACCTGCTGAATGCCACCTCTGGAATTTTGCCCACAGCTGCCCTGAAAGTGCCTTGTTTATGTGGCAGCAACAATTTTGATTGGCTCAATATGGTAAAGGTAGGTTGTGAGGACTTAAATTCTTTCTGACTCAAGGACAGGAGGAAAGCACATCATTGCAGACATGAGGAGCCTACACTCACATCAACTTCTGTAAGATGTTGGGAAGTTGTGAAATAAAGAAATATTTCCAATTGTTCCATTACTTACCTGTATTATCTTTTATTATAGCATTCAATTGGTTTCTTCTGCTTTTTGCTTCAGTCTCCATTTATAAAAAAAATTTGGTCACCCCTGACTTTCTTGTTTATTTTAAGCTTCTTAGAGTAAGCTTACATTTTGTGATTCCTTTTTGATCTGACTCCTTTTCTGTTCTGTTCGATTAGTTCATTGTGACATTGTAAAACAGCATTTCTAAATCTGTTTTCTGTTTCTGGCACTTCCCATTTTCAATTCTCCTTCTTTGGAGTATGGATGTTTCAGGTAATCATCCTGTTTTATTACTTCAACAAAATATCTCTCTCTCTCTCTCTCTCTCTCTCTCTCTCTCTCTCTCTCTCTCTCTCTCTCTCTCTCTCTCTCTCTCTCTCTCTCCTCTCCCTCCCTCCCTCCCTCCCTTCTTCTTTCTTCTATTCTGCTTCATTTACCGTATTTATCGGCGTATAACACGCACTTTTTCCCCCCTGAAAATAGGGGGCAAATGATGTATGTGTGTTATACGCCGATATAATGTTAAGAAGCCAGCGGAGGCCGGGCGGTGCGAGCGGAGGCCGGGCGGTGCGGCGGTGCGGCGGAGGCGGCGGTGCGAGCGGAGGCCGGGCGGTGCGAGCAGAGGCATTATTTTGCATTATTTACCTCAGGGGTCCTCAACCACCGGGCCGCGGACCGGTACCGGGCCGTGGAGCACTCTCTACCGGGCCGCAAAGAATTTTTTTTTTTAAAAAATGGCAGCTTTCTTCACCTTCGGTGAATGCTGCTGGGATCGGGATCAAGGACACAAATGAAAGAAGGGGAGGGAGGAAACAGAAGCCTGTCCTTCTCTCTGGGTCAGCTCTCTCAGTCGCTCTCTCGCTCCTCCACCAGCACAGGAAGAAACTGCTTCAAAGAAGCGGGGGCTTTCCTGTCGCCGCAGCTTCCCTGAAGCGCCCGTTCTCCCCACCCCACCCCGTCCGCCCGCCCGCCCGCCCGCAGTGCTCCGTTCTGCCTGCCTGCCTGCCTTCGTTAATGGTTGAATCGGAACAGCTTCGGCTGAGTAAAAGGCGAATAGTTATTATTCTCAGCCGAAGCTGCTCCCAAACAACCAGAAACTAAGGCAGGCAGGCAGGCAGGCAGAATGGGACACTGTGGATTGAAGCGCGCGCGGGTGGGAGTGTGGGGTGAAAGCGGGCGCTCGGAATAGCTGCGGCGACAGGAAAAGCCCCCGCTTCTTTTGAAGCAGTTTCTTCCTTGGATGGTGGAGCAGCGAGAGAGCGAAGCCTCCTTCTCTTCTCTCCCCCGGTCCTTGCAAAAATTTTCTGCTTGAAACCGGTCCCTGGTACAAAAAAGGTTGGGGACCACTGATTTACCTTATAAGTGGTAATAATATTAATAAAAAAAAAGTTCTGAGCTACCCTTATTTTGCTTCAAAGTTTTTATTTAGAAATTTAATTTTTTTCCTGAAATTTCCCTCTTAAAATGAAGATGGTGTGTTATACGCCTGTGCGTGTTATCGCCGATAAATACGGTATTCATCTTACTATTATCAATACGCAGGCATTCTGGAAACCCAGCAATGATTTTGAGACTATGTTAAGATTACTGTTAAGCCCTTTTAACCATTTGACATTTCTACCCAACTTGGACTGGCTTTTTTTTTTTTGCCTAGAGTCCTACCTAGAATGAATTCCCAGCTTTCTTAATGTAAAAACGTGTCCTGCTTTCCTTTACCTTTGTTCTCTGCCAGGCCAGAAACCTATGTACAGTACTTTGCCCAAGGCAAAAAGGCAAGTCTGAGATGCAGGAGGTCTTTGTGTTTTCAGAAACTGGGGAGACAGACATTCCTTCTTTTGTCTTAGAATGCTAAGTGTAAACTGATAGAGGGGGCAAAAAAAGAGAAAAATGACTAGGGACACTAATCCATTTAAACAGCTGTCTCAAAATGGAGAGTTAAGCTGCAGAGCTTCCAGCCACAATCCTTTGGCTTATTTGGGGGGAACCTCTTTGTTTCTGAGTTGCAAAAGTCTGAATGATCTCTAGATCACAGCAATAACTTAGAAGTTGAATCGTGGCAACTGGACTTCTATTCTTGCTCTTTTGAAGCATTTGCTCAGTCTGAAGAAGCTACTTGGACAAGCAGTGAAATGTTTCAAAGCAAAAACAGAAGAAGTCCAGCCAGTGCAGAGAACAACTCAAAAAAGTATGTTCTGACTCAGCTCCCCAAATACGACAAGTTAACTCAAAGACTCCTTTATTAGGAGTGCCAGTAGCCCCGGCAAAATGTTTCTCTCTCACCGCAGGCTAACAAGTCCAGCAGGGAGATGAATAGCTGTCTACCACATCTATTCATCTCTATCCCCTGCCTTTTATCCCCAGAGCTAGGGTGGGGCTTCTCTAGCAGCAGTGGCTCTTCCATCCCAAGGATCGTCCCATAGATTTCCACTGCTCTCCTCTCCTCTGCCTTCTGTGCATCCATGCATCAGGCACTGGGCTCAGCTGTTCCTCCTCTTCCTTATCAGTCACCTCCAGACCTGGGGGCTGTTGACTCTCCATCTGAGGGCTGAAGGATGGCCCAGGCTCTGCCTCTGTCTCTCTCTCTCTGCCAGCTCCATTTCCTCTTCCCCTTCGGAGCTCTCAGGTTGCCTTGATGCTGACCCTGATTCCCATGCTTCCTCCTCCTCCTCTGATTTGGCTGCTGGAGGAGCCAGCGGCTGACAGGCCACAACAAAGTAGGGCAAGATAGTGGAACCTGACCCATAGAATTGCCAAGAGTCAGACATGATTGAATGGATCATCACCACCACCATCATCACCACCACCACCACCACCACATCATCATCATCATCATCATCATCATCATCCTACCCAGCTATAGATGTCTTATTTTTTATTTCCAGGAGACTTCAAGCTTCTGTAGGATGCTATTACTTGTACTCACCATATTCTTACCCAGTAGTTTTTGCATGAAAAACATTGGACACATTACCATGTAACAAACTGCCCCCTCAGATCCTTAAAAAATTAGCTTTGTACAAAACTTAAATCCTTCTACAGGTGAAACTCAAAAAATTAGAATATCGTGCAAAAGTTCATTTATTTCGGTAATGCAACTTAAAAGGTGAACCTAATATATGAGATAGACTCCTTACATTTATTTATTTGATTTGTCAATTGTTTACAAGATAATAAGTATAAGTGTATACATAGTTATGAATACATGAAATGGGTACATATAAGAAAAATAAAAGAAAATAAAAGAAACAATAGGACAGGGACGGTAGGCATAGTTATGCACGCCCCTAGAGACCTCTTAGGAAAGGGTGAGGTCAATAGTAGACAGTCTAAGGTTAAAGTTTTTGGGGTTTGGGAAGAAACTACAGAGTCGGGTGAGTATTCCAGACATTGATCACTCTGTTGCTGAAGTCATATTTCCTGCAACAAGTTTGTTGCGGTTACATGCAAAGCAAGATAGTTCAAGCCGTGATGTTCATAATTGAGATGATTATGGCCAGCTCATGAAACCCAAATTCACAATCTCAGAAAATTAGAATATTGTGAAAAGGTTCAATATTCTAGGCTCAAAGTGTCCCACTCGAATCAGCTAATTAAGCCATAACACCAACAAGGGGTTCCTGAGCTTTTAAATGGTCTCTCAGTCAGGTTCAGTAGGAATCACAATCATGGGAAAGACTGCTGACCTGACAGTTGTGCAGAAAACCATCATTGACACCCTCCATAAGGAGGGAAAGCCTCAAAAGGTAATTGCAAAAGAAGTTGGATGTTCCCAAAGTGCTGTATCAAAGCACATTAATAGAAAGTTATGTGGAAGGGAAAAGTGTGGAAGAAAAAGGTGCACAAGCAGCAGGGATGACCACAGCCTGGAGAGGTTTGTCCTGAAAAGGCCATTCAAAAGTGTTGGGGACTTTCACAAGGAGTGGACTGAGGCTGGAGTCAGTGCATCAAGAGCCACCACACACAGACGGATCCTGGACATGGGCTTCAAATGTCGTATTCCTCTTGTCAAGCCACTCCTGAACAACAAACAACATCAGAAGCGTCTTACCTGGGCTAAAGAAAAACAGACCTGGTCTGTTGCTCAGTGGTCCAAAGTCCTCTTTTCTGATGAGAGCAACTTTTGCATCTCATTTGGAAACCAAGGACCCAGAGTCTGGAGGACGAATGGAGAGGCACACACTGCAAGATGCTTGAAGTCCAGTGTGAAGTTTCCACAGTCTGTGTAGATTTGGGGAGCCATGTCATCTGCTGGTGTTGGTCCACTGTGCTTCATTAAGTCTAGGGTCAATGTAGTCGTCTACCAGGAGATTTTGGAGCACTTCATGCTTCCTTCTGTAGATGAGCTTTATGGAGATGCTGACTTCATTTTCCAGCAGGACTTGGCACCTGCCCTCACTGCCAAAAGCACCAAAACCTGGTTCAATGACCGTGGGATTACTGTGCTTGATTGGCCAGCAAACTCGCCTGACCTGAACCCCATAGAGAATTTATGGAGCATTGCCAAGAGAAAGATGAGAGACATGAGACCGAACAATGCAGAAGAGCTGAAGGCCACTATTGAAGCATCCTAGTCTTCCATAACACCTCAGCAGTGCCACAGGCTGATAGCTTCCATGCCATGCCTCATTGAGGCAGTAATTGCTGCAAAAGGGGCCCAAACCAAGTACTGAGTACATATGCATGCTTATACTTTTCAGAGGTCCAATATTGTTCTATGTACAATACTTGTTTTATTGATTGCATGTAATATTCTAATTTTCTGAGATTGTGGATTTGAGGTTTTCATGAGCTGTAAGCCATAATCATCACAATTATGACAAATCATGGCTTGAACTATCTTGCTTTGCATGTAATGAGTCTATCTCATATATTAGTTTCACCTTTTAAGTTGCATTACTGAAATAAATGAAATTTTGCACAATATTCCAAACATACCTGTGTGTTTGTTTGGAATACATCCAGCATGCAAATCCCTTCCCTATGGTCAGAAAATATATCCTGGAGATAATTTGGGAAGGTTGGATAAACAGACAAAACACTATTCTCCAGCAGTACATTATGTAGCTGGAATTGAAAGACAAGACATTTAGCAACTATCATTTAAGCCTAAGTGTTTCAGGTACTGATGCAGAATCAAAATCAGTTTTCTGAACTGAGGAATTTTAATTGAGAAAACAAAGCAACATAGTTTAACACAATGGCAGTGGTGAATGCTCTTGGCAGATGTAATTACCTAGGCTATGAATTTTATAATAATTTTTTTATACATGGCTGTATTCTTTTTATTCTTTTGTTTTTTTAAATATTACTTTATCTGTCTATAAGCCACCCAGAAGAACATTATATATATGAGATGGATGTATATAACTTATATAAAATAATAGGTAATAGAATAAACTTTGAAGGTGGTCTGAGGGAATGAGAGGTATGAAAAATGAAATGCCTGCTAGCCGAAGGAACAAATGATGATTTCTTTGGGATGGGGGGAAGAGAAGGAGCCAGCAATAGGAATTAGAAAGAAGGAAGGAAGAAAGGAACATTATGCTTTGTTTGAAGTTTGTAGGGTCAGCATCAAGGTAAAAGTAATGTCACCATCAAATTGAACTTCATTCTTGGTAAATATCTGAAGAAGCCTGGACATTTTTCTTGGCAACAATAATAAAGAAGTGTTTTGCCATTATTTTTTCTGGGTTATTTTTTGAATTTCTAGTATAGTCTACAGCCTTGTTATTCCCTGGTAGCAGGGGTGAGATTCTATCAGTTCGCACCTATTTGCTAGAACTGGTTATTAACATTCTAAGCAGAACCAGTTGTTAGAAGAAATTACTGGCCTAATCCTGTAAGGAAGGCAGGAAGGAAACATTCTGGTTTTGCTTACAGAAACTGCCACTGCGTTAACCCTTATTACATTCTTGGCAGGACTAGATTTCCTGTCTCAGGAATTTCCCCTCCTTTGCTGGTACTTTGCTTGCGTGGAGTGACCATTTAAAATTACAATGGCACTGAAAAAAGTGACTTATGACCATTTTTCACACTTACGACTGTGGTAGCATCCCCACAGTCAGGAGAGGCCAGGCGAGGAGATGCATGCCTTGATGTGAGTGATATTGAGTTGGCCACACCCAGCCAATAACATGACTACCAATCCATGTCCTCCGAGTCACATGACCACCAAGCCACTCCACCACCTAAGCCACATCCACAGAAACAGAAATTTGAATCCCACCCCTGCCTGGTAGCCTCTTTTTTAAGTATTAGCCTGGTCAGTTCTTGAGCTCATCCTGAGGGCGTTCACATCATTGCTGGGGATTTCAACAGAGCATGCCTAAAAACTGTGCTCCCCAAACTTTACCAACATGTTAAGTGCCCAACCAGGGGAAAAAACACACGATCATGTGTATTCAAATATTAAGCATGCTTATAGAGCAAAACCTCTTCCCCACTTAGGACAATCAGACCATTTCACCCTGCTTTTAGTACCAGCCTACACTCCCCTTAGGAAGAGAACAAAACCTAGCAGTCAAACTATTAGATGCTTGCCTGAAAATGCCCTCTCCCAGCTTCAGGATTGTTTTGCCCGCACAGATTGGAGCATCTTCAAACAACAGGACTTCGAGTTATACACAGACTGTGTTTTTCTACATGAAAACCTGTGTAGAAAATGTCACTGTGGACAAACGCATACGGACCTTCCCAAACAGGAAACCCTGGATGACCAGCAAAGTCCAGACTCTGATCAGGGCCCGTGATCTGGCTTTCAGAACAGGTGACACCTCACAGTACAGCACTGCCAGACCTGAGCTGAGAAGGAGCATCAAACATGCTAAGGAGGAAGGTCGAGGGCCACTTTACTGACAGTGACCCACGGCAGATGTGGAGGGGGATACAGGCCCTGACTAGCTATAAGGGTCAGGGCCCAACAAACAGCGAGAGCAGTAGCACTCTGGCAGAGGAGCTAAACAGCTTTTTCATACGCTTTGAGACCACCAAGAACCTGGACATACTGCCTCACGAGGACCATGAAGCTGCACCTCTTTCTCTTGAGGTGAGAAAAACACTGAGAGCAGTAAATCCCAGGAAAGCTGCAGGGCCTGATGGCATTCTTGGTGCAGTAGTTAAAGTGTGTGCTGACCAGTTGGCAGAAATACTTACAGAGCTGTTCAATCTATCTTTAACACATGCCATCATCCCACAATGCCTGAAGGCTGCAACCATCATCCCTGTTCCCAAAAAAACAAATATAAACACTCTCAATAACTTTAGGCCCATAGCGTTAACAAGCCCCATTATGGTTTTTGAGCGACTAGTTTCACAGCACATCAGAGACTGTCTCCCGCCCTCCTTTGATCTACATCAGTTTGCTTATAGAGCAAACTGATCTACAGAGGATGCTGTGGCCATCACACTTCATAGAGCGCTGAGTCATCTGAAGAACAAACAGAGCTATGTGAGGATGCTCTTTGTGGACTACAGCTCTGTATTTAACACTATCATCCCAGATATACTAGTAACCAAACTGTATAATCGGCAGGTCCCCACCCCCACGTGCTCCTGGATTAAGAACTTTTTGACAAACAGACCACAGTCTGTTAGACTTGGCCCCCACCTTTCTTCCACTATTACACTCAGTACTGGTTCCACCCAGGGTTGTGCCTTGAGCCCCCTGCTATATGTACACCTTTGACTGCTCACCAAGCCACGCAACAAACATCATCATAAAGTTTGCAGACAACACGACCGTGATTGGTCTCATCTCCGGAGAGGATGAGACGGCATACAGGGCAGAAGTAGAGAACCTGTTTATCTGGTGTTCACAGAGCAATCTGTCACTGAATGTCCATAAAACCAAAGAACTGATTATGGACTTCAGTAAACATGGACAGGACCACGCCCCACTCATCATCAATGGAGAATGAGTGGAAACTGTCCCTACGATCAGATTCCTTGGCATTCATATTTCAGCTGATATCTCCTGGTCCCCTAACACCAAGGCCATAGTGAAGAAGGCTCAGCAGCGGCTGCACTTCCTGCGGGTTCTCAGGAAGAACAATCTGGATAAGAAGCTGTTGCTGGCTTTCTATAAAGCCTCTGTGGAGAGCACTCTGACATATTGTCTGGGTGTGTGGTATGCAGGCTCCACGGTTGAGGACAAGAAAACTGTACAGAGGGTGATAAACACAACTCAAAATATCATTCGTTGCCCTCTGCCCTCCTTGGAAGACTTAGCCAGGTCCCGCTGCCAAGCAGAATCAAGGCCATTATAGAAGACCCCTCACACCCTGGCAATTATCTTTTTGACCTGCTGCCATCTGGATGGTGCTTTAGGTCAATAAAATCCCACATCACTAGACTAACAAATAGTTTCTTTCCCTGGGCCATCTGAACCACAAATAAACATGAAGTCACTACCTTATTAAGATGTGAAAAGATGTGAAATCTCAATACCCCATTCAGATGTATAATAACATATTACAGTACAATCCATCTCTTGTGTATTATGCTCGGCTAAGCGTTACAGTCATTGTTGGATGTATACTTTGTGTATATTCGTAGATATTGTACTCTCAAATTGCAAATGAAGACGTGGGTACTCTATTTTTCTTATTTTCATTTTTAAGTGCTTTGGTTTTATTGTATTGCGAACAGTTGCTGGGGTGCATCCACAGTTTCATTGTACTTGTACAATGACAATAAAGTTCTCCTTCTCCTTCTCCTTCTCCTTCTCCTTCTCCTTCTCCTTCTCCTTCTCCTTCTCCTTCTCCTTCTCCTTCTCCTTCTCCTTCTCCTTCTCCTTCTCCTTCTCCTTCTTCTTCTTCTTCTTCTTCTTCTTCTTCTTCTTCTTCTTCTTCTTCTTCTTCTTCTTCTTCTTCTGATTGTTTTCCAGGTAACATCCCCCATTTGTTGAGTCCACCTTATGATAGGAAGCAAGAAGAGAGAAATGACAGACTGTGCATGTGACTTTAAGGTTGTGGAAGCAAAGGGATTAAAAAAGAGAGACAGAGGAGCAAAGAAATAAAAGGGGAAACTTAGTTGAAGACATTTGAAAAGCAATAATATTTTACTATGATGGATGAAAGGAATGAAGACTTCCAAAGCCCCAGAAGGCAAGACAAGAACCAATGGATGGAAACTAATCAAGGAGAAAAGCAACCCAGAACTAAGGAGAAACTACCTAACACTGAGCACAATTAAACAGTGGAACAACTTGCCTTCAGAAGTTTTGGGTGCTTCATCACTGGAGGTTTTTAAGAAAAGACTGGACAGCCACTTGTCTGAAATGGTATAGGTTCTTTTGCTTGAGCAGGGGGCTGGACTAGAAGACCTCCAAGGTCCCTTCCAGCTCTATTCTGTTTGAGGTCTTTTGGAAACACTCTTATGGTGCATAGAAAAAGAGAGTATCTTGATCATTGGTAAGAAGAATGGATTATGGGGAAGAACTGAAAGATATGCAGAAGTTGACAGTGATGGGAAGGTGAACAAGAGTCTTCATTGGCCAAGAATTTCCATTGCTAAGCAAAGTGGTTATTAAGTGAGTCACACCCAACTTTATGGCATTTTTTCTGCCACAGTTGTTAAACATCAGTGCAGTTGCTAAGTGAACCATGTGGTTGCTAAGTAAAGCCGGCTTCCTCCATTGACTTTGCTTGTAGAAGCTGGCCTGGAGAAAGCGGGTGATATTCTAGGTTTCCCATGGGACTGAAACAGCACTGGCCATGGCTGTGTGCGACCTCTAGTGGGAGCATATGGGACAGGGTATCTATCTTTGCTTTTCTTGACCTTTCTGTGGCTTTCAATACTAGCATGATATAAAAAGTATTTAAGTACATTTTTCACTTGGATATCACTTCTGTATTTTTGTGCTTGTGCTGAAAAAAGAATGAAACTTTGAGTTTGGTTTTGTCAATTAAATAGATTTGTTGCTATAGAAATGGCTAGTTATATACTAATGTGTAACAGCAAAAAGTGGAGGCTGGGGTGCTCTTTTTATCAGGTCAGGTTAGGTTAGATGAGTCCCATTATATGTATTTGTATGTGACATAACAGATAACAGATAATCAGAGTTGGAAGGCACCTTATAGGTCATTTAGTCCACCACCCCGCCCAAGCGGGAGACCCTACACCATTTCTGACAAATGGCAGTCCAATCTCTTCTTGAAAGTCTCAAGTGATGGCGCTCCCACAACTTCCGAGGGCAAGCTGTTCCATTGGTTGATTGTTCTCACTGTCAGAAAGTTTCTACTTATTTCCAGGTTAAATCTCTCCTTGTTCAGTTTCCATCCATCATTCCTTGTCTGGCCTACAGGTGCTTTAGAAAATAGCTTGACCCCTTCCTCCCTGTGGCAGCCCCTCAAATATTGGAAGACTGCTATCATGTCTCCCCTGGTCCTTCTCTTCACTAGACTAGCCAAGTCCAGTTCCTGTAACTGTTCTTCATATGTTTTAGTCTCCAGTCCCCTAATCATCCTGGTTGCTCTTCTCTGTACTTTTTCTAGAGCCTCAACATCTTTTTTATAGTGTGATGACCAAAACTGGATGCAGTACTTTAGGTGTGGTCTTACTAAGGCTTTATAGAGTGGTATTAGTACTTCCCTTGATCTTGATTGTATCCCTCTGTTAATGCAACTTAGGATTGCATTAGCTTTTTTGGCTGCTGCTGCACACTGCTGGCTTTATCTTATACTGTGCTAAAAAGAGTCAGAAATCAAAACCTTTTTTCCCCTTGTACTTTACATTTTCTTTTCCCCTTTCTTTTTCCTTCGCCTAATTTCCCATTTCTATTTCTCTTTGTATTTTATATATAGATAAAACAATAAAAGCCATAAGAACTGTCAAAAAAGATAACAAAATAGTTTGTTAGATCAATTAAAAATCCTCTTAGGCTTGCTTATTTTGCATGAATTCCAGCAATCAACAAATTATCACTGGAGGGAAAGCTAAAAAGTTTTTACTGTAGTTTCTGTTGGGAATAGTTTTGGGTTCTGTTGGGAGCAAACTTAGCATGCTGTCTGGGAATTAAAGTTCACATATCTTAAAATTGCCAAGTTTGAAAAAAACCTGTTCTGCAACATCCACACACACAAAAACCTGTGTTGGAAAGGAAGGAAGACAACAGAAAGATGCATACAAATGATGGTGGTAATGTTTATTTTTTAAAAAGCGGATAAGGAAAAAATAATTCGAAAGAACAGAAAGAGAGTAGCTTGTATTCAAAAAGTTTGTTGGGTGATACAGATACTAATATAGCCATGCCTATTAAGAAGAGGAAAAATAGCCTCTTGTTTAAGAAGAGATAGTAAATATAAAAGAGTGGTTTTTTTTTAAACACAATGTTCAACCATTTTTGAATTGGATTATTCCTTCCTTAACATGGAGGGGAAAAAGCAGACTGAATTTTTAGATTGTGAACTCTTCCCTCCCGCATTAAAAGATGCTATTTCCCTACCAGCTTAGCAATACTTGCTTTCTTCCTTGTCTGTCAAAGAGCCTTTCAGGAGCTTTCCAAAATACAAAGAAGGCAAGAGAGAAAGCACATGCTGAGCTGTTTGACTTATTCTGTTATTAAGTTTAAATAATTGCTAATGTTTCAGCACTGAGCAGCTGCTCAGAAACCCCAGCTCCTCTCTATTGTGGTGGCTGCAGGATGCAAAGCCCTTTCTGAATTGCAATTGCTTAGGGAAAGGGGCTCTCTGTTTCATAAAAGGTTATGTATTGCTAAAGCAAATGTATCACAGGAAGAGAATGTTTCCACTCTCTACACAGCTTTCCCTTAAAGGCCTGAAATGTTAAGGTTTGATTAGGTTTATAGGGTTTTTATCATTGCCTTCTAGGGAAACATCAGATTCTTTATATTTTTATAGGTTTAAGATGGCCTTCCATGGATTATAGTGTTACAAAGACTTATGCTTGCAATAAGAGACATATCGCTTGGGTTATAAATGCTGCCATAAGTACCAAAATGCAGAAATAAACTCAGGCAAACTACAAGAATCCTGATGCAACATCACATGCTAAAGCCAAAGGTGCTTTTTCAGGAGGCAAGTGGACTTTCTGTTTTTTTTTTTTCTTTGAAGACATTTCACTTCTCATCCAAGAGTTCTTCAACTCTGACTGGATGGTGGGGAATGGAAGGATTTATATTCCTTGCAGACAGCTGGTCATTTGCATTATTTTAGCAAGTCATTGAGGCCACCTGGTGATTTATCTCAGGGTCATCTGAGTAGTATAAAAGAGTGTGGAGCCTTCTTGGCTGCAGGATGTTTTCTGCTCTGTGCCGATCTTCAACAGTGAAGGGACACAGGACAGAAAACATCCTGAAGCCAAGAAGGCTCCGCACTTATTTATACTACTCAGGTGACCCTGAAGACACAGATAAACCTCCAAGTGGCCTCAATGACTCTTTAAAAAGAATGCAAATGACCAGCTGTCAGCAAGGAATATTGCAAAGCAGGTTGTGGGGAACTGCACAGTAGTGGCTTCTGAACAGGAGCAGGACTGAGAGGCTTACAAGCTACTTACTGAATGAGTTCCTATAATTTTAGGACATGATAATGTAATGTGTTTTAGAATTGGAGATATTTTGGAGTCTTAGCTCCCATCATCCCAATCATTAACTATGTTGTGTTATGCATGCATGCACTTATGGGAAGACACTGATTACTTTCTCTGCCATTTCAAGGATAGGAAAAGTCACGCCTAATACATTTTTCTGCAACCTTTAATACTATAGGAGCATTCTCAGGATCAATTTAATAGTTCCAAGGCATGCAGGAACTAATAGTTTTATACATGTACAGGTTTTGTAGAAAATGTTTAGAAGTTCAGAAGGAGCTCCTTCAAAAGCAAAAAAAAAAAAAAAGAACAAATGAAAAATTAACAAGAGCTAATTCAAAAAAACAAAAAAAAGTACACACAAAACAAAAAACCAGGGGTAATGGTGGAAAAAAAAAGTTAGGATAGTGATTGTGGCTTCCTGCTTATGTGGTGCTACAATCACCATCCTGACAACTTTTACCTATTTTGCGGATACTGCAAAATGTTATCAGAGCAGACCAATGCAAATATTAATATTAACCCATTGTCATGCCCCTGGTGGAAACTGACTCTGAGGGAGAGGAGGAACAGCCGACAGAGAGTGGAAGTGTGGCTCCAGTGGTTGTGGAGGAGGCTGGGGAAGGGCAGAGGCCAGCTGGGCAGTCAGAGGAGGACCCAGGCCCATCCCTTCTCCATCCTAGGGCATGCAGGGAGGAGAGGATAAGGGAGAGATGTGGTCTACTTGGGAGGAGAGGTCCTCCTCTTCATGGGCTGCAGCTGTGACAAGTGGATAAGAGGATGGACATGAGTAAGGGCGAACGCTGGAAACAAAGTGTGGAAATATCTCTAGTTTATTGTTCCTCTCTGAGTTTGGCGTCCTTCCCAGTGTGTGTTCTGTTATCTGTGGACGTCCTCCAGCCCTTATCTTGCCTGGTTTGTGTTGTTTTTTACTCTTTATAATTTAAATGGCATTTCCTCCTTCTGGTAACTGCTTGTGTGGGAGTTTTTTGTCTCCAGTCAAGGATATTTGGAGATTGGAAGCAACGTGAAGGAATAAAAGGGACTTCACCTGTTTTTTGTGACTGTGTTTATTTTGTATCCCACCCTGGGTCATCACAATGACTGTGGAAACATCTTCAGACAGCACAGGTTCAATTGCCTAGGAATGGAGATAAGAATCGCCTCCTAAAATTGGCTACAACTAGTGCAATAAAACTGGCAGGGACTCCTTTATCTTTTTACCTTATGTGTTCTGCACTATTCTGGATAACCAGGGGATAGTAGTAAAGAAGTTTATATTTCTCTCTTCTGCCATCTTGTGTTCCGCCCATGTATGGCAGCTGCACCTTTCCCCTAGTAATTGGCTATGTTCACTGAGTATGATGGAAGCTAAGGTCCATATAGGTTTGGATTGTCCAATTTAATAGAGTTAGCATCATATCTACATATGAAGTAGATCGTCTCTTCAGTGAGATATCTACTTCCTATGCTTCTCAAGCCACTATAACAGTCAAACAGAACATTAGAAGAAGTTAACAAGTTAAGAGAACTTTCCACTATTTCAGATCTTTTAGTTATGTTCAACCTCAATTTCTATTATCTTCCAGCAACTAATACTGAAATTATGAGAATTAAAATCCAATGCATCTGGAGGGAACATGTTGGAAACAGTGGTGGGCATGGCTTAGTGGGCATGGTAGGGGAAGGTTACTGTAAAATCCCCATTCCCTCCCACCTCACTAACCTGCTTTCCAGCTCCGTTCTCCTGTGCAGGGCAACAAAAAAAGACCCAGCCAATCAGCTGGGACTCAGGAGGCAGAGAATAGATGGGGGCGGGGCCAGTCAGAGGTGGTATTTGCCAGTTCTCCAATCTACTAAAAATTTCCACTAGCGGTTCTCCAGAACTGGTCAGAACCTGCTGAATCCCACCTCTGGTTGGAAAATACAAAGTTAAGCTATGGGCAAATAAATGAACAAAAAGTTCTTCTGAAGCAGGAAGGTAGCACTTTGCACTAAATGATGGTTGGTTTAACATGGTATATTGAAAGCTATAATTAGCTGGATGTAGAACAATATGGCTTACAAACCTTAGTGTTGGATTCATTCAACATGTGGTTTAGCATGATGTATGAACCCAACTTTTGTGTTCACTCACAGAAACCACAGTGATTCTTTCACCTCTCAATTTACCAAGTATAAGAAATGCTAAGTATTTTATGTACCTGCTTTTTTTTTGCCCATGCCTAGAATTGTCATAGTCCCTAATGTCTTAGCACATTTTTTTCCCAAAATGTTCTAAGTCATTCTACTTATTCTTGCACATAATCACCTTGCACTATTAAACAGAAAACACACATGCTGCAGTACCCAGGATAACCTGCTTGCACTTCTCTTAGCATAAAAGTCAAATATTTATATATATATATATATATATATATATATATATATATATATATATATATATATATATATATATATATATATATATATATATATATACATATACACAAATACACACACACACACACACACATATGTACAGATAATCATTATATCTGAAATGGAGTGCAGCAATCTGTCTAAATCACACCTCCTAAATAAATTTCCTTCCACGATGCTCATTCCTGACTAAAGTCTCTTTGAGGTTTTTTTTCCTTCACAGTTTTGTCCCTTTGGGAGAATTAAGTTGTGCACGATGCATGGAAAGTGGGCCATCATGTGGGTAGCTACACAAGCTCCTAATTGAAAAACTTGTCAGAAAGAGGAGGAAGTGGCAAGTGGGGGGGGAATTGGCAGGACTACCCTCTTTTCATGCGGCTCTTGCTCCCTTATGAAAGGCAGCATTACAGACTTTCCAGAGATTTGCTAATCAAGCCATCACTGCGCTGGCAATTAAGGCCCAAAATGTTCCTTCTTCAGTAATTAGTAGTGCTGTCCTGCATTACTCTCTCTGATAATGGAAAGCAACGTAACAATGGCACTTGTCATTTTATTTAGACCTTTAACCAAGTGTGAAAAGGCAGGGCTATAAAATTCTGGACAACCATCAAATGGCAGCAGACACACACACACGCACAAACCCTGAATGCTTTGCTGCTTCTTAGCATTCATTTTTATTTTTGCAACCCAGAGATTGCAAAAGAGCTTGTTCAGAGAGCTTCCCATACAGCTTATGGGTGATGCTAATCATCCAGATAAGCCAGTTTCATTACATTATTCCCGCCATATTACTCAGCTGAAGCTAAAAAGAGCTTTTCACTCAAGGCTCCCCAGCCGCCACATTCACTGGGCTCAGACTTCACCTGGATTTCCAGCATATAGTCCCTATCACAATATTGTATATTACCTCATGTTTTCATTTAGAGAGATGCAACCTTTAAATCCATACTTAAATCCATCATGTTATTGATGACTGTGAGATGGAAGATTTGGGACCACATGTCCCATCTCCCCTTGTTGCACCAATAGTCAACATGCAGGCTTTAGTTTTAAAATGGCATGAGGTAGAGTTTTGCAGACCTCTTCAATCTGAGGAAAATCCTTTACTTCAATAAATTAGCCCAAATAGGAGTGGTAGGATGAAGCCCTGCGGTTAGAGCAGGGCCCATAAAAATGATGAACAAATTGCCTAATATAAAATGCCTACATTATGAAAACCGCTGTTATTTTGCAACAGTTAATGAGGATAATGACTAATATATTCAGAGGAGATGTGACAGCTGTCTGTATATTTTTAGGAGTATATATTTTTAGCTGCCAGTTACTCTTCATTCAAATGCCTTAGTTACAGAATGCAACAGAGGCAGTACAAAGAAGTGGAAAGAGGCAAGAATTTGTACATTTTTTTTTTGTCTGGTTATACCATTTTCAGCGTAATCATTAAAAGCTTCCCTAAACCACAGTTAAAGAGACAGCATGAAGACAAATTGCTATTGTTCATTTGAAATGGAACGTAATCTTAACTTGCATGCTCAATGCAAATGCTAAAAAATTAGAAAATATACTATAGCTTGGTTTTCCATTTTCTAATCATTTACTCACCGGAAAAGGCTAATCTCTGCTATGCAAAATATTCCGGTGAAGCAACACTGGCACTTTTCCTTTCAAATTTTAAATACATGGAAAACAAATTATATTCTTTCAAAGGGTAGGAGATACTCTTATTAAATATTTTAAATGTTTTTCAGATTTAGAAAGTTAAAAAAGATTTCAGCATCAAAAATCAAAAAATGTACTCTATGATATTCTGGTTTGTTTGTTTTTTTTAAAAAAAGAATAAAATGCAAAGCTCTAAATAAATCAAAAGTCCATTTTGACAGCTGCATCTGACTGAATTGATGAAGCACTATTGATGTTTGGATTAAACTATGCCTCTGTGATCAAGTACTCAACTGAGGATAAAAAAGGAATATATGCTTTAATCCTGCCAACTAATTTGGTGGAGGATGGCAAGAGACCTTTAGAAAAGCCGCTCCCTTTTCCTTATTAACAAATCTATTTTTATTTTGTTCATTCACCAAAGCTGCTTTCAAGACTTAAACATTAACATGATATTCACACCACACACATTTATATATACACAATTAATACATCCTAATTTGGAAAAGACAAAAAGAGGCTGTTCCAGAATAAAACACCAACAGAGAGCTTTTGAATTTTAAGTAGATGCGTCAGAAAGAACCACTTAAGGCCACACGCTTGGATAGCACACCCAGCTCCTTTCCTTCCCTCTCCTTGGGATGCCACACCAGAATTATTATTATTCACCACAACCACAGCTCTGAAGTGGCTTCAAGAGGAGGAGTTTTTCATTAGCAAAATCCCCCCCCCTTATTTTTTTTAAAGAAGTAGCAGACAGAGAGGATTTGGCTGGAGATGCACTACTTGACAAAGAAGGAAAAGCTACATAGTGTTCATTGAATTGTGGTCCATTTTCAGATTCCCAGAACTGAGCTGTGAATACTTCCACAAAAGGCCACTTTCTTTTTTTTTAAGTAAAGAATTGCTCGTTTTTGCTTTTGTTTTTATTTGTGTATGGTTTTTTTTTTAACCCCGTAGCTATCCCCATTTGTAGGAACTCTCTGTCACCCACACCTTCCAGCTCCTGGGTTTTAATCTGCCAAAGAAAAAAGTGGATAGATGTCCAGTATGTTCTGTCTGGAGTTGCATTTGTTAATGCATCTGACCAGAGGGGTGCACCCAATCTTAAATAAACCTTGCTTTATTTCCCTTAAGAGTTTGTGGTTGGTTGGGGTTTTTGATGTTGTTGTTTAGGAATGCAGTTTGGGAGGGTGGGCAATCATTTCTTATTGCACGCCTTTCTCAATTGGCAAAGTTTGAAAGATGGTCTTCAAGCTGCCTTTGAGGAGTTGAAGAAGTGACCCTCTTCTTCATTAAACATCAAAGAAGATAAGGTCTCTCGCTATGTATCAAGAACTGAGCTCAATAATAAGCAAATCTGATCTCCTTCATATGTTCTGGATTGTGATGGACAACTTTAAATTATATGGCTTTGTTCTCGGCCATTCCAACAGATGTTGATGGCCGTCAAATCAAAATCCCTGGAATATATTTGCGTAGAGTAGCCCCTGATTTAGGGTTCAGATCTCATACTGCCATTTTGAGGTAAGACAGAAACAATAAAAACAAGAAGCCAACAGCAGTGAATGATTAAACTGTAGCAATATTGCACAACTGTTGTTCTCCACAATCCAATAGAAACAGGAGACAAGACAGCTATGACTTCAAAGCTTGGGTGAATAGTTAAGGATTCATTTGACATCAAATTGAAACCAGGATGAAAGACATTGTAGTCCCCAAGGAATCGGTATTCTATAAATGGTGGCACTGTAGCAAAAAAACCAAAACCTCTTTTCATAATAGATGGCTTCTGGTGGTAAGATAACTCTGTTATTCTATGATAGTTCCCTCAGAAGATCTTTAATAGGCAGAAAAACGCATGCAGGGAGAGGATTTCTCTCTCAGACCACTCTGGAGATTGGGACCATGCTATTTTAGGAAGAGCTGAAGGCTACAATGAGAAGGATTGGGATACCAAATAGTGAGAAGTTTGGGGGAGATTTTAAAGCTATCTTAAAGCTTGTGTTACCACTTTTGTGTGTTTACCACATAAAACCTTGAGAAACCATCTAGTTAAAGAATGCTGTGAGAGTTGCAGGGATAGAACAACACAGGTGGCTCTGAATCTTCAGGTTGTTCATCTCCTATGTGGGATTTTACATGTCATCACGTCCCCTCAACCTCAAACTTCAAGTCTGGGTATTGAAAGACCATGCAGGCCTTTGACAGTTTGTCTTCTACATTCTCGTTGATATTCCCAGCAGTTGCAACCTCCTCATTCTCAGTATAAGCATGATAACCACACAGTGGCTTCTTGAATCTTTTTAAAAAATTCTTCTTGATTATCGCTAGAAGCAACTTTTCCATCTGTTTACTTATAGTGTATTCAACCATTTATACATTTAAGATATTTCCTTTAAAAAAAAAAAAAAAAGACATTTCTTTTGCTGATCCATGGAGATAACTAGTTTTGTTTTCTTTCCTGTGAAAATGGATGGGAAAGGCAAGTTCCTAATTCATTCATTTGGCTTTCTATCCTGGCACAGTTCAGATCGATGGAATTCTGGAGGGGAGCAAAAAACAAAACGGTGTCCAAGTATATACTTGCAGGAACAGGTCCAGAAACTTATTTTGTTTTTCATGAACAAATGATTATAAAATAATTGAACCAGGAGTGGCTCAAGTTGGCTCGCATACAAAACCCAAGCCATGCAAACAAAAGCCTTCATATTACAATCTGTCTGTAAAGATAGTAGCGGGGGGAGTAAGTCATATGACCAAAAGCAAAGCAGTCACAATTTTTACAGCTGTGGAATGGACAAGGTATAAACATAATACTTTACTCCAAAAAATCCAGTGGTTTTAATTTGTATGTTGCCATGGAGTACATTTTGCAAACAAACAAAGCAGGAACCAGGGAATGGACTTCAGTGCCTGAGACAAAAAATAATAATAATTCGCTACAGTCCAGTGATATAGTGTAATTATTCTGTAAACACACTTTGATTTGTTTATCTCAGTATCAAATTAACTCCAAAAATGGAACAACGGTTCCTGATTCAGTATGGTACACAATATTGGCAGTGAGTGTGTTGCATGTGTATGCTTGTGTTTGTATGTGTGTGTGTGCATGTAAGGTAACCAATGTATTATTCAGATTTCAGAAAGTGTTTCCATAGTACACAAGAATATTAAGCAGAGAAACACATATGCATCCAATTTAAAAGCACATTATTTGCAAGGGACTATGTTGTAATCCAAAATAGTTCTGGCCCTTTTTCCCTCTACTTCTCTGCAACAGAAGGTAGAATAACTTTGAGGGGGATTAATCACCCATAATGGCTTGAAATAAATTATTATACGGGTAGAGAATTTACCACTGATTCTTTGTCTAGCTTTTTATCAGGAATGCAAAAGAGAGAGCAGGATTCAGGTTGATTAACAACGCTAACAAACAACTGGGAAATTGTCTTGTCTCCACAGCCTTGAGTGTTACTACTTTCCAATGTTCTTCAGTTGTACTACAACACAGTGCTTATTTCACAGAATGATATGGTTGATTCATGTGACCTGGAGCTATGCAGTAGATGTTTGAATGCTTACTCTTTGCTCTTCTAAAGGTACAAGGAGAAGCAAGGACATGTTGCTTTAGAGAACCTTTCAAAATCCATAGAGAAGGAATGTCTTAGCCCAACAAGGGTAAGATTAAGATTAAGAACCCAATACCATAATCTGTAGGTCTAAAGCTACTTTTATTGGAACAATATTAGTAACAAAATCTTGCAATTCTGAATGTGCTTCACACATACACACACACACACTTTATCTTTGTGTGATTTTGCAGGAATTTTGTCTGACACATTGTCTTGAGTTATTTTCTTAGGCCTGGCTCAAGCCTCCCTTATCTGAGTGTTGCCTTGGTAGTGGTTTTTCCTCCTGTCCTTCAAAACCATTCTTTATGCTCTCTAGAGAACAGGGGTGTCAAACTCAAGGCCTGGGGCAGGATCTGGTCCATGGGGTGCTTAGATCTGGCCTGCAGGGCTCTCCTGGAAACAGCGGACTGGCCCATGGTGCCTCTGCCAGTGAAAACAGAGCTCAGGAGGGCCCTTTTCACTGGCAGAGGGTTGCAGGAGGCTGTTGTAGCCAAAAATGGAGCTCGGGAGCCGTTTTTTGCTGGCAGAGAGCTCAGGCCACCACAGACACCCCCAACACGAGTGATGTCGAGGTGGCCATGCCCCCCCGCCCCCCCGAGATCAAACACAATCCTGATGCGGCCCTCAATGAAATCGAGTTTGACACCCCTGCTACAGAATATGAGGGGTGGGAATTATTATCCTCATTATATGTACTTTAACTGGATCAACTGTGGGTTCCCAGTCTCTGAGCAAAGTTCTAATAATGTAGAACCCATGCATGAATGTAAATGGCAGATAGCTCTGGAGCCATTCTATTGAACATATGAAGGTCAGAGACACAGCTTGTTTCCTCTATAGAGAGATCAAGTCCTCATCTTTAGCTATTAGCTGAGTCAAACCATTGGTGTATCCAGTCATCCCCAACATGGCACTTGACAGCTGTTTTGAAACTGCAATAACCTAAATTCCAGCCAAATATATTTTGGGGAGTGGTTGTTGTAAATCTTTTTCAGGGCCATCATAACTTTGTATGTGTTCTGTACAAAGAATTAACATACTTGCAAACCCAGCGCCATGGCTAAAGCGCGCGGCAACGGATTGGTCGGGCAAGCCGCCCGGATTGGTCCGAAGAATCTCCGCTATTGGTCGAGCCAAGAGCGGAGATTTGAACGATGTCATTGGCATGGGCCGCGCGCTTGGAAATAAAAGCCGGGTTTTTCCTTCCTTTCCCCAAGCATGTACTGGAGCACAATAAAGAGCTGAACTTTGTCACTGACTCCGAGCTTCCTTCCTGCGCCGGACACGACACTGGCGACGAAGGTGGGATTCAAGAAGGAACCACCACGCACGTGTCCGGAGGAAGACAAAGACCAACACGATGGCCGGCCTCACTCCGCCCGCACAATTCAACCCGACTACCGAGGACTGGGAATCATACGCTGATCGTTTCCAGATGTACCTCGAGAGTAACAACTTGAAGGATGCCAACGGAAACAAGAAAAGGGCTGTTTTCCTGACACACTGCGGGCCCGCAGTGTTCAAAATGGCGAAAGCCCTCGCCAAACCCGCCGACGTAAAGACGATGGACTGGGCCGACCTTACGCCATTGCTAAAAAACCACTACGCTCCTACCGTGCCCATCCTCATCCGACGAGACGAATTCTACCGGCGGAATCAGCGGCAGGACAAGAGCATAAACGACTTCATAGCCGCTCTAAGGGACCTCGGGGTTGTGCGAATTCCATGAACTAGACGACGTCCTCCGAGACCGCGTGGTCCTAGGTCTCCGGGACCAGGCGCTGAAAAGCCGTCTAATGGCAAAGGGGGACATCAGTCTCGATGTCGCCCTGGCAGAAGCGCCCGCCGCCGAAGCCACCAAGAAATCGGCAGCTCGACTACGGAAGCGGAGAACGGGACCGCACCGACAACCCCGAGGCTAACCGCCGAAACCGCCACACACCAGGGGGACCTGGACTCCGCCTCGGACACCCCAGATGAAGGAGAAGAAGAAGACGTCCATCGGCTCCAGACACGCACGAGACCAACGAGGTCGTAAGTCGGGACCCAGTGTGCGGGTGCGGGGCAACCACTACCGAGCAGACTGCCGCTTTTTCGACGTGACCTGTCGGAATTGCAACAAGAGGGGCCACATCGCCCGAGTCTGCCGGCTTCGGAAAAATTACAGCCCCCGACGCCGAGAGCCGAGCAACCGCAGCGAGACAACACCTCCCCAGGAACCGAGAGCACCAACCCGACACTCGTTGGAATAGGGACAGCCGGGGCCGACGAAACGGGAGACCAACAGAGGAGGAAACCCACCAGACACTCACAATTGGCCACGCCGAGACCAACGATACCCGTAAGGTCTACGTGGAAGTAAGCATCGAGGCGAACTTTGCCGCATGGAGGTGGACTCCGGGTCCTACCTTTCCATGATCGCCTGGGAAGAAATCAAGCGACTAGTACCAAATCTCCACAAGGCTGAGTTAGAGAACCAAAGATTGATAGTCAAAGACTACCAAGGGAACCGCATCCCCGTCATCGGGACCGGACAGTTCAACGTAGCCTTCAAGGACCGCACCGCAAAACTTCCCATCACAATAGTGGACCGGAACCGACCAAGCCTCCTGGGACTCCAATGGTTCGCACCATTGGGCATCGGGTCACCGGAATAAACCGCACTGAGGAAACCGACTGGGAACAGCAGCTGGCTAAGGACTTCCAGGAAGTATTCGACGGCACCTTAGGCAAGTACCGGGACCCCCTATCTCTTTCAGTTTAGACCCAAACGTCAACCCCATCCGCCTAAAGCCGAGGCGGGTGCCTTTCGCGCCGGGGAAAATAGACGAGCAGCTTGACAAGCTCGTCAAACAGGGGGTTCTGCAGCCAATTGATCACGCCCGGTGGGAGACCCCAATAGTCACCCCAGTTAAGCCAGACGGGTCAATAAGGATTTGTGGGGACTATAAGGCCACCCTCAACTGCGCCCTGCAACAAAGCGCATACCCCGTCCCAGTCGTGCAACATCTACTTCACTCACTGGGGGGGCAAAGTCTTCGCGAAGCTCGACCTGGCACAAGCCTATCAGCAGCTGCCGGTCGATGACAACCGCCAAAGCACAGACTATTGTTACCCACCGGGGCGTTCGTTGTAACCGACTCCAGTTTGGAGTCAGCGTGGCCCGGGATTTTTCAAAGCCTCATGGAGAGACTCCTACAAGGAATAAAAGGGTGGTCCCTTACTTTGATGACGTACTAGTATCAGCAACCAACCGGGAAGAACTAGAGGGTCGCCTAAGGGAAGTACTAGAGAAATTCAAAGGGCCGGTTTAAAAGTGAAAAGGGAAAAATGCCAACTTTACACAGAGAAAGTCGAGTTTCTGGGATACCTCCTAGACCGACATGGCATCCACCCGACCAGGGACAAAGTAAAAGCCATCAAGGAAGCCCCGACCCCCAAAACAAGACAGAGTTACAGGCATTTCTGGGACTACTCAATTTTTATAACGTGTTCTTACCCCAAAAAGGCAACCGCGGCGGAGCCTTTGCATAGGCTACTGGATAAAACAACAAAATGGTCCTGGGGGACGCGTGAGGAAACCGCATTCAGGAAAACAAAGACCTGCTAACCTCGGACGCCGTCCTCATACAATACAACGAGACTCTACCCCTTACCGTCACTTGCGACGCCTCACCTTTTAAGGCGTCGGTGCCGTCCTCAGCCATACCCTAACGGACGGAAAAGAAGCACCCATTGCATTTTCTCAAGAACACTTAGCAAGCCAGAAAGAAACTACAGCCAACTAGACAAGGAAGCCCTTGCCATCGTCGCAGCCGTAAAGAAATTCCACAGTATCTTTACGGCCGTCGATTCACAATTATCACAGATCACAAACCGTTGCTAGGAATCCTGGCGGGAAACAGGGCCACACCGAACATCATATCCCCCAGGATGACAAGGTGGTCAATTCCCTCGCCGCTTCGACTACCGGCTCATACACCACCCCGGTAAGACAATCACCCATGCAGACGCACTAAGCCGTTCACCATTACCCGACCTCGACGACGACCCAGCACCCACGGCGACCACCCTCAACATATAACCCTAACACGACAACAAACAAAAGCCCGGCAGAATTACTGATGGGGAGGAAACTAAGGTCCCCACTTGACAGACTGCACCCACATACAACCCGGAGAAGCCCCGGACTCATCAAGCAAACACCGGGCATTTAAACCAGGCGATGCAGTCTACGCAAAAAACCTTACCGGAGACCCACTATGGGTACCGGCAACTATAACCCAAATAACAGGTCCCCATTCATACAGACTACAAACAACGGACGGACAAGCATGGAAACGCCACATAGATCAGTTAAGATCTCGAATAAAAACACAACCGACACGCAAGCAAACACAGACAACCCCATTAACACTAACCAAGGGGGAGGGAAAATACAGGGGACCAAGAAAGAATAGAACACAACCAACTATACTCACCAGATATCAGCCAACTCGAAGCCGCACCAAGGAAAAGCAGCCAAGCCAGCTCGACCAGCCCGGAAAGACCAAGCGGGAGGCGGAAAGCTGCAGCTCACCAGCCGGGTAGACCGGGAGCGAGCTGCAGCAGCGGGCCCACACTCCAGACGATTCCATCAAATAGACTGAGAGCAACAAAAACCCGACCGAACAGGCCGGGAACCAGGAAACAACTGACCTGCGCAGGTCCAGTAGACAAGTACGGAGCCCGCCTACTTACGGGACTACGTTGCAGTGAACGAACCAAGAGGGGAGGGGTGTTCTGTACAAAGAATTAACATACTTGCAAACCCGCGCTGCGATTGGCTAAAGCGCGCGGCAACCGGATTGGTCGGGCAAGCCGCCCGGATTAGTCCGTTAAGAATCTCCGCTATTGGTCGAGCCAAGAGCGGGAGATTCGAAACGATGTCATTGGCCGCGGGCCGCGCGCTTGGAAATAAAAGCCGGGTTTTTCCTTCCTTTCCCCAAGCATGTACTGGAGCACAATAAAGAGCTGAACTTTGTCACTGACTCCGAGCTTCCTTCCTGCGCCGGACACGACAGTATGACTGCTGAATGAGCAGTCAGCCAGTGAGAACTACCTGTAATGCATTTCAAAGGGAATAAACTGGGCCTCTTCACACTTACTCCCCAGACCTACGGTAAGAAATGAGGAAAAGGAGAATATATGCTAAGGCTTCAAGAAAGAAAGAAGGGAGAAAATGGATACTCTGCTGGCCTCGTTCCCACAGTGGATACAATAATACAGGTGAGAAAAACTTCACCCCTGCACTTATAATCAGAAACACATGGATGTTGATTGTATGCATGTTGCTGGCAGCAAAGCAGTGATGAAGCGTGTTAAATTTTGGAATAAACAACTTCCTTGGCATCCTTTTTGAGAAGTTTGGTGTGCATGTGTTTGTTTGGTCATTTGCTTGTTTATAAAAAAAATTTACATAGCTGTCCAATTCACACATAGATAACTCTGGGTGGCTTATAAAATTTGTGTGTGTGTATACATAGACATGTGTATGTCCTGTACCTCTGCTTCAGGAGGAAAGACCACTTGCCCGTGAATCTCCTTCATTTTTTTTTGCTTTGAAGAGGGAAATTGACTCTTCACCCCATCCCCAACCCACTCCCCTACATGTAGCCTGCAGATTGCTAACTATGGCAGGGGAATTTACAAGCCTAACAACCTGCAAGCTTGCAGGTAACAAAGGAGAACACACATTTCATTCATTCATTCAATTTGGGTAGCTGCCCATCTCAACAAGTGACTCTGGGCAGCGAACAGAATTAAAATTAAATAAAATTAAAATGCAAAGTAGCCAAGAAAATATCATACTGCATAATCGTCAAGTACATCATTGTACTTTGCATGAAAGAGCAAATTATGATTGCTGTAAAACCAGGAAAGCCAGAAGAAATACAATATATGTAGAGGGAAGAGGAAGAAACAAACAAGATCTGCAAGTTGCTTTAAATGTCAAGATCTAATCTGGCAAATATTAACATATTAATACTGCAAAAAGCCAATTGCTGACAAATTTTGATGTGTCTAGATTAAAAAGTGGATTTAATGGCGCTTCCTTTAAAAAATTGCAACATAGTGAAGTTATTTTTCCTTAAATATCAAAGGTCAAAGAGGGATATTTGCCTTTGGTGGCCCAGAGTCACCTTTGGTGAGATGACCAGTTATATAAATTTGATTATATTTATGACATTTTTTTTTCTTTTTGTCTACCTCCAATTTGTTAGGATCCAAGGGGTTTAAATCATGCATTGACAGAAGAAGTAGAATGGTGAACACTAAACTTCTTGTTGCTTTCTGGACATTCTTAGTGCAGGCACTGAGTGAATCAGTCCACTTACTGGAAAGAAAAGTAAGTCCCTAGAAAGAAATGGCATCAGATTGCCCACAGCCTTGCTGGCAGGGTGAGGACAAATTACTGTGTTAAGATACAAAAAACCCCCCAGTGAAACAGACAAGGATTCCTATTTCTGCACCTTCAATACTGTTAATTTGTAACTGACAGGATCTGACAAGCATCCCACTGGAAAAAATTACCTCCACTTGTGCACTCCACCTCCCATGAGAGTATCAAGGTAAAATGGCACTCAGATCTTTATGCCTGAAGGTACAATCAGTTGAAGTAGATTCATTCAAGGGACATCATGGGGAACAAATCAGCAGTTGCCCCCATTAGCCTTAGGTCATTATATGGCTTGAAATTCACCGAATTCCCCAATAGTGTTGATCAAGCGAAGTTGAACAAGTCTACAGTTGATCAACCTTGTTCCTTAAAATTCTTTCTTGACAGAGAAATCAGTGAAATTTGGTAACAGAAAGATATGAAGATGCTGAGGTTTTTTTTTTTTTAAAGAACTTCCACAATCCATTTCTACTGAATAAAAAGAACAGGGGAGAAAATGTCTCATAAATATGAAAAGATAAACACTACAGCATTACAGTAACCATTTTCTCATTTGGGAATCCTGAGATATGACCATCAGCTGCACATTTACATTCTAGGGACATCCTTTAAAAAATGCCCTGGTTGTGTCAAATGGTCTACTCACCCTCTTTCAGATTTGGTTCATATATTCTGGAGCAGCCAGATGGTCGCTTCCTCTGGTTGTATTTATGACTTGTGGCACCATTTCAGACTGGATTTATGTAGAATGGGCGACTTATATAGTTATTATAAAGCAGGTAAATATGTCAACCCTTTGTGGTACTGTAGTCCAGACAGGTACTGTCCATGGGGTTTTCATGGCAAAGATATGCAAACTAGATCACCATTGCACTCATTTCACATGCTAGCAAAGTTATGTTCAAAATCCTACAAGCTAGGCTCCAGCAGTATGTGGACCGAGAACTACCAGAAGTACAGGCAGGATTTCGAAGAGGCAGAGGAACTAGAGATCAAATTGCCAACATACACTGGATCATGGAGAAAGCTAGGGAGTTTCAGAAAAACTCCTGCTTCTTTGACTATGCCTTTGATTGTGTGGATCACAACAAATTGTGGCAAGTTCTTAAAGAGATGGGAGTACCATCTCTTATTATTTGTCTCTTGAGAGCAAGATAAGGGCTGGAGGACATCCACAGATAACAGAACACACACTGGGAAGGACGCCAAACGCAGAGAGGAACAATAAACTAGAGATATTTCCACACTTTGTTTCCAGCGTTCACCCTTACTCATGTCCATCCTCTTATCCACTTGTCACAGCTGCAGCCCATGAAAAGGATCAATATCCTTCTCCTCCCCCATAGACCATGTCTCTCCCTTATCCTCTCCTCCCTGAGTGCCCTAGGATGGAGAGGGGATAGGCCTGGGTCCTCCTCTGACTGCCCAGCCAGCCTCTGCTCTTCCCCAGCCTTCTCCACAACCTTCGGAGCCACACTTCCACTCCCTGTCGGCTGTTCCTCCTCTCTCTCAGAGTCAGCCTCCACCAGGGGCATGATAGTCATGTGGCCACCAGGATATCACGCCACAGTGCAGAGCATGTGGCAAAACATAGAATGCTGTTACCTTCCTACTGAAGTGATACTCTATTCACATTTACATGCTTTCAAGCTGCGAGGTTGGCAGGAACTGAGGTGAATGACAGGAGCTCACTCTGTCATGGGGTAGCAGAACTCGAACCACCACAGCACGAACCTTCTCTGGCATCTTTTAAGACACTGAGCCACCACATTTTCGCCACATAAGGATAGTCCCAAAAATTGCTCATTCTAATCTAACTAGGTTGAGGAAGGCTATATCCAATTATGGCCACTAAGTGTAGAAATGTACTGTAGCTACTAAGCTTCCAAGGGAGAGTTAAACATACCAAAATAAGAAAAGGTTGGAAGGTTCTGTCCTGAGGTATTTTGATCCCTGCCAAGGTTTCTTACAAATAAAACAATCAGGCAAATCAGGAGTATCTTTATTCCTGTGACAATATCAAGTAAGTCTGAATTGGGGCTCTTGTGTCTGAAGTGCAAAAATTTATGTGGGTGACCACAGAACTGGCAGCAAATAGACACAGAAATCCCTACATTTTCACAGTCAAATGTATGGCAATCTCCCCCACTTGCTCTTCCACTCCATGAAATCCATGTTTGGCATTATTTAAGTTCCTAACATAATTTGAGGCTGAAATGTTTTCTGGGCAGATTTGTGCCAGGTGAATAACTCTCCCTGAACACTATTAAGATATTCCAATTATTTGGAGCTTGGGAGAAATTTGAAGTATGACAATATTCTCCAACTGATGCACCCTCCAGTATTTTACCTAAGAGTTAACCAGTAAGTATCCAATATATTATTACTTTCACATATAAAAGGAGAAATACCCCATTTTCCCCTGGATTCTATGGGAAATTACATTTATATACAACATCCGCTTTTGGCTGCTTTACTATGATACTATTTCATTGACGTACTGTCCTCAGATCATAAAATTTTGGTAGTGCCTGGTTATCTTGAAATACATTGCCTATTGTATGTGTACCATCCATCCATCTATTTATCTATCAGTTATATACAGTGTCTACCAATTTATCTCCATGCTGTTCAATCTGTTCCATAATGGTGCAAAATGCATTTTAGCCATTTTTTTTAGCACCACACTTCAATAGATATAAAAATCTATCTTCTTTAATCTCCAATTTCTTCTTCCCCCTCTCTCTCCCTCCCTCTGTGTGCATGTGTGTGTGGGGGACATTTTTAGCAATCTCAGCAGAACATAAATGTACATTTGTTAATTTTTTTAATATCACTTAAAATATTGGTCAAAACAAAAATTAAATGCATCCACTTCTCTCACTCCCCTTCTTTCTCTTCCTTGCTCTATTTTCCCCTTTGAGTTCCCTTTTTACTTATTTTAATCCTTCATTTGATATTTTTCTCCAAATCCTGTTATTTCTATTCTGCAGTTTGAGGATAATTTCCTTCATGGCAGACATGACAATCAAATGATCCTTCGTTAAATTCTACCATAGGAATCTCAGGCCCTCCTTTCTCTCTTCTTGAGAGGAAGGAACAGGACCAAGCCAAAGAATGAGGAATACTCATTTCTACTCTCTGCTCCCAGATCAAGCACTTGGATAGGTCATATGGACAGAATGAAATTAATAAGTACACTGTGAATCAATGGGGTTTTTTACAGTAAGTGCAAGATATAATTATTTATTTGTTTGCAAATTAAAAATATTAACTTGAGATGGCCACAAATGGGTAAGCATTCCAAACAGGGACTTAATTATGAATAGTAGGGTTCCAATTGCAAGGAGCAGAAGCAATATAGTTCTGCCTCAGACAGTTACTTTTAGATCTGTGGGGTTCTTTGTGATCTCTGAGCTTGGAAATTTCCTTGCAGATGGTTCATTACCCAACTAGATAATGTCATCCATACTAGA
The DNA here is from genome assembly GCF_049901735.1 of Notechis scutatus. Lineage (NCBI taxonomy): Eukaryota > Metazoa > Chordata > Lepidosauria > Squamata > Elapidae > Notechis > Notechis scutatus. The sequence goes on along the minus strand of NC_142009.1, from coordinate 154,616,604 downwards.
AGGGAGTGGGGTTTACTCGGTGTTTTATGTACAAGTGGCTTGCTTGGTGCTGATAAGAGTCTTCTTGGTGTTCCTTGATTAGGAACTGTTTACTGTTTTGACTGTTTGTCTGAATTTGTAGTTCCTTGATTGAGGTACTGTTTTCTGCTAGATCTTCTTAATCCAAGTCTTCTGGGCCAACTACCATATCCTCCACCCCCTCTTTTCTTAGTGTCATATCCCATTATCTATTATGTGTAAGTCCAATGCTAGCAAGGTAAAGACGAGCAACAGGTCAAAACAGAAGACTTGGATATAGTGAGAATGGCAAGCAGGCATCAAGTGAGAGAAAGCAGCCCATGGAGATGGGATCATTCAGTGGGGTGCTTGTAGATAACTTGACTGGATAAATCAAAACCAAGGTGCCAAAGGTAGCAATGTAGCCACTGAAAAGATTGGACATTTGTGCTATTACTGAACTCAAATGATTTAGAATAAGAGTAAGACGTCCCCGATGGTGCCTTAAATTGCAATCCCTTTGATGGGCTAGTGCAGTGGCCCCCAACCTTTTTGTACCAGGGACCGGTTTCACGATTATTCATTCTTCCACGGACCGGTACCTGAGTACGCAAGACTCCACCGCCATCGGGACAGCTCTTCGTTCGAAGCCGCCCCCTTCGATGAAACTAAGGTGCGAGCACCCAAACGCTGCTTTCCAACTGAAACCCGGAAGCACTTTCCAACCGAAAACCCGGAAGCAACCGAAAATCTGGAAGCGCCGTTGAAACAAGATGGCGGTGCCCAAGCTTTGCGGCCCAGTAAAAAATGATCCACGGACCGGTACCGGTCCGGGACGTGGTTGGGGACCCCTGGGCTAGTGGATTAGAAATCCTTGGAGAGAGAGAGGAAAAAAAAACTATACAGACTTCTCCTGCTGTCTGTACATCTTTTCTCTAATGCCCACCTGCATTGAAAAGCTTTTCTTCGTGTGTAGATGAGGGAAGAACTGTGGGTAGCAAGGCTGGTATTTTATCTTTTAAAAGTTAAACATTTGGACAATGCCTTTGAAAGTTTTGGAGTATTTGATTGTAATATAATTTTGACTTCAGTACTAAGCTGCTCAGGCATTCCCAAACAGCCTCTCAGTTCAGTGCTCCCAAATGAAAACTTATCCAATCCTGGGACATTTGAAGGAAAGGAGAACATCTGGATTCATAGACATACCACCTCAGGACCACCTCAGTGGGCTTCAGCTGGAGGAGAAACTGTGAGATACTACTTGTGGTTTGGATATTTTGATATTGTGGTTTTGATTTCTGTCTTGCGTGTTGTTAGAAGAATAACAGAATAATTTCCCCAAACGTATTACCATTTGTAGGACTTCCTTCCTTCCCAGCATGGCACACTAATTCAGGTTTGCAATCTAACTAGATTGCTAAATCTACAGGGACAGAACTCCGTTTCTGTTTTAAAAAGGAGCTGTAAAACAGCTTGGTCACAAATAAGCTGCTAAAGGCTTCTAGACTTGGACTGCAAAAATCCAGATGACCATTGGATGGTAGCAAAAGATTAAGAATTGGGGAGCCCATGCTGACAGCTCTGTGTAAAACAGCTGATAAAAATTCTTTAAACTTTTTAAACTGAGCTATTGTCAGCAATCCAGAATATTTGTAATAGAACTTGTTCTTCTTCCCTTTTTCCCTCTTCTCTTTGTTTCCTCCAGGCATCTGTTTGGTGATAAAGTTGGTTCTACCCTGACAAATTCTGTGTTTTTAGTAAACTTTCAAAACATTCCAGTCAGTCGAATAGAACTGGGATGTTTTTCCTGCCAACATTTAATCATGCAGAAAATGTCAAATTTAGTTTAAAATGTAGATGCTTTTATAATGTGGCCACTGGAGTGTCGAGAGGAAGGGAATTAGATGATCGTTGCAACAAAGTCTAGACTGTTGCAATTTGATTCATCAGAAGGGGGATGGTATTATGGATTAGGCCTGACTCATGAGAGTCTTGTTTGGAAAAATATGATGTCATTATACCAAGCATGTCAGCACAAAAGGTAGGTTTGTATTTATGTTAGCTAATGGTTTAACTAAATGTGCATGGTAGGTCTGATTTATTACTGCTTTAACTTTGTTTAGCCACCAAAAAGCATAATTTATGATGGCAAACTTAAACAGTGGCCAAAAGTGACCATGCAATTAAAGAAATAGCAAGATTCATTGTGGTACTACTAAATCACCTGGTTGCCAACCTATTTTAATTAAGGCTGGTTGAGAGAAAAAAAAGAACCCCCCCCCCAACCTCTGAGCATTTAATAGGAAATAGGATGTGAGGAAGAAGGAAAGGCAACCAATTAAGTCTTATATCAATTCTATTTTTTAGGACATTTCCTTGAATTATTTGAAAGCATATATGTTAATTTATAACATCATGGCGCAATATTCCTTTTATCTTCAGTGCTCTCTTTGTGTGAGCACATTTTTTCAAAAAGTAAAGTAATGGTCTAGTCTTGATTGGTTTTTGTTTTTTTTTACTATATAGAAGCGTTTAATTGTTTTTTTTGACAATAACAATCTCATCATTTATTGTAAACAATTTTAAGGCAATCTAAATGGCAAATTCAGAAGAATGCCTTTGAACCATTATATTCTAATACAGTTCCATTAATGATAAAAAACCTCCCAAAATGATAGAGAATTGATTTCATCTTGTGTCAAACAACAACAATTGTGCCTAATTTTTGAGGGGATAAAATTTGATACTGGGATACTACCATAGAAAAATTTGCATGATGAATTCCAGAAATCTGAGCTTATTACCTCATAATTTTATAATATATCATTGTTCTTTATATTATACACCAAATGGTTGTCACCAAAGGTTTTAAAATTTGATCAGTTAATTCATCACTGAATGCGTGTTAATTATTCTGTTGCATTTGTATTACTTATTTTTCATGTAGCATCAATGGCCTTCTTAGTGCCAAATTTCCATTTGTGTATTTTTATCTCAGTTGCATTTCTCTACTTCATTTTTAAAATATGCAAATATGCATTTTTCCCAGATACCTTGTCAGATTGCCAGTTAATTGAATATTTAGTGATAATAAAATTATTACTTAGTTAAGTTGAAATAAGCTTTATGTTTCCACTTCACTGCACAAGAATTTAGTTAGATCACTATGTCAAACACTCATTATGTAACTCGTTATGTAGCAGAATCCATTTAGAGATTTCCTTTCTATAACTTTGAATAACTTCAAAGTTATTGTGGCAAATGGCATAGGTAAATTGCATTTGTTTCTAAATTGTATCAATCAGTTTGGAACTTTAAAAAGCAGAAATACAGTTGTTAACCTAGCTTCTAATACTTTTCATATGGGGTTCATACTTTCTCTTCCTTCATATCTGTCTTCTCCTTTGTTTCTTTTGCTTGCTTCCTTTTTTTCCATACCTATGTTTTTCCAAGATCCACTCTTGACATTATCAAATAATGTACTCTAACCTCTAAGTGAGGTACATATGTTAAAATGAATATTTTTGAAATTATGGAGTATTTTCATGAATATATACTGTAGATGAAGCTTGGTTGCTGGATATAATAAGAGCAGAATGTGATGGCAGTAAAGCAGACAATATATGAGAAAAAAATGCAAATGCTTGAACACTAACAAGAGAGTAAGATCAAAATACAACATTCTACCTTGGTTGTATATTGTATTTATGGATTAATTGTACAGGATGATATGTTGTTACCCCTTCAGGATAGATCAGAGACAGATGTCATAAGAAATAGTAGAAATCTACTTCTTGGATATAGAGTACAATAAGAGAATCTTAAAAGTGGGACATCAGTTCCTCTCCTCTTACACTAAAGACAGCCAAACAAATGGTAATTGTAAGGATTTTTCTTACACTTTCTTCTTATCCCAGATTAAGGCAATGATTTAACATGTTGCTGCATGTTTTCTTCAAAGTCATCTCCATACTACTATACATGCGGTGGTGTTTTATTTATTTATTTATTTATTTATTTATTTATTTATTTATTTATTTATTTGATTTGCCAATTGTTTACAAGATAATAAGTATAAATGTATACATAGTTGTGAATACATGAAATGGGTACATATAAGAAAAATAAAAGAAAAATAAAAGAAACAATAGGACAGGGACGGTAGGCACGTTGGTGCGCTTATGAACGCCCCCTACAGACCTCTTAGGAAAGGGGTGAGGTCAATAGTAGACAGTTTAAGGTTAAAGTTTTTGGGGTTTGGGGTTGGAAGTATGGTGTTGGATGTATGTTGATTGGGAATATGAATGGGTATATTCTTTTGTATGCATATGATGCCTTGTTGTTGGCTGAAAACCGGGATGATTTATAGCAAGTATTAAAGAAAGGAAGTTGTTTTTTTATAGGGAAAATGGAATAAATAATTGCAAGCTACATATAAATGATGAAAAGTAGAGCAAGTAGATGGATTTGGCATGCTGAAATCTACAAAGGAATGAAGAAATGTAAGATGTCCAAATGCTGGTGTAGAAAGATAGTAGGTAGTAATCACATGGTAGCATGTTTTGGAGAGTGAATGTTTACTGAAAGAAACAAAAGTAGCTAAGTATTAGCTGTATACTTTTACCCACTATGTTATATGGAATTGAGAGTTGAGTATAGTGAACTACATATGGAAAAAACAAGCACAGATATCTTTAAGAATGAAAGGATGATGAATGGGTCTTGAATACAACAATGAGCAACTGATATAGAAGTAGTACATTAATGAGGGCTGAATTACAAAAGAAATACCTGAAAAAAAGAGTGAATGGATAAAGAGGAAGGAGAATAACTGAACATTTTATTTGGATGAAGTTGAAGAGCTTCTCAACAATAAAGAAGTGAGATGTTTAAAGAACAAAGGAAAGGTAGAAGGAAGTGCATCAAAGTGATGGGAAGAAGGACAGGAAAATATGGAAAGGTATGTAAACCAGGTGTATCTATATTTTCTATTCTTTTTCTCATCACATATTTACATTCTTTTATCTTCTGTTTCTTATCCCAATGCATAACATAACTTACCTTGCAAGGGAATAGTGTGATGGGTATTTTTTTGTAAAAAAACACTGTTAAAAAGAAGTAAGATTCTCAATGGTATATCAAATGTGTCAAATCTCTTGCAACATTAAATATACAACGAATAAAATATATCTTATCAAGCAAGATCTTTTTCCAAGTACATATTTTTGGGTGGGATTATGCATGTACAATCTTGTTGATATGACTCACACCCTTTATGTCATTATGACAGTAAATCAATAGGATTAGAGGCAGCGTTCCCATTGCCCCTTAGACAGCTATAAAAGCTGCAGTATCTTGAACAAGGAACTTCACTTCCTTAACTTAATGGTGCCAGCCCAGAATGCAGGGCCACTACTGAAGATGAAGAAAATTAAAAAGAAGCCATGTTGTTACACAAACCTAACAAGCCTTCTTGTAACTGCAAGTTGCTGACTTCTGGCAATAACATGATACGGCAGGTATGGACTGGATAGCAATTAATCCCTCTCATGTCACTCTAAAGCTCAGTTAAGTTGGTTTGATGGTGGGAAAATGAACAGGCAATATGTACTGAATCTTGGATGGATGGATGTCTTGCAGTATCAAGTAGCTAAAATATCTCGAAATCGGCTTCTGTGCTTCATCCTCTACCATGGTAGTGACAATGGTTTTGTACTGTACAGTTGTTTATTTTTTTAATCCCCCTGGTCATCTCATAATAGTGGGACAACTTCTTCTTAAAGTTGGAGAAATTGACTGAAGAAAAAAGAACTGAATCTAATCTATGCATTAATAGCCAAGTACACTTTGGTCCCTTGGCTACTTTACAATAAATGTTTTCAAATGAATGACAATTCAGGGATATATTAGCAGTGACAATAAACAGTGTAAATATTAACAAAATTCATTACAAACAAACATTGAATTGTGGCTAATTCTGGAATAACTGGGAAATCTTCTAAGTTTTCTCTACAGTTAATATTGTTACCAACTAGGAATATGCGAAATATTTCAAATTTAAAACATCCCAAGCTTAATACATTTCCAGCTGTTTCAAATCTGAAACTCTCTGATTGGAGTTTGAAAAAGCTATTCTGAAAATGTTCCATGTTTGAAAAAGCACAATTTCAAGCTAAAAACACCTGCTCTGAACTCAAAACAGGGTTCTTGTTATTCCATCCAGAGTAACTGCCATTGTGTCAAAACTGTTCTGGAAAGGATGATTTAACCACCTTGAACTCAAAAGTGTTTGAATTCAAAACATCCAAGTGTTAATGTATTTCTTCACTATGGTTAAAGTTGGGCATTGGGAAAGGAAGGGGTGCAGGAAGAGGATACCTAATTCCTCAATCTATTTTTAACTGCACATGACTTGATATTTACACATCTAAAAAGCTTTCTGCCCAGTAAGAATTCAAAATGATGAGGCACGTATAAAATGTATTTCAAACGGATGGAACTGCACTGCCAGTTTTCCTTTGGAATAGAACAGAATTCTTTTTTGGCCAAGTGTGATTGGAAACACAAGGAATTTGGCTCTGGTGCATAAGCCCTCTGAGTACATACAAACAACAAAGTGATAGGCCATATATTGTAGATCATAGTTACAATCATTAATCAAAAGATACAACAAGTGATAAATCATAAGATACCAATAGGTGAAGGCGGTAGAAAAGATGAGAGAATGATGCATGTCCACATATTAAGATGAAGTAGCATAATCCTGAGATCACACAATCATTAGGTAAATCAGTAGATCAGGCTGAGAAACGAGAGGCGTTAAAATAGGAAGGAACAATTTTAAAGCACAAAGCAATATGAATAGATTATCTATTTCCGATTTTATATCAGTTTTCCACGCTGTGTGTGCTATAACTTGTTATGAATCTATCTATGGATTAAAGTCATATCTGCTTATTAACCACAGGCACATCCTTCTTTGGTCTTTTGTGCCAGCTTTAGCCTAAAGGCATTCTTCCCATGCTCAGACAGACTGTCTGCAAGCTTGGCATGCAAATTACAGCCGAGAGTTTTTTATTCGAAGACTGAGCCTAGTGCATTATCAGAGCAGCTACCTCTGCAAATCTGTTTCCATTGCACAGAGTGAAGAGAGAGCAAGTAGGTATCAGATGACTTCCAATGAAACTATTATACTCTTGTGAAACAAATCATCATATTTTAGGTTTACAATACATCCCCAATTATGTCATAATGATTTGCCTTCATCAGTTATCCAAAAGATCAACAAGTCGTATAGATGTTAGGTTAAACAATATATGTTATGAAATTTATTTGAAATGCTGCCATTTATCTACAAGGGTTGAGAGAATGTAATGCCTTCAATGTTGTAAGTCATTAATTCATGGCATTGCTGACATACTTGTTTAGACGTGTTCTTTCACTTCAGTTGTTGGGAAACTGCTGTGAGAAAAGGTTTTGTAACTTATTCCTTATAGAAGGGAAGCCTGCAGTGAATATTCCTTGGTGTGCTTTAAGCAATATGATGGGATTACATTTTTGACTACTGAAGGAGTCCCTGAAATTCGCTACTGAATCCAGATTGTTTTAAGGTAACGACTATGTTGATGTGAGTATTGTGCATTGCTGGGCCAAAAAGTTTAAAGATGGCAGATTGGGAAAAGCTAATTTGTGTGATCAAGAATGAAATGGAAGACTTGTGACAGCAAAGACTTGTGAAGACTTTCACATTAGAAACGATGAATTTGTTAAAGGCAGTTCATAGATCACTACAGGGAAAAGTATTGTCAATCTCTGTGTTTCATAAAAACATGTGTATCACATTATGGATCTTCTTCAGTATGGGAAGTTTTGTTTAAGATGGTTCTTTTTACATTCTGATGACAGAAATTAAAACTCCAAGAGCTGAAAATTGCTGGCAATTGTTGTCACACTATAAAAATTATGATGAGAACTTTCTTCACTGCACTGTGACAGTTAACAAACATTAGCTCGTTATTATCACCAGAGATGATGTATCAGTCCATGGAAGATCATCACAAAACTTCACTGGCAAAAACAAACAAAAAACACAAATCAAAATACAGGATTTGGTAGGAAAACTCATGGTTACAGTTTTTTTGGGATGCATCTCCAGAAAGTTTGAATCAAAGGACAGTCAGAACTAGTGGTGGGATTCAAATTTTTTTACTACTGGTTCTGTGGGCATGGCTTGGTGGGTGTGGCAGGGGAAGGATACTGTAAAATCTCCAGTCAGAGGTGGTATTTGCTGGTTCTGTGAACTACTCACAATTTCTGCTACCGGTTATCCAGAACTGGTCAGAACCTGCTGAATACCACCTCTTGTCAGAACCCAGATTGAGGAGACAGTATGGGATAGTATAGAGCTCTTTTGTGGAGCTGTAAGAAACTTGCCTGTTATTGGCAGAAGTGTGTAGTGAACGGTGTTATGTAAAGAAGTAAATACATAATAATGAAAGAGCTCATTTCATAGACTACTTTCCTGTGTCATTAAAATATCTCCATTTCCATTAAAATTATGGAGGCAGAGGCATCATTTTCCTTCAGTCTTTGAATCTAAGATGTTATTGAGTATGTTAATTCTTGCCTCTTAAAATTAGTTGTATGACTTTAAAAAACCCCTGGAGATATTTAAATATAATGAGATATTAAAAAGCAAGGTTTCTAGTAGGGCCGTGCAAACATTGAAATTGGAGATTCAGTTTGAAGGTGACCATATCAATCTGACAGGTTGATCTGAATTTCTGCACTGAATCTCCAAAGTAAAAAAAGATAAGATTAAATTGGACACCTCTTAGTCACTTAGGAACAAATTTGGACCTGATTTGTATATCTGACAAGCTTTGATTCATGCATCGGTGCACTTTTTCTAAATGAGTTTGAACATCTAAATCAAATTTTAAAAGTCCAAATTGTGTAAGTTTTTCTTCCTCTGAGATCAGTTGGGAAACTTGGCAGATCAAGACTGATTCTTATACTCCTGGTGTGTAACCTTCACAACAGTGGTGGGATTCAATTTTTTTTACTACCGGTTCTGTGGGCATGGCTTGGTGGGCATTGCTTGGTGGGCATGGCAGGAGAAGGATACTGCAAAACCTCCATTCCCTCCCCACCCCACTGACCTGCTTTCCAGCTCCATTCTCCTGTGCAACCAAAGAAGACCCAGCCGATCCTCTGGGACTCAGGAGGCAAAGAAGAGATGGGGTAGGAGCCAGTCAGAGGTGGTATTTGCTGGTTCTCCAAACTACTCAAAATTTCTGCTATCGGTTATCCAGAACTGGCCAGAACCTGCTGAATACCACCTCTGCTTCACAATAGAAGAAAGCTGCTTGAGCATGATATTACTGTGCATTGAAAATTCTCTGCTCATCCACTTCAGAACCAGAGAAGGAGCAGCATATGAAGTCTAGGTTACCATCTGCCAGTGACCTCTCCCTTGCAGGCTGAGGAACCTGCCTTCTAAGCACAAAGTATAGGCCCAATAAAGCCAAGGGGGCCATAAATGATTGTATATCCTGTGCTTCATTCTGGAGTGTAAATGTGCACCCTAAATGAAAACAAAGCTAATTTGTCAGGTGTCTATATTCTGCATAAACATTTCACTTCTATGATCTTCAGGAGACATAGAGATCTACACCAAATGATAAACTCCTGTCTTTAATAACTAGAACTCTTGACTGAACAATTACTCTCTTGTAGCATTACTGCTTGTTCCCAATTCCCCATCCCCTTCCAAAATTATCATCACAACCTTATGGGCTAGAAACCAGAAGTATAACACACACACACACACACACACACACACACACACACACACAGTCTTTTTTGAGTGGGGGAAGGATATTTGAACATATGCTTAACTGTCCATTGAAGCTTTCATTCCAGATAAAAGATGTGCAGGATAAGGCAATACTTCTCAGTCACATGGAGGTGTATTTAGCTAGGGCAGGTGAGAAGTTTGGTGCTTACTCCACTGGGGGAGGGGCAACTTTAGGTTAATGTTAAATTGGTGCTGGCCTAAGCTATCAAGCCTGAGGAGATGCCAACACTGCCCCTCCTTCCAAATCAATGTAAAGATGCAAATCTTCACATTGGAAAGAAGTGGCACTTGTTAGTCAATGAGATTTAAGGGTGCCATATTTGCTTGAGTCAGCACTGGCCTACTCTTCCCTGTAATGCTGGCTTACCTTGTTTGCAAACAATACAACATATAAAATTAATACAAACATTTGGATAGATTGGACTGTCAAATAAAATCCAGCCTTTCTCAAGGGATTGAAAAACCATTTCTCTGTCCCACCCAAACATTAATGAAATGGCATGGAGGCACCACACAGCCTTGACTTCAGCAGCCTGTAAGAAAACCAGAAGAGGTCATGAGTTTTCAAAATCCCTAAGCCAAACCCCATCTGCAGGTTTCCTGCCCAGATTGGCTTTAGAAATCAAATAAATAAAATTAAATTTTATCCTGCAACTTGAGAGTGCCGCCTTTAAAATCTATTCATAACAGATGATTTTGCCTTCCACTCTGCCCCAGCATGCTTTGGAAAGAAGAACTGCAGAAACCTGATAAGTTGTGGGAACAAAGCCACGTGGCACTTCACCCAAATGGGTTCAGATGCTACCTGGGGAAAGTCCAAAGGTCAGCTTAGCCTAGCTCACCTACAGTATCAGAGCTGAGCTAGTTGAAAAGACTTCCAGAGAGACATGCCAAGGTATAAAAAGGGACTGGGTGATAGTTAAATTGACTGCACAAACAGCAATAAAAACCCTTCCTGTTTCATATCTAAATAAGTCATAATAAAGATCATCTAAATTATAGCCAGTTTGATGTCATGGTTAAAGGCATTGACTAGAAGCCAGGAGACTGTGAGTTATAGTCCTGCTTTAAGGACAAAGTCAGGTGGGTAACTATTGTAAATCAGTCATATTCTTTCAATTCTAGGAGCATGATAATGGCAAACCATTTCTGAAATTATTGCAAAAAAACTGCATGGAGCTGTGTAGGCAGTCGCCAGAATATTGGACTAACTGGAAGGCATAGACCAGTGGTGGTTAACCTTTTTGGGCTCCTGTGCCAAAAATTGTGGGCGCGCTCACATTCCAGCACCCAGAAGGCCATGCGAACCCCCATGCCCCTTGTGCATGCATGCACAATCCCTCCCCCACGCCACCCCCTTATCCACACTGTGCCTCACAGCTGATTTTTGGCTGGTTTGAAGCCTTTTTCAGCATCCCAGAGGCTTGAAAAAAGCCTCTTCAGGCTTTGCAGGACGAATAATAGGTCCATTTCATCACTTCCGGTATTTTCAGAAATACAGGAAATAATGAAACGGGCCTATTATTCATCCTGCAAAGCCCGCAGAGGCTTTTTTCAAAAGCCTCTGCAGGCTTTTGGGAGGCTGAAAAAGACCTCAAACCAGCCGAAAAATCAGATGGGTGGCGCGCGCATATGCAGTGAGGTAAGTTTGCTTGCAGCTCGTGTGTTGGCACAAATGGCTCTGCTTGCCACCTGTGGCATGTGTGCCATAGGTTCGCCATCACGGGCATAGACAAATAACCACACACATAACCACACCACTTACAAGACTAACCCATCCTGCAAAAAGTTCACACATAAACATACAGGCACAAATACCAAACCCAATATATTTAATCTAACCTTTATCCTGGATAGATATATGAAAGGACTGTTGGACTTTTGAGTCAATTCTACCCAGACTCCATTTTCATTCTCATACCTTCAGTTAAGCAATTTACTTCAACCACTGCTACCATACTGGAAATGCTGAGATGATTGGGTGAGCTGAACAGTGCTCTCTCCTGAGAGCCCACAGGCATGTCCAACAACAGCCTAGGCCAGGGGCGTCAAACTATATTTCATTGAAGGCCACATCAGGATTGTGTTTGACCTCAGGGGGGAGGTGGGGGGTATGGCTGGGGTGGGTATGGCCAGCTTGACATCACTTGTGTCAGGGGCATCTGTGGCAGCCTGGGCAGGACTGGAGGGATCCATTGTCTTCAGCAGAGGAAGTTAAGACCAGGGTGAGGGCCAAATCCTTGTCCTCCAGAGGAGCCTTGTTGTCCCTCTCACACTATGCAGAAGGCCCCGGATAGTGGTGCAAGCCGACCAGGTGCTGATCTACAACCTGGTGGCTGGCAGAGTGCTGTAAAAGGCTGTGGCAGCCACACCCACCCACCCCCAAGCTCCATTTTTGGCTGCCATGGCCTCCTACAGCACTCTGGCAGCCACCAACCAGGTTGTAGATCAGCGCCCAGTCGCACTGGTCTGGACCGAGGCACCGCAGGCTGGTCCTTTGTTGTTTCCAGGATGTAGATGGATGTAAGCACCCCATGGGCTGGATGTAGCCCGCAGGCCTTGAGTTTGACACCCCTGGCCTAGGCCCTCATACCAGCAAACATGAGAGCTAGTTTGGTCTAGTGGTTAAAGCACCAGGTTAGAAACAGAGAGAGTGTGAGTTCAAGTCCCTACACTAGCCATGAAAGCCAACTGAGTGACATGAGCCAATCACTGTCTCTCAGCCCAATTCATCTCACAGGGTTGTTGTAGGGAAAACAGGAGGAGGAATGTATGTTGGATATATTCGTTGTCTTCAATTATTTGTAAAAATAATAATAAATGTAGGATATAAATAATCAAATAAAAATAAAAATGTCATCCTTTGCATTTGTCCTTTATGTCTTATGGGAATCTGTGCCAGGCTGGCTTAAGTTTAAAACCTTGGTGAAAGTGGTCTTAAGTTGTGGCCAGTGTAGCCACAACACGGTGAAGGAAGAACCAAGGAACTGGGAAGTAGAACGAGAGCTGCTTCCTGCCAAACTGGAATTTCTTATCCCAATCATTCATTACTTTATAGAACTGTCTAATTCCTTCTTTGCTGCAGCTGAACCAGATGTGAATTAGTACAGCTGTCCAAGAGTGACAATGAGATTGAAACACAACCTGGACATCATAAAGTACCTTTAGAAAAATCTACAAAAACTATAGCTATGGTAGGATAGCAAAGCCTAATGTCTTTGCTATCCTACCATAGCTACAGCTATGTTGGCAGGTTCCTTGCTCTAAACAGTAACTATGGAAGTGCTTGGCAGCTTCTCAATATGTTTTTCATCAAGCAAGCTGAAGCTGCAGAAACGGGGGCTCACATGGACCTCTCAAGCTCTTGAGTGTTGCTCTCTTAGGTGCTTTCTGTGTCAGTTTTTTTTTTTAAATAATGGAAAAACAATACTGTGGAAAGGGAGGATGATGATGATGTTCAGGAGTGTGTGCAGAAGAAAGAGAGGCAAAAATGAATGCAGAGGGTCAGAAAAAAGAACAAGTGAGAGATGAACTCAATGGGCACCTTTTTTTTAAAGGCATCATTTTTCCAAATGTAATTGCTGATCACGTGACAAGGAAAAGAGTGCAGCAATTGCAATGACTCCCACATGGATACACCGAAGGATAATATTGCAAGTGTGGGGAAAAATAAGAGAAACATGCAAGTCACGTGCAATTTTACCACTTAGAGCCCTGACAGCTCAATTTAGCACTCCATCAGATATTTTCCTCTATCTTCTTGGCTGTCCAATTCATGGGGTTCTTCACCTCATCAAAGAAACACTAATAATAAAAAGAACAGTGTGATTGTCTGAGGCTTCACACCTTTGGAGGCATACAGTGGAAAAGAGACTTTGAAAATATAAGTCCCTAATTTCCTGCTCAGAGATTATTTCCCCTCCCTTAGAGCAAAGAGCAGTAAGAGAGAAGACAACCCAATGTGGACTGCAATCCTCCAAATGACCAAGAGATGGCAGACTCTAAAAGGCAATTGGCTGGGGAATTCTGGAAGGTTAAGCTCATGTCTTTACCATTGCTAAAGGTGAGAAACGGCACTCTAGGAGTTGTCATTTTTACAGCCTACAACTGGTAGCCCTGGTTTGATTTCCAAGTGGCAACTCCTTTTAGAAACACATTTGATGACTTTGATCTTGTTGAGTAAAGGATTGTTTTGTCTTTCAGAGAACAGGCAAAAACTCGCAGGCAGGCAAGGCAGGTGGTTACAGGGATGATAGAAATGTGCATATTCAATAACAACAATAACAACAACAAAATCGCAAAGTATCACGACTTACAAATTGAAGTTGAGCGACTTTGGAAAAAGAAATTGTGTGTTATCCCAATTGTAATTGGAGCCCTTGGAGCAACACCTAAAGGGCTGCCTCGCTATTTGGAAATTCTGAATTTATCAGACTTGAATACGCAGATTCTACAAAAAAAACTCTACTTGGAACAGCTTATATCCGCTGACACTACCTGAACAGTTCCTTGGTTAGGACTTGAGCTATTGAGCTATCAACCAGCCCCAAAGGCTGTGAATCTCACTAAAGATATAGTAACAACAACAACAACAACAATGATAATGATGATGAAATGTTTAGAGCCCTTCCCCCACCACAATTCTTTGGGATTGCTGAACACTTTTTCCATTTTTCTCAAGTACTGGGGAAATAAAAAAACACTTTATATAATATTTTCTTTCAAGATGATGAATAAAATATTTAGATTTAACTGAATTTAATCTTTTTTTTAAAAACAAGTTTTATTAATTTTTTTCAAAAACAAACAAATCATCATTAACCATTACATACTTAAACCTTTTTCCATTATAAATTTAACAAGTCAGATAAAACCTTAATTCTATTTTAAACCATTTCCATATAAGCATACAAAAACCTCTTATCCAGTTTCTCTTTACCTCTCTTTACTCTTATTCAGTTTCATTATTATTATTTCATCTATTTCTTTCTGACTTGACCACCATCATTCCAATTCTATACTTCTGCAAGGTTCCACTAATTCTCCCAAAAACATAAACACACAACACATATAACATAAAAGAAAAACAAAAAAAAATCTTTTAGGAAAGTAACTTGGCCCCGGATATCTCTCTCTTCATGAACTTCAATTATATTCATGCTCATCTTACATATCATTACTTATTTTATTTACCATTCTAAGTCTTCTATATTAACTTCTCCACACATTTCACTCTTCTTAATTCTATCTTAATTAATCCATCTTAATTTGAATCATTACATTTGTATCTTTTGTCCATTCTTTATTGTCCCTTATAATATATAAAATAAAAAAAGAGAATTTCTCCTGAAATCACTAATCAGAGTATGATGCCTTTCTGTCTCCCCTCATTAATCAAATTAACATTTAAAATAACACCCAGTACCCAATCCGATTCTGCTTGGTACATTCTATCTAAATAGTAGATCCAAAATAATTAAATACATAGTTAAACAGTAAATCTAAATGTTGAATCTTATAACATTCCCATTGTCTTTTCCAAAAACAAATGCTATAATAAAAATTTTATAATAACATCAATATCATAATCTTATTAAGCTCTTTAATTAAAACTCAATATTCTAAACCTTCCCTTTAATATTATTAAATTTAAAATCAATCATTACTAAACATTTCAACATTTTAATCTCTTATCAACTCTTAAACCATTTTAATTTTCTATTTCTAATACAATGCTACAATATCATCTTATGTACCTTGCAAAACCTTTTTTAAAGAATTTATACTTTACCCTTTATCCCTAAAAAAGATTCCTTTTTTCCCATCTAATTTCAAAACTTTGTGGCTTTTCTCCACCATTTTCCTTCCTTTCTTCCCCCACCAAACCTTTCTACCCCCCCCTTCTTCTAGCCTCTGCCTTACTGGCTTCCCTTCTCTGTTGTGTTCCTTTTCCCTTTTGTTTACTATCATTATGTTGATTTTGCACCTTATTTTTCCCCTTCTTAAATGTTTTTTTAAATCTTAAGTCCTTCATTTCTCTTCCTTTCCCTCTTCCTTCTTTCTTGGTTAAATTCTGAAATTCATTAAAGATGGCTTCTTCCTCTCCTTCTTCTTCTTCTGCTGTCTTCATCTGCTGTAATGTTTGTTGATAGTTAGCAAGCGCCATTTCTAAGAAAAGGAAGGCTTCCCTCACAGCATCTCCACCATTTTTTTTGTTTGCTCATATTCTTTTCTCAGTTCCTCAACAGAAAAAGCCATTATAAATCTTTTCTTTTCTTTTCTTTTCCCCTTCTTTCTTCCTACAACAACCAAGATATTTCAAAAAAAATAAAACAGTCCCAAAGTTATCAATCAGTCCAAGCCAAGGCAAAGTTCTCACTTTCTCTTCCTGGGATAGTATCAATCAGAAAGAAAGAAAGTACAAATCTGTTTTCTTAAAGTCTTATTGCAATATATTTCAGTCTTCAAATCCTTAAGGCATCTCCTCCAACAGTCTTAGCACACAAATATTTTTTTAGTCCTCTCCCTTCTCACTTATCACTTAAAGCCAGTTTTTACCTAAAAAAAATAGGTTTCTTAATATCCACTTATTAAATCCGTAGAGAAGGAGAGTAAACTTTCCTTTCAGCACCACCAAGCTGCTGCTTATTTTCTCTTCTAGAAGGTATCATTCAGAAAGCCATAATTTCCAGGAGTTTTGTTAAATATATCTTAGAGTCCCGGGGACCAAGAAAAACTTTCTCTTTTCAAAAGCTTTCTCCACTTCCTCCTGCGCATTCTTACCCGGCTGCCAGCTTCTTTGTGGCGGCCATTGCAGACCGCCGCTGCACCCGTCTTGGGAAAAGGGGTTCTGCCGGCCGGGGAGGGGGTCTGCAACACCCCCAAACCCCTTCCCGGATCCCCCTATCTTCAGTTACCCCTACAGGGTAGCCTAGCTCCGAACCCGTCCGGATCAGAGCACCAAAAACGGCTAGCGCGGCAGGGATCGCGCAGGGTCACAAATCCCTGCCGCTCGCAAAGCCGACAAACCGGAAGTCCCTGAATTTAATCTTAAAATGATTAACAAGTACCATGCTTAACAGAATATAAATCACTGAATAGAAACACCCATTATAGTAACTTTAGTGTATGGTGTATTATTAAAATGTACTCTAATTTAGCTATCTCAGTACAAATTCTACACATAGATAGACCCTATACTGGATAAGGTACCAATCCTATTTCAGATTACTGTATAATTTAAGAATGATTCCCAATCTGAATTGAAATCTGTGCCAGATTTCTTTTTAAAGTAGGCCCTTATTCTAGACATAAAGCATATTCTCACAGCCTGGTTAGCCATTCTTTAGTTTAAGGGACCAGACAAGATTTCCATTAAAAAGCATATACTGGTAATAACTTTGTAGCCCTTGACAGAAGAGACCTAGAAGGCAGCACGATGAAAGAGAGGTCACCTGACTAGAGTTAAAATTTGGTGAAATTTAATCACTGGTCTATACATAGTGGAAGTTATTCTGTATCACATCTCTTTTATCTCTAAAGATATTGAAATATCTTTTGCAATAGACAGTCCTTATGTGAATTATTTCATGCAAATGCTTGAACACCATTGCTATTCTCCTGTTGCCCATTAAAGTTGGTGAAGAAGGCACGACAGAAGCCAGGATCTATTCCTCCAACGTCCAAGCATCTAGAAATATGAGGGCTGATACCTATGAGGGGGCAGTAGTATAATGGACTACGGGGTAGCAGTAGTTTCCCAGGGAAAAGGAAACACGTTCCAAGGGAACACAGGCAACCTAGTCTGGAACTGCTTGGAGATAGAGGAATAAAGTTAGAATAGCCACTACCTAGAATCTCACACGGTATATCTGTTAGGGTGGGAATGGTAAAGATTTAGTCTGGTAAGATTCCGTATATTGGGTGTAATATAACTGAACTTTGGCTGGATTGACCTATGTTGTTTTTGGGCTGGATCTGACATGAAACTAATGACATGTCAAGCATGATCATTGCAAATGATCCATCATCATCTATCTATCTATCTATCTATCTATCTATCTATCTATCTATCTATCTATCTATCTATCTATCTATCTATCTATTTATCTATCTATCTATCTATCTATCTATCTATCTATCATCTATCTATTTATCTATCTACCTACCTACCTACCTATCATCTATATCTATCTATCTATCTATCTATCTATCTATCTATCTATCTATCTATCTATCTATCTATCTATCTATCTATCTATCTATCTATCTATCATCTATCTATTTATCTATCTATCTACCTACCTACCTATCATCTATATCTATCTATCTATCTATCTATCTATCTATCTATCTATCTATCTATCAATCATCCATCCATCCATCCATCCATCCATCCATCCATCCATCCATCCATCCATCCATCCATCCATCCATCCCATCTATCTATCTATCTATCTATCTATCTATCTATCTATCTATCTATCTATCTTATAAACCACCTATCTCCATCACAAATAGGCACTGTATGGTATACAAATACAATTTCTATCATGCATCCTCAATTTATTTCATTCTTGAAAAATTCCAGTACTGATCCCAAGTTGTCAATATTTGGCTCTGATTGGTAGAGTCTCAATGGGACATCACTCATATTTTAAAGCAGCTCTATAAAACTGTATAGTATATCCTATTACAGGTATTTGGGGCTGTTACTAACAGATTATTAGGAACAGGGCATATGCTTTTTTCTAATACTTACTAGATGAAAACAGAGATGCAGCTAATGTCTTCCCTGAAGTCCACCATGATATTAAGTGGAGATTGGGATTGTGAAACATTGCAATGGACTGCATGCTACAACACTATCTGAATTGGTTGGTCTCAGGCTGTAGGCTTCCAGGATTGATGTTAAATATCTGATTCCTTTGAGGAACGTCCTATTAACAAGGCATTTGACTAATGTTACTGGTCCAGAAACCACAAATGTTAATGAATGTTGTCCTTTCTGTGCCTTATTTTAATATTGAGCATGATCTTGTAAACTGGGCTATCTTTGTCCTTTACAAATAATGCCAGAGAGGCAACTTTCATCACTTTGATCTTGACATTTCAGTTCTACTGTATGCAAGAAAAACTGCTTTGCATAGGAGATTCAGTGAACCTCAGCATGGACATTTGTTGATCCCAGTTGCTGCCTATCCCACTTTGTAATGACCCTTTCTGAACACGATCTACCTGGGATGAGATTGTTACTGAGTCATGGGAACTCATCACCATCAAGATGAGGTACATTTTAAAATGCCATTCAAAAGCATGTCTCAAAGTTCACAACCAGTGTTGTTTTATGATACTCTTTGAGACTAAGGTCATTAATGTGCTTGCCAAGGAGGATGAACAAGACCCTTAGGGGGGAAACTCCTCCTATTCAAAGGACTTAATAGCTCTGAATAAAGATTCCATCCTAGATCTGTAATGAGTTTACCTAGGTAAAAAAAAAAATCCCCATGAACTCCCTTCATGATTTGTTGCTATGGTTGGAAAAAGAAACTGGTGTTTTTTTTTTATGATAACCTTAAAAGACAAATAGTTTCATTAGCTATCAGGCCTCAACACTGCCATCATTTAAGAGTTACACTAGGCATACACAGTTATCTATTTTGGGGACTTCCCATTGGGCTTATCATTATTCCTTATGTCTTCACCAGGTCTTCACACATATCCTTATGTGTATATCAGGTGCACTAACCCACCTGCATCTTTGTTGAGAATTAAATACACACGTACCTTTGAGTGGTGGCTTTGTCAAGGAATTATTTCCAAACAAAGCAGCCTTGGGCCAGGCTGACTCTAACCGAGGGCTTTAGTAGAAATTGTTGATTTGTCCACATGTATTGCTGTTATTCTCAGTACTGGATGGGGTTTTGCATTTCCCCCTTAGGTTCAAACCATTCAGCTGTTATCCATATTCAATAACTTTTCTTGCTTTGGGGTTTTTTCATATAACATCCAGCACTTGCTAGATCTTATAGCAGTCACAACTAGCATATTTCTGCCTCAAATTTCCAGGCACCTCATCAGCCCCTATTTTACTGTCTTGATCTCCTATA
This sequence comes from Notechis scutatus, assembly GCF_049901735.1. Taxonomy (NCBI): domain Eukaryota; kingdom Metazoa; phylum Chordata; class Lepidosauria; order Squamata; family Elapidae; genus Notechis; species Notechis scutatus. Next base: position 154,596,639 of record NC_142009.1, on the reverse strand, counting down.
CATGCCAAGTGAACCAGTATTCCATCACAATTCTAATATTGTCACCTAGTGATATGGAGGATTCACATACATTCTGCTCAAACATGGAAATATAAATTTTACAGTAGCAAGAAAAGCTTCCACAAGCCAGTTTTATGCAAGGCAGTAAAAACTTTTATTTGACATTTGCAGAATCCAATCAATTGAATGCAAGGTCAATTTTGTTGCAAGCTGTCTTCTTTCTTATGTCATTATAGTTTTAAAGCTTAGTTGTTATGCAACACTATTTTTACCCTTCACTTGCCTGTAGATGCTTTTCATCTATTTTTTATTATTCAGCAATGAAACATTTCCTCAAAGTTTTTTGGACTTTTTTCTTCTTATTTTGGCGCTTGTTTTTTGTTGTCAATTTTGTTAATCCTTACCTCATTGCTGACCAAAATATTTGAACAATTGGAAATGTCGTACTTCTGGTTGCTATTTATTTCTTAATCATCTCTCTCTCCCCCTCCCTCTCTCTCTCTCTCCTCTCTCTGCCTATTTCTGTAGATTTGTGCAACACCTCCCCTTATAATGTTTATCAAGGTAGTTAAGACAGCTTTTTTAAAATACAGTGTTTAATTCTTAAGACTATTAAGAATTGCTTTCTTCCCCCTTTCTTTTTCTTTCCTTTCTCAAAATTCTTTCCCTCTCTTCCTCTCCTCTTTTCTTTCTCTTTCTTTCTTTTGCTTATTTGTGTATGTATTGTGACTGGTTTTAATTGTAAAAATTAATAAACTATATATATATATATAAAAAGAATTAAGCTCATCACCTACTAGTGAGATTGTTAGTCAATCGTGAGTGTATGCACAATGATCATAAACAAAGATAAGGAGGTTACTTATCTATAATTGATATCCCATGAATGGTCATTTATGCATCCAAACTCTCTTCTTACCTCCTGCAAATTTAGGTAGTGAATATCCCTAATCATCAAGGACTGCTGTGACATTCTTGGGCACTGAGACTAGCAATGAGAGCCCCACCCAAGACAATCCACAGTGGAGATGTGCTTATTACTTAGCAATGTCTTGTTTCTTACAAACTAAACAAATCATGCTGTCTTATGTAGAAACTCAGGCAAATAGCAGTGTGGGATTAACTATTGGCCAACAGGGGCTGAATTGGAGGAGAATACCCCATTAGTTGAGAGGAAACGTTTTTCATTTATTTAAAAAAAAAAAGGAACCATCTGTGGGCCCTGGAAAGTTCCAAATCCTGTGAAGCAGTCATGATAGGGCATTCCTTCACACAACTTTTGTTGACAGGAATGGATCAAGGAAGGGAATGAACTACCATTTGGATCCTGTTGTGGTGGAATGTAGTCTGGATTCCCAGGAGGGAGGGGCTGCATTCCAGAGGGCAAAGAGACAATGAAGTATGGTGCTCTTATTTGGGAGAAAGATAGTTAAGCAGGCTCCTCCCTAGCAATATCTACAGCATGTCTATAGTGATACAAATAGTTGCTTTAGTTTGGCAAGATTTCTATCTGTAGACGACAAACAATAAAGGAAACTGCTCAGAAGTAACTCCACATGTCTTTCCCGGTTCTTGTGATCTAAACTGGATGATGTTATTCAAATATGAGGGTGTTGAGAGTTTTAATGAATTCTTAGTTGCAGTGTGTTGAGAAACTGTTCAACTGTTTGGAATCCCCACCATATATCTGACATCAGTACAATTCAGTAGTATTTCACGAGAAAAGTCTTGCACCCTTCTGTACACAATAGAATTCCCTGTGGTACTAGGCTTGAAATTCTCAGTTTGGATAATTTAGAACTGTGTCGCTTGTGGTCAAACCTAGGTATTACAAACAAAATTATACAGAATGTTTTACCTGTAAAGGACTTTTTTTTGTTTTTATCACAATAATACACATACCAAACAACCGCTTTAAACTCAATGTAAATCATTCTAAACTTGACTGTAAAAAATATTATTTCTGTCATAGAATCGTCAAAGTCTGGAATGCTCTACCTGATTCAGTTGTTTCAGCTACAAATTTTCAGTTTCAGTCACAAATTGACTTCCATGGACCTTACTTCATACTTAAGTGGTCAGTAGAGGGGGCATGCATAAGTGCACTAACGTGCCTATTGTCCCTGTCGTTGTATTTTTATTCTCTTGTTTTTGTTCTCGTTTTTGTTTGACAAATTCTAACAAATAAATAAAATAAATAAAAGCAACATCTCAATGTCTATCATGTATCCTTTATAAAGTAAATTTAAGCTATTGCCCTTTGACTGCAAGTTCAGTCTTCAGGCTAGGGCAGGGAAGAAAATGTATTATTCCTCAACTTGGCAAAACGCTTGGCTGTTTAAAAGAGCAACAATTCTTTTATTAAAAGCAAAAGCAGAGAATAATTTGTCTTCTTCCAATTATGACCTCTCCCAAATGAAAAGCCTTTAATGAAGCTTGTTCTTTTTGGAGTGGTTATTTGCAATATGATCTTGGTGACTCCAGCAGTAGCTTAAGGCCTAATGGGCATTGTGAAAACTCACTGTTTGCCACCCATTAGGTTAATGGGAAGAACACTGGCTTGAAAATCTATGTGTTAAACAGGCCGAAGCAGATTTTGGGTGCCTGATTGGAAATATAAGAATGGCAAAAATCAAGCTCTTTTTTTAATGATGACTTAAGAATGTGCAAGGGAAATACATTGGTCAAGGTCAAAGGCCCTGAAAGATTTACTGGATTTTGAGAGAGAAAAGGAAGGAGAACATGTCTGTCTGTCTGTCTGTCTGTCTATCTGTCTGTCTGTCTACCTACCTACCTACCTACCTATCTATCTATCTATCTATCTATCTATCTATCTATCTATCTATCTATCTATCTATCTATCTATCTATCTATCTATCCATCCATCCATCATCCATCCATCCATCCATCCATCCATCCATCCATCCATCCATCCATCCATCTATCTATCTATCTATCTATCTATCTATCTATCTATCTATCTATCTATCTATCTATCATCTATCTATTATCTGTCTATATCTATCTATATCTACATCTACATCTATCTATATCATCTCTATCTCTATCTGTCTGTCTTTCTGTCTGTCTGTCTGTCTGTCTGTCTGTCTGTCTTTCTGTCTGTCTCTTTGTGGCTTACCATCAATAAAAAACTGTTAAGAAATTAAAAAATCACAGCAATATATAGTATTGTTAAATTAGCTTAAAATTAACAAAAATGGCTAGGAAAAGACCAAGATGAACATGGGGGGGGCGGGGGGTGGGGAAAGGAGGTGGAGTCTTATTATACTCCATTAACCACCCAATCATAAAGTACCAACAAGTTGTGGAAAATGCTTGAAATTCTATGATCTGTGGAACTCTTTCATGCAAGGAAAGCAAGGAAAGAGAAAAAGAAGAAGCTGTTCTTATTTCTGTTAGTACTGTTTTCCTAGGGCCTTTAAGTGATTTATTTTTCAAGTGATACATAGGTATTTTAGTTGAGTAAGATTCATACCTTGGCCACCAGACCTGTTTATATTTTCATGGTTTTGCTACAGTAAATACAGGTTGTAGTCCTTGACTTACAACAATTCATTTAGTGACCATTCAAAGTTACAACTGTACTTTACACACAAAGTACAAACTGTACACAAAAAAACTGACTTATGACTGCTTTTCACACTTATACTATTGCATTATCTCCATGGTCACATGATCAACATTCAGATGCTTGGCAACTGACTCACCCTTACAATGGTTGCAGTGTCCTGGGATCATGTGATCACCTTTTGTGATCTTCTGATAAGCAAAGTCCATGGATTAGCCAGATTTATTTAACATCCATGTTACTAACTTAACAGCGGCAGTATGTTACTTAACAACTGTGGCAAGAAAGATGGTAAAATGGGTCAAAATTTCCTTAACAACTGTCTCACTTAGCAACAGAAATTGTGGTCATAAGTTGTGGACTACCTTGTACTACTAATACATACATGATGTAAAAATAAACAGAACTAGTGATGTAGTATAAGCCAAAAATTTGTCTTCCATTTTGCTTCAGAACTTACTTACAGAGGATATTGCTGTGGATATACCTTTGCAAATAATTGCTTTTATATTATCTTTCTGCTCCTTTTCCAATCATCCATGCTTCCTGGTTTTAATGCTCTCGCTCTAAAATGCATTGAGAAAGTATTCAGATCCCCTTCACTTTTGTCAATTTTGTGATGCTGCGGCCTGATTCATTTTTTTCTCATTAATCTACATTCAGTACTGCATAATGACAAAATGAAAATAGAATTTTAGAAATGTCTGTAAATGTATAAAAATATCACATTGGCATAAGTATTCAGAAGTTTGCAACAACACATGAAATTTACCTCAGGTGCCTCCCCTTTCTCTTGATCATTGCTGACATGTTTCTACACCTTGAGTGGAATTGAACTGTGGTAAATTAAATTGATTGGACATGATTTGGAAAGGCACACACCTCTCTATAGAAGGCCTCACAGCTGACAATGTATACTATAGCACAGGGCTGTCAAACTCCCGGCCCATGGGCCGGATGCATCATGCCAATGGTGGGATTCAATTTTTTTTACTACCGGTTCTGTGGGCGTGGCTTGGTGGGTGTGGCAGGGGAATGATTCTGTAAAATCTCCAGTCAGAGGTGGTATTTGCTGGTTCTCCGAATTACTCAAAATGTCTGCTACTGGTTCTCCAGAACTGGTCAGAACCTGCTGAAGACCACCTCTGCATCATGCCCTGGGCCCATCCACGCCTGGTTTAGCAAAGGGAAAAAGCATTCCGATACTCACGTGATGACACCGTGATGTGAGTTTGACACTCCTGCGATAGCAGAGCAAAAGCCACGAGGACAAAGGAACTGCCTATAGAGCTCAGAGACAGGATTATTGCAAGGCATAGATCTGGGGAAAGCTACAATAAAATTTCTGCTGCACTGAAGGTTCCTAAGAGCACAGTAGCCTCCATAACTCTCAAATGGAAGAAGTTTGGTGCAACCAGGACTCTTCCAAGAGCTGGTTGCATGGTCAAACTGACCAATCAGGGAGAAGGGCTTCAGTAAGAGAGGTGACCAATAACCCGATGGTCAAAGTACAGAGATATGCTCAATGAAAACCTGTTCCACAGCACTCAGGGCCTCACACTGGGCCGAAGCTTCACTTTCCAACATGACCTCACCATCCAACCTGACTGAGCTTGAGGGGATGTACAAGGAAGAATGGCAGAAAATCCCCCAATCCAGGTGTGCAAAGCTCGTCACATCATACCCCAAAAGATTCAAGGCTGTAATTACTGCCAAAGATGCTTCAACACAGTACTGAGTGAAGGGTCTGAGTATTTGTGCCAATGTGATATTTCAGATTTTCTTTTTAATAAATGTACAGACATTTCTAAAATTCTGTCTTCACTTTGTCATTATGGGGTACTGAGTGTAGATGAATGAGAAAAAAAATGAATTTCAACAACTGTAGAATCAGGCTGCAGCATAACAAAATTGACACAAGTGAGGGGGCGGGGTCCTGAATACTTTCTGAATGCACTACTTATATGGTGGAGTTCCCTTATAATTTCTTTAAGATTTTATGAAATTGTGGGAAGTCAAGGATGCTAGAGCTGTAGATGTAATTGTGCAGTATAGATAAGAAACTCATCTTCCTTCTCATTGTAGCTAAAATAAGTAGAAATTTTATTTTTTCTCCCCTTATTCTCTTGCAAAGTTGATTCATGAGAGGAGAAGGAGAAGGAGAAAGAGGAGGAGAATCTGAACTCATGACAATTTTCTCTGTATTTCTGTACTTTGGAAGTCCAAGACACTAGAAGAGTGTGCTAAACAATCTAAATTAGTGTCTATGTGTACACTACAGAAGTCTGATTCCGCCCCCATAAACTTCAACTACAAATGCATTTGCCAGGGATAAATAGAAAAGAACACTTCATTTTTGTAAGGAAATGCCTGAATGTAAAAAATATGCTTTCTTTAAGACTGATGCATGATCATCTTGCAATGCCACTTAATTTTGCTTGAGACATTCTATTTCAGATTGGAATTTAACATTCCACTCATACATGGTACGAGTGATTTCTTAACACTATGCTTTAAACTGAAGAAGCGGAGAGCAGGCACATATGATGCAGCACTTTCAATCAAATTTTATTGGAGAGAGCAACTTTCTGTTTGAATTATTTGGATCTCCTCTTAAGTAACATAAAGTGTCATGCAGGAAGGTTTTATAAAGTTTTGTGTTTTGAATAGTGACAAGACTGCTTCCCACTCATAGTAAATAAAGTCAGAAAATAAACCTTCTCTGATTTATTTAACTGCCTTTGTTGGTGAGAGGAGCCAAGTCACTCCTTCACAACAAACCAGATTCCTTCACAATCAAACCTTATCATGATGTATAAACACCAAACAAGTGTAAAGTATGCTATCTCTCATCCCTTATGTTTCTACTGTACCACAATGCAAAAATAGATGTGTGTGTGTGTGTGTGTGTGTGTGTGTGTGTGTGTGTGTATGTATGTATCTATATATCTATATCTATCTATCTACTATCTATCTATCTATCTATCTATCTATCTATCTATCTATCTATCTATCTATCTATCTATCTATCTATCTATCATCTATCTATCATCTATCTATCTATCTATCTATCTATCTATCTATCTATCTATCTATCCATCTATCTATCTATCTATCCATCTATCCATCTATCATCATCTATCTATCTATCTATCTATCATCTATCATCTATCATCATCCATCATCTATCTATCTATCTATCTATCTATCTACCTACCTACCTACTATCTATCATCTATCTATCTATCTATCTATCTATCTATCTATCTATCTATCTATCTATCTATCTATCTATCTATCTATCTATCTATCTATCTATCTATCTATCTATCTATCTATCTATCTATCTATCTATCTATCTATCTATCTATCATCTATCTATCTATCTACCTATATCTATCCATCTATTCATCTATCTATCTATCTATCTATCTATCTATCTATCTATCTACCTACCTACCTACCTACCTATCTAACATCTATCTATCTATCTATCTATCTATCTATCTATCTATCTATCTATCTATCTATCTATCTATCTATCTATCTATCTATCTAATGTGTGTATATATGTATGTATATGTGTATTTAATACATATATTAAAAGAAAAGAAATAATACATACATATGTTAGTACATAAGTATGTACAAATGTATGTATGTATGTATGTATGTATGTATGTATGTATGAATGTATGTATGTATGTATGTATGCATGTATTATTATTTTTCTTTTAAAATATGAGATTTTCAGATGCCCTCCTTCTCTAGAGAGTGCTGAAAATGAGACATTACCTCTGCACATTGCCTTCCTGCTAAACTGGTCTTTCTCAACAGGTGACAGGTTCAGTTCCTTATGAAGGGCCACTCCTCTCCCAAAAGATATTATACAGACTAAAGCCCAGGAAAAGTTCAAGCGTGTTGCATTTATTCTGTTTTGTCAAACTGCCCAGGAACTGATTATTGAGCAACAAACCTTTCTTTGTCTCCACTGAACAGGAGCCATACTTTTCCATTCTCCCGTGGTTCTTCTTTATACTTGTGTTTAAATTTTTGTTTTACATTTGTTTTAATCAGTTGTTTTATTGTATGTGTTTAAAGTCACATCTGCAATGGGAGACATTAAAATGTGATACATACATACCTACATGCATACATACTCCTGGACATTTCACTGTCACAACTTTCTCAAATTGTCTTTTGGGTCATTTCCCTTGCTCAGTTTGGTGATTACCTTCTAAATGGTGTCATGGCAGATGCATATAACGACTCTCTCTCTGATCAGAAGACATTCCTCTGAATACGACTGCCCAGATTTAATGAACAAATAAGCGAACAAATAAATATATCAGTACCTAACTTCTTGTTTTGGATTCAAGTTGCAATGACTTGTGAAAGTCAACAAGATTTTCCAGGCTAACTTTATTTACGCTTTTTCTCCCCAAGTAACAATAAACATACACAGTTGTAAAGTAGAGCAAATAGAATTAATTGATAGATATATAGATGATAGATACAGATAGAGAGATAACTCTCTAACACTGTGAGTAGAGGTAGAATTTGCCTTTCATTTCTGAAGTTAATGTAAATGCTGTTCCATTAAGCTTTCCTTTTTTTCTCCTCCTATCCTTTCCTCCATTTCAAATTTCAGAGTTTAAGTGGCAGCATTATTTCTTGTAAAGTAGATGTGGATCTTAAGTAGCTGATATAACATTCCTTAATAACCTTCTATAAAGACATTAATGGTCTCAGCGGCAAATTTTAACCAGGAGAAACTGGGCATTGGAACAGATGTTGAAAGGGCAGCTATTCAAAGGTCATTTGTGGGACTTCTCAGGTAGAATTCCTCTTGGAATGAGAACTAGAATCGATACCGAAGACGATTTAGAATAGAAGGCAGCAATGATACAATTTTGTAGGGATACAGTTTTGGGAAATGAGACTTGCTAGCAAAGAAATGGACAATCCTTTTTGTATTGTTTGTCAATGGTGGGCAGGTTTGAACCAAGCAGTGGCAGGGGTAGAGCCAGATGAGTAGGGTAACCATTCTTTTTAGCTTCTCCTCATTTTTCCCTTTTCTCCATTCTTTCGCAGCTTTGTTTGCAAAGTTAAAAAAAAAAATAGGCTGAAGATCTCTTGAAAGTAAGTCATGGGCCATAGTTTGTCCATCTCTACTTTAGCAGCTGGATGCAGTTGTCAAATCTCAAATATATATTACCAATTGTACATGCATTATCAATTGAATGCATTCAATTCAAGTTGCATTGACCTAAGTTGCCCATGAAAAAATATATGGTAGCCAACTCAGGGGATTTATAGACAGTCATACATTTCACTGTAAGCTTCACAAGAAGCTGACAGGATATGAAGTTCCCTGTTCTCCTCTTATTTTTAATTTATTTATTTTGTTGAGTTACCCACTTTACATTGTGACAACAGAATATGCCTATGTTCACGCAAAATACTTGATTACATCAGGTCAAAATCTTAAACATTCATTCACATGGTATGTTTATCTTGGTTATTGATTATTTTGATTTAGTTCTAGTATTTATTATGTAGACTCAACCTTCTTGATTAGTTAATTACATAATTACACCATGTATTGAAGACAAGAGGCTTTACAGATGGCCACTACTGCTGATCCAGGAGACCTTTACATTTTGGGGGGGGTCTAGAGAGTTGGCAATAGCCACCCACTAGAAGAATAGAGAAGACTCTTTCCACAAAAGTGAATCCAGCCCTTGCTGTAATAGGGAACAAATTGTGGGTGCAATAATAGTTTGTTTTGAGTCTCTTCCCTCTCTCCCACCCCTTTGCATTTTGTGATCAGTGATTCAATGTAAATCAGAGGCAAGAGCAAAACAAGCTAGGCCATCCTGATGACACTATGAACAATTCATGATGGAAAATTATGGAGATACAAAATGGTTTGATTGAGATTGGCATATGTGGAACTGAGTGGGGTAGATTGTAGGGGTATACCTAAATATAATTTTATCATATTTTATTTATCTATATATTAAATTATTGTATTTTATTCCAATTTCATTTTAAACTGTCTTTATCAGATTTTAGTTATAATTTGTGTCTGGAACTCTGCACTTTGATATCACCCAAGAGCTAATCACTAAAGTAAACTGAAACTACCGTGTTTCTCATATAATAAGGCCGGGTCTTATTTCTTTTTGAGCCCCGAAAAAATGGCTAGGCCGTCTTTTCGGGGGTGACTTAATTCCCCCCCATTGCATCTTCGGGCGGGCGGTGACGGCTTGGATGTTGACCTCGGCGTTGGTGGGGCACTTCGTATCGGGGTCAACGCAGGCAGCACCATATCCGGGTGTGCAACAAAAGTACTTCCTAATGGCAAGCCCCCCCCCACCATTCCCCCCATTTCGCATGTTTTAATATAGGCCTTAATTTGGGGGGTGGGGCTTAATTTCATTTCATGCCTATAAAACATGCTGGGACTTCCTATTGGGGGAGGCCGTATTGTTGGAGAAACAGGGTATTGAGATACAGAATGATTATCAAAATAACAAGGCATCTCTTGTTAATTCTAGTATAGTTTTCTGTACACTTTTAGATACCTGGTTCTGTTCACAGCTTTTTGCTTTGCTATCCCAGAATACTGAAAACTCATGTGGGCACATGACCTGAAAGAGGAAAAACTATTCTTCCTCATTTTGAGTTATTCTTTCCCTTAAATGAAGGCAATTTAAAAATAGCGTTGCAACTTAAGATGTTTCCATTCTGGATGGTTATTGTGAAATAGTGGTTTGCATGTGTGTGTGTGTCTGTGCATTGTATTTATATTTCCAGTTGATTTGCAACTCTGCTTTGCTTTGTTGTAGCTTCTGTTCTTTTTTCCTACCAGCAGGAAATCCATTTAGGAAAGTAATATGGAATCGCTGAGCAATACCTGTGACTGATAGAGCTAGGAATCATCTATCTAAAAGCAGCCTGAATTGTACATCAATAAAATGAGAAAAATCAACCAACCAAAAGAAGGCAGAAAAAAAGTAGATGGATCAGTTCAGGGATCCACAAATTATTCCAGGCCAAAGTTGGCCTTCCAATTGACTGCCTTCTAAAAATTAGTGGGTGGTGGAGGGCAAGATGAAAATAAAAATTGATTTCATTTACATTGAATTAAAGTTAAGTGTAAGCTAAAATGATTGGCATCCATTTACCAATTTTTGCCTTCTATCAAATTAAAAAGGATAATTTACTAATAAATTTTGGAGGTCTCTGGAGTTAGCAACCAAACCTTCATCAAACTTCTCTACTCAACTTGCGTATTTCATCTTAATTCAATTATAACTTTCTTCCTTGTCTTCTTGAAGACTCTAGAAAAACATTTGGCTGATATAATAGTTAAAAGGTGACTTTCCAAGGATCAAAGATTCATGTTGCATAAGCCTCAGTATCTCTGTGTAGAAAGGTGTCCTTGTGTGCTTGCTTGTGTAAAAAGTATTCATGACCAAGGAAGACAGGGAGCAGTCAAGAAGAGGGCATGGATTTGGCAAAAGAACTGCTTAAGTAAACAAGTAGAAAACAACCTTTTTTCTCTGGTGCCTCTGAGTCTGTCAAAGTCAAGAACAAATGACAGAATTACTCAAGGATTCATTTATTTGTGTTAATCATAGTGTTACTGTAACAACAGGAAATATCCACCTTTTCCCCCTCCCTACCTCTAATATGCACTTGTTAAAAACTATCTGTATTTATGCCTAGATGTCTGTTAGGAAGACCAACAAATAAATTAACAGTGCTTATCATACAGTTGTGCCCAATAAGAACAGTGTGATAATCTTTTTAACTGAGTTTAAATATTTCTTTCTCACTGAAAAAAAAAAGTTAAATTAACTAATAGTTTATGGATGGTTCCATTTTTCTCAGTTCTGACTGTGCATTGACTGACTATTGAAGGAGTCCCACTTATCTATTTGTCAATATAGTGTTCCACTGGTCTAAATGAGACATTTATTGCATTTGAATACCATTCTGTGTTATAGTATTTGCGCTGTTAAATGCATCTGAATAGTTTCAGTCCAAGAATGGCACTTAAATTGAAGAATTCCTTTTCATTCTTTTGACAGGAATTCTTTGTGAAAATGCAGAAGATGTACTGTAGTAGAGTTAATATTAAGTGGTGAATACCTACCAATAAAGACTTAATTAAAGCCAATACTATAGTTGTAGGTCATTACTGTAATTACACTGCTGACTATGTTATTGTACTTGGTTGTAGTAGGAGATAATCTCCCTGCTGGATTTGAATTTGATAAGGCAGCTCATCAAACTGCATATTTCAATGTACGTAAGGTTTAAATACACATTTTCTGCAGCAGTGTTCTTTTCTGATATATAGATTATAGTTGAAGGCGTAATTCATCACAAATTTGTATTGGGCTTCCCCTGGAGTATACTGATTTGTGGAGGTGGAGTGACTGTTTTTAGCTCTTGATGTGCTACTGAATTGTTTATGAATGTATTTTAGAAGTCAGAAAAAATGCCACAAAAACAAATTGGCCTCCCATATCATTTTGAGCCAATCTTTCACAGTCACATTATTTGTGGCGAATGTGAGGAATATCTGTATTAAGCTTTCCTTAAAAATATTTGTAAGTGTATTAAAAGCAATACATGTGCATTGTTTAGTAGGGAAACATTCAAACAATGAATGTTTATATGTAGAAACAGCTAAATTTATATGCCACTGAAAAATAAGTTTACAGAGGAAACTGGATGAGCTAGCTAATAATTTACATTAAAGTATTTCCCTGTAGTTCTGTAGTTCTGCTGATACTATCTTATGTATTCATTTATTATGTTAATGTGCTATCATAATCTAAGTCATTAGGATTAGTCCATGATATGATTAATCCCTGATTGGTTGGGAGTCTTGGTCTGTGTTTATCTGTGATAAGAGAGCCATAATGGAATGAAGTAGTTTCTGTCCTTCCATATACTGTGTACGTATGAGAATTGTGTGTGTGTGTGTGTTCAATCTGAGGCCTTCTATATGTACCTGAAGTATTCCAAAATTCATCTAACCCATGAAGAGTGCCTGATAATTTGGAAAGCTGAAAGGGACAATGAAGGGTAAATGATAAACTTTGAAATCAAAGTATGCCACTGCATTCTTAGAATATGTAGCTATATGTAGAGGGCTACCTCTAAAGATCACCTGGAAGCTTCAGCTGGTCCAAAATGCAGTGGTGTGGGCAGAGACAGTAAGTCCATGTCACACCTCTATTTTGCGAGTTCCACTGATTCCCAGTTTGCTTCCAGGTATGATTCATGTTCAAGGGTGGGCTTCAAAAATTTCAGCAACAGGTTCCCTGCCTGGTTGCTGGGTGGGTGTGGCCATAGTGGGTGTGGCCTAGTCGGCCTCCTGCACCATGGTGTGTGTGGGGGGTGTTTTCACCCTCCCTGGGCTCCGGAGGCTTTCCTTGCACCTCTGGGAGGGCGAAAATGGCTTCCCCCAGGCTCCAGGCTTCTGGAACTTCTGGGAGGCCTGTTTTTTTGCCCTCCCTGAGCCTCCGTGTGGGCTCTGCACTTACATTGCATCCAAAATTGGCCACATGCAGACATCTGGGAGGGGCAGGGCAGGGTGGGAAGGGCCAGGCAGAGGTGGGATTTAGTGGTTCTCCAAACTGGCCATAATGTTAGCTATGGGTTCTCCTGAACCTGGGTGAACCCGTAGCAGCCCACCCCTGTTCATGGTGCTGGTCACAACTTCTATGCTCTAAAATTTAGTCTAAATGGCATTGGCATAGGCCTGATTACTTGAGGGATCATCAATCTCCTATAACATTTGTCCAACTGGGTTCAATCTGGCAGGGTTGGTATGTACTAGTTTCCATAGATTAAATAATACCACCTCTCAGGACCTCAAAGCATGACTTCTTGTAACAGCACCTGCCCTCTCAAATAAGCCCCTTCCAATTCATATGGCTGCTTAATTGATATTTCAGCATTCCTTAGAGACTTGGCTCTTCATCTAGGTCTTTGGAGAGGACAGCTGATACTCCTTTTTCTTTTTCTGCATCCCTCTTGGTTTTTCTTTGTCATGGTTATTCTTTTGTCTTGTATTGTTTTTGTGTTTTTATATTGTTCTTTGTTTTTAAATGTTTTAACAACTGTAAGCCACCCAGAATGTTGGGTGGCATATGTATCCAAGTGCTTCTTGTTTCATTAATACTGTGCTTGCTGGTTCTGAGTGATATATATATTTATATATGTTTTCTTAAGTTTTCGCGAGTATTTATATGTATGGTATTCAGCTTTGTTCGGGTATTTTCCCACGTCATTATAGTTGAGCTTTTAAAGTTGTAGCAATGTTTTGGCAGAATCTCATCTGCCATCATCAGGCTTCTGTATTGTGTTTGTCTGTGAGTCAGACTTTCACAGCCGTTTCTGTTTTAAATTTGGTGCTAGCCTATGCTGTGCCAGAATGGTTTTTTCTCCATCCTGATTGGTTGGGAGTCTTGGTCTGTGTTTATCGGTCTTGGAGTTTGCTGTGTTCTGCTTGATTGGTGTTTCTAATATCTTCTGTCTGTTTTGTAGCTTTTTTTTTTTTGTCTTGGTTGGCTGGCAACATTGTGTTTCCTGTATTGGAGGCTTTTAGTGCGGCTTGGCTCTGAGTAAACGGACGGCCATCATTTATTAGGAAGCTAGGTTTCATCTGGGTGCCTGGTTGGTGTGTGTTTGAGCTGGAGGTATCAGGGAGAGTCTGTTTGTGCCCAGGTGTTTGCCTGGCTTGTGGTGTGGAGATTTTTTTGTTTTTGAGTGCAGATGACTCCACCAGACTGTCAATTATCTGGAAGCCTGCACTCTCAAACAAAAAAAATCTCCAATACTTGGTTGAATCAGATCTTTAATGGAACCCTAAGAACTGATCTCCTCTTTGTCCAGTTGAATAATTCTCTTATTTTTCCTATCCTGGTGCTGCAAATGCTTTTTTCATGAACTATCCTCTATCTCTTTGGCCTAACTTCTTTGCATTCACCTTCCCATCCTGTTGATTCTTGACTGTGGTCTTGGACCCCAGACATCATTTAATCAATCCCCCTCCTCATGTAAGAAATCTTCTTGTCACCGTCTGCCAATATAGACAGATTGGTTTATGCATATCTGTGCGTTTCATGGTTTCTGAGATTATTAGTGTGGTTGAAATCACAGCAGGTAGGATTAAAAAAGCAGTCCCTTTTCTCTGCTGGGATTTCAGCAAAGAGACAATGTTTATAATTTTTTTCCAGTAGAAAATTGATTGCAACTGAGAGGATACTTGGCCTGAAAGCAGGGAATTATTGTATCATATGATTAAATGAAAGCTTACCTTGTTATAAGGTAACTAGACATATCCCAATAGAATTGAGACAATGTTTGATTAAGCCAGATTTTCCTACTTTACATTCAAGGAACAAATTAAAGAATAATTGAGATCCTTTTCAGATCTTTTAGAAGCTGAATATATAAAGCTTCAGCTCCAGGTGGCAAAGCAATTAGTTGATGAATAAAATGAACGGTACTGTCATTTGTCAGATGTTTAAATTTTGCAGACCAGATAAGTTAAAGTGTTCCTTAAGCCAAATAAACTGTGAGGTAGCAGACAATGAACTCCTATGAGAAAGAGAAGCAATGTGAAATTTGCCTTGAAACCATTTACCCCCCGCCCCCCCCCCCAAAAACCCACTGACCAAATTAATGGTTTGATCACTTAAAACAGGTTTGTCGTATTACAGCAGAAATTCTTAAATAAATGGGTTAATGATTTTAAAGTATTATTGGTATGTCTCCTAAATTCCCACCAGATTATAAAGCAATTCTCCCCAACTTGGTACACAGTGCATGGTCTTATGCAGCTACTGGTACAATTCTGCTCTTTAACTTAATTTCCCCTCGCAGGATTATGGAAGTTGGTTCCATCCAACAGGAAGGTTTGTGGTTGGAGAAAAATAGTATATAGAAATACTATACATTATTGTATATAGAAATATATATGGGTATAGTCTGGGAAAGAAGAGGGACCTACTTAATATGGAAAAAATGACATTTTAAGCACATTGCAAAACTTTATTTAAAAAAACACAAAAAAGCCAAAACCCCTAACCTGTTGTGTAACTTAAAACTACAAGAGTTCTACAAGTTCTTCCCTTTTGAAACAAACATACAGTCTGTGTATAGTTGATACTATTTTTACCATGGACATAGGCTGTCTTTTTTCTCTCCTCTAAACCTACTCTAATACATACCTTACACTATATACATTTTCTAATAGGCAAGTATGAAACTCTGGAGTAGAGGCACAATTTATTTATTTGTTAAACCAATTTTATATAGTTGCCTAACTCACAACAGATGATTCTTTTTGAATGAAATATTAAAACGTTTTTTAGGAGCAATGGATGCACACTTAGCAGCATTGTTCAGGAATCAAAGAATGGTCTGCCTCCTGCCTATCTGTTGGTATTAGTTGGTATAGGCCAGAGGTAGGGAAACTTGGCTCTTTTACCACTTATGGACTTCAACTCCCAGAATTCCTGAGTGAGCCATAAAAGGTTCCCCATCCCTGGCCTACTGGTTTTTCAGTTGTGGGGGAAATCAATTTTTGACTTGAATGGGACTGTTCAATATACAAATGTATACATATGTCCTACATTTGTATATATATGTCCTACATTTGTATACATATGTCCTACAAATGTATACATATGTCCTACATTTGTATATTAAACAGTCTCATTCAAGTCAAAAATTGATTTCCCCCACAACTGAAAAACCAGTAGGCCAGGGATGGGGAACCTTTTATGGCTCACTCAGGAATTCTGGGAGTTGAAGTCCATAAGTGATAAAAGAGCCAAGTTTCCCTACCCCTGGTATAGGCCATTCCATTCTACCAGCCAATACAGTGAAATTTCTCTAATGTCTAAGCAGAAATTTCTCTAATGTCTACCATGTACATCTTTTCCAAACCAGACATTCCCAACCCATTGGTTTTCGTTTCACAAAGTCTGGCTTGATTTCTTCTACAGGTTGGGATCAGGGTCTCTTCCCCCACCCCTGGCCTCTCACATGGTTAGTAGGGAACCATCCTCTTATTTCCCTATCATTAGACCCCTTTTGCTGGAGGAAGCCAAGGGACTTCTAACAAATGCTAGGTTCTAGAATCTCCCACCAAAATCTCTTCTTCAAGCTTTAGTGTTTAGGACACTGGCTATAGAGCAACTTGAAAACATCTTCGCAATGCCCTTTTCACTAGTGGTGACAACAATTTTTCTACTTTCTCTTTTAATACCATCCCTTCCTTTTCTAACACTGGCACTGATCAAGAAGTTTTCCACCAAGTTCCATACACATCTTGTTCAGTTACACATTTTCCCATTAACACTATCACATTTCTTCTCTAGTCTCATCCTCAAAACCTTCTATAAGAATCTTCTTCAGTATAAATCTCTCCCAGATACTTTTAGAGTCTCCAGCCTTGCTGCATAACTACTCATTTTCTACCCTCTAATGTTCTACATTGCTTAATTTCCATTCCGGTTTTGTCCTTCAATCTCTACATTCCTTCCACACTTCACTTCTTTCTTCACATACTTTCTTCTCTCCTTCACCTTCTCTGCTCTTGTGGTTGTTCCACCGACTTGCTTCCACAAAGGATTCATCCAGAGATTCCACTATCATTTTTTCTCATATTGCTTGAAAAATATATAGAAGTAATTGCAATTACATGTTCAATTTTTATTTAAGATATTTATATTTGGCTTCCAGCTTCAGAAACCTAGTCTGATTCTGATTGGAATCCCTGAAGAAGGATGTCAATGATGGACCTTAAGGACATCCTCCTGTCCTTATCCAGTCAGATATAGGTCAACACTGTTCATAAGAACAGATTCAAGTATACTTTGAAGATGAATGCTATATTAGAGTTGGCAGTGATAGGTAGCCTCTACATTTGGACTACTTTTATAAGATACTTAATTTCATGCTATCTTCTGTTATTTACCATGGGGATTCTCTTCCTCTCTCTCTCTCCCTCTCCCTCCCTCCCTCTTTCTCCATTCTCCTTTTGCATTCCAGCAAATTCTAGCTTATTCAAAAGCTGTCACCTGTGGAAATAAATAAAAATACCTCAGTTGGAATCACAACTGAAAGATCTTAATTGTCCTACATAATTCATTTTTATCTTTCTAAACAAGCATGTCGTAGCATGTGGAAAGAATTAGCTATTTGTTTCTGCAATGGTGGATATCATTACAAAGGAAAAGAAGTAGGCTGCAAATGTATATACTGTAAAGATTAGGATGCTTCAGCCCAATGGTTAAACATTAGAGGACAGGTGGTTTATACTATGTGCAATAATTTCAAGGCGTTTATTTTTTAGTTGTTAGGTTTGGAGTTTTGCTATCATTTTAGTTCCTTCATGGAGAACACAATGTGAAATGATGAATGCCTATTACATAGAAGTGTAGCTGCAGCTCAGTTGGACCCAGATTGGGGGAACAGGATTGCCTGTGTGGAAGACAATTGGAAAGCGTTCTCCTTTGGGATTGCAGGAGATGGTTTCTTCTTGGCTTCTATTCATTTTCATTGGGTTTCTACAGGGAACATTCTCGGAGTAATTGCACCTTTTCAGTGCAGAGCTGGAAAAAAAAAAGCAAATTATGTTTGTCTATATGTGCTGGCATTCTCTTTCTCTATTCTGAAGAAAAAAAATTCTTTAAATTTTTCCCCCTCCCTTTAATCTGAGACAAAAATTCACTTCAGGGCCTCGAACCATAGGCATGCTTCATCTGTCTCGTATAATATGTGCCTTATTTTCCTTGATCCCAGATCATCTGCGGTAGCAATGGGATTAACACAATTTGACCTTCATGGCTATGGAGGAACCATTGTGATGTCTCGGGTCAATAATTATGTGAACTTGGGAGGATTTGCCTGATGCACCATAACGCTTCTTTCTAGGCCATTCAGTGGCTTTTGAGTTCTGCTTGCTAACAATTTTAACTTATAAAAGTCGGTATCTATTATCCTCTAGTTCTGAGATTTTCAAACTTTGTCACAATAAATTAGCTAACCCAGATGGAAGAAGCAGTTGTTTGAACCACCTCACATGTAACTAAAACAAAAGGACAGATTGTCCTGAATGGTGCAGCCTTGAGTTCATTCCCTTGTCTGCCATCCAAAACAAGGGAGGCAAGAAAGGAGTCCCATGGAAACCGACCCAGAAAGATACAGAGATGATCTGACATATTTGATCTCTGAGCTTTAATCAAGTTTTTAATCAACTTCTTATGATACTAACAAACATATCAATAAATGAAAGAACAGGTTATTTTCTTCCTTTTGATAGACTACAAACTTGCTACCTTATTCAATGACTAATCTTGAACCTAAGCCTTTCCTGTCTCACTTGTGAAAAGATTGTCTGCAGCACTGAAAATATATACAGAAATTGGAGTATATAGCATCCCCTGACTGCATTGACCCAAAGTGGATAAATTAGAACTAGGTTTTTCCCCCAAGTATATACTAGAAAGGGAGAAAGGTGTATTTTTTCTTTCTTTTTTAGGAATAGCACACTCTGGCTCAGAAGGAAATCCACATCACTCTTGATTTCCAGAAAGTCATCCTTTCCAATGCTCAGTCCCTCCCATTCTACGATTAAAACACAGCTAGCATTGACTATGCTGTTCCACATCCATTAGGATACCAAGGATGTCTACAAGTTTACAGAGCTTGCAAATTTATGACAGCCAATCAGTGTTCACTTTTCCAGGCCAATTGTTTAGCACAGAGAATGGTCAATTAATCAATTCTTCATTGTGAACTTATATCTCCTTGTGTCCACTCAGTATCACAACAAAATGAATATCGCTTTCTCATTCAATCACATGCACATATTTACAAGTAAACCTAAATAAAAGAAATTAAAATGGCTAATGTTTGTGTGATCGGTATTTGGGTACATTTCAGGGACTACGAAACTCATAATTGCTAATGTTTGTGTGATCAGTATGCCGGCATGCTTCCATTAAACTTTAGCTTGGTAAAATAGAAATTCTTAGTTTGGCCCTTTCTAGTTGCTACACCATCACCCTACTCCACCCTATCCTAGTAGATTCCCATGGCTTTGAAAGATAGGGTGAAGTATCTCATATTATGATACATATTCAGCAGATATATTTATTTCTATGAAATGGGATCTCCACATTTCATAGCAATAAATGGTCAGGATCAAGATAATAAAGGCAGGGCATTAAATAAATAAATGAATGAACGAATAAATCAATAAATAAAATGTTCATTCTTGTAGTCCTCCCATACTCATGCTCTAGAATGCTAGTGTCAGCCATCCCAACTTTGTCAGTGAGAAAAGAAAGCCTCTCGGACCCATTAGTGGTGAAAGTATACTTTACTAAAGCCAAGTGGTTACAGAAGAAGCAAAACTGGATCTAGGATTTCCACACCCAAAGCATATGGTTAACATTCCCTTGTTCCCACCTTCCCCCCCCCGGGTTATCAATGAGTGTCTAATTAGTTGCTTAAAAAATGTTTGGGTAACAGTCCCTGTCTTCTCAGGTTGGATGGTTCTGCATTCTATAATGTTACCTTGGAATGGCTGGCAGCTCTCACTGGACAGTCTGATGCTTAGGGTTTCGATTCCTCTCATGCTAACCCTTCCTTATATCAACCCACAGGTCTCTGTCCCTGTTTAGCATGGCAGACTGATGGCAGTAAATGCACCGCGTAGCAGGATGGAAGTCCTGACAGAAGACAACTGTCTTTGAGTTCTGTGATTCTGACAACATGCCATTAAAAAAAAACACCCAATAGCAGTAAACTAAACTGAAATGTGACTAATTAAAATGGAAAACTCCTCAGGAGCAGCCAGAAGTACCTATCAAGTTTTCCACTTGAGGTAAAAACAACTTGATGCAGTACATTTGAATGATGCAAAGGAAGGGAAATAATCTAATTGCATATGGCACAGCACTTGTATTTCTGAAGAGGCTCATAGCATATGAAATCTTGAGCTGAATTTATCATGTGCAGATCACATGTCCATGGGCAAAACCAAGCTGCAAAGCATTCAGTACACCCAAAAACAATCCTGTGAGAAATGGCCTTTGTTTTAATTTGTATATACAAATTTGTAACATGTTGGGTAGGCAGATTTTAAAGATAGGGGATTAACTTTGTATTTTGCTTTTGCACCCTGAGATTCCCCATTGGAGTATAAGACCCTAGTTAGAGTTTAAAAAACAAACCACATTATGGCTTTGCAGGGTATATGCACCAGTCTGCTCCAAAACTGGTTCCAAAACTTTATACAAGAACATGAAGTGTATAAAAACAAGAACATAAAGTTCTAAAACTTTATGAATGGTGTTATATGTATGTTATTGCATTTATACTATGGTCTGCATTTCCAGGGCTAATTTATTTGGGTACATTTCATGGTATCTTGACTGTTTGGCTTTAACCATAATTTAGAAGGCACAATGGTTGGGTTTCCAAAACATGCAAAATCCATATTCTACTAAGACACATTGCTTGTGTCATAAAGGAGGAAACCATTTTCAGCTCAAGTTCACTTATTCTAAATTCATAATACAGTGGCATACTGCAACATAAAACACCCAAAGGACCTTTTAAGATTTTTCAAAGTTGTGCTTTCATTTGGTCATGCAATGTCCCATTTGAATCCATTTTAAATCCTTCCTATGCTACAACTTTGCTTTCTTCTTCCCTTTGACTCATTGGAAGAAGGGAAAAAAGTCCATAATAGATTTCAGAAACCAATTATAAGTAACTTCCACTTCAACATGGCATCTCTTTGCTCCTGAGTTTAGATAGTCTTTGGGTTTTCCTTCAATGGCCATGTTAAAATGCTGTCCTCCAGTCTTTCAATAGGGAGAAATATGGTAATAGTTCAATAACAAGGCTGCTGATTGGTTCTGTTCTTATTGCTTTAGTATAGAACAGCTTAAAAAAGTGATAGGTGGATTTCTCTGGCTTCACTGCCCTATCCGCTGACTTGTCATCTGCTGGTGAGAAAAGTACGCTATCACTGTCTTTCGCTGTGAGTCAGTGTCTTTCATGGTAGGAAAGGATGAGGCCTGGAAGAGAGAACAGGGGGAGTCAGGATGCTATTCAGAAATAACTTGACTGACAGGTCGTAAGTGTGGGGGAAAGGTTGCAGGAAGCACTGAGAGTGCGGTCTCCCACCATTACTCCTGTCTGTCCTCCATGCTTGACAACTGTCAGTCAGGCTAATGGGCATGTAGGAGGTGGCATAATGAAGTAGGAGGGAGTGATAGCTCACAAGCAAACTCAGGGTTGATAACAAATTGCTATGGTTGGTGTTGATACGTAGGTAAATGGCATAGGAATTTGCAAGACTAAGTCACACTCTCGGAGTAATGAAAACCTTTAAAAAATACAGCCATACGAAACCCTACCCTTTAACACATTATTTGATGACAAAACCAGTAACATACACTTGGCAGAGCCTGGTTCTTTTTCCTGATTTGAATCAATCTTTTGTGAAGCACAGGAATAACTTTCTCTGAAGAGAGTACTCAGAAATGCAAGTCCTGCAAGCTTTTAAGATGACAGTAAACCTATATTTTTTTTAAAAAAAGTTTTATACTGGTACTCTTTCAGAAGAGAATTAAACTCTTTATATAAGAGCCTCTAGGACCCGGGTTGCCAACCTTTTGGACCTCAGGGGCCACCAAACTCATAATTTTAAATCCACCGGACCACTAATATGAATTTTGACGGACGGTGGCTTGTGACGTTTTCCTAGGGTCTCTGCAGAAAGCAGCAGAGGCTTTGGGAAAATCCCCCAAAAAGTCTGCAAGAAAATTCCCCACCCCATTTTCCTACCAATCAACCATTCTTTATTTGGGATCGCAGGATACCATCTCCAGAAGCAGCAGAAGTCTCTTTCTCTCCCCCAAACTCTGCCAGAATGGCGCAGCCTTCTTGGAGCAGGATGCCTTGCAGGGTCCCAAAGACTCATTTCTGGGGAAGTTTGGGGAAGAGAAAGAAAGACTTTTGCTGCTTTCCTTGCATGCAGTCAAAAGCAGAAGAAGAAAGAAGTGGAAAGAAACAGCCCGGTGGCCAGGTGAGGCACGTGGGGTGTGTGGGGCAAGTTCCCCCCTGCCCTTTCCCCCCTCCCCTCACTACCTTGTGTTGTTTGCAATGCAAGCAACGCAAGCCTTGTGTTCCTGTGGGCCATGTGGGCGGCGCAGCCTGGATTAATTGCTTTGGGGGGTGCTTTGGGGATGACATTTCTCTGTGGACCACCAACATTTTCTCGTGGACCATGAGTGGGCTGCGGCTCATCAGTTGGCAACCGCTGGACTAGGACACCTGACAAATATTTTGGAAAATGCTACTCGGGCATTTAACACAGGCAGGCAGGCATGCAGGCAGACAGATTACCTTTGCAGAAGAAAAAAAAAACCAGTCTCTTTGTAGCACAAGCTAACCTATAAAAGAATGCACTGCGACTGGAGGGGAAGGGATATGCCCCAAGCAGCCAATAGGAGCTATTCTAATCCCAATCTCTGTTTATGTCAGTAACAATAGTGTTGATGAAGGCTGCCAGATCGTGTCAGAAACTTTGTTGGAAGAAATGGGAAAACTCCACTGGAAGTAAAGATGCCTTTAAACTGTTGTGAGCTGGGGATAGGCAATATCACGAGGACATGCCATTTAGAAATTGCTCATTAGCCATGTTGCAGTGAGCAGGATGTGAGGATGAGTCCATTGTCAGGTTGACTAACAGCACTGAATGAGATATACCAATCACCCAACTTTGAATAAAGCCAGCTTCTAATCTTGCAAGGTCATTTCTGCTCAGGATGGGAGTGCCTCCCCACGTAGCAAGCTTTTTAATCTTCTCTACTTTCCTCATAAACTGACAGCTATCCAGATTTTTAATCTATGGGTTTTTTTTTTAATGCTTATATCACTGTAATAGCAGTTTTGCATTTATTAATTGCCAGGTGTTTGCTGATTGCTAATTGAGAAGTTCTGTTGTGACAAAGACCTGATGTAGATCAGTGGCTGGCACTGTATTTTTTTTTTTGTCAAGTGTTGCTGAAGAGAGTAAGGGACCTGGAAAGGACTCTTGGTGTCATTGCTGTAGAATTGATGGTCCATAGTTTCCTCCACCCCTATTCTACTGCCTAAGGCTCTCACTCTTCTTCTCTCTCTTTTTCTCCTGTTGCTCTTTCTTTCTGTTGCTTCTTCACTGAAACCACACGGGAGCAGTGTGGGCTTGCCTTTAAGCAAGGCTGCCTCTCTCTTTTCTCTTCCCTCTCCCTCCATCAGTGACTGAACTTATCTGTCAAAAGGTGTCTCAGTCTGAGATAAAAGGGCCAAAAGTGATGACAAGGAGAATATTTCACAGAATACCCATCATTCACCTGGCAAATGCCCTTTTGTGAGAACTAGGTAAAGGCCGAAAATCCTCTTCTGTTGAATGAACTAATGGACGAAGCTGTCATTTGCTACTTCTCGGACTGGATAATGCAGATTCTTTTTTTTTTCCAAAACCTGGAGAGAAAAGAAGATATCATGATGAGTCCATTATCCCTAATCAGATTGAAAATTGAAATTGCTTCTGTTCTCTTGTACCAAACAGTTCTATCTTGAAGGAATCTTCAAAACTTGATGGGGTGATTTTCAACTGTGAATATCAAGGATTGGGAAGTAGGTAAGTTATTAGTAGTTCAACTGTTTAGTATTCAGGACTGATCTGTAGAACCAAAAAAGGTCCACTGGTCAAAATTATATCTAGGTTTTGGGTTTGAATGCATCTCATAAAAATGCTACCTGTGTCTAGAAAAATCTAGGCCAGTCAAAATTTCTTAGTTGGCCCCACCAAGCAGAAATATGATGAAGCAGCATAATCCAGGTGAAATGACATTTAATCCAGGATAATATGCAATGGTTATGTAAATTTTTTCTAACTAGCTTCAGCGAACAATTGGATAACCACTCTTCTTTCCTACTTCTCCCAGACATAAGGTTGTAGTACCCAGAATTGTTCCTTTGCTGATGAAAAATATTTGAATCAAGGAGGTAATATTCACTGGCTTGGGAAGGAGAAGACTTTTCTTAATTTCCAGTCCTTCCTTCAGCCCTAATGAGTAACTTCCATTTTGTCCAAAAAGTTTTGCAGTCCTCCTGGATATGCATGTTTAAGATGAGGAACTAGCTAAACTTGCTTTTCTTCCTATTTAATTAATGAAAGTTTTTCTGGATCAAAGAACATTTTCTCATTGGAGAGAGCTCACATAATATCCCTTGTAATACCTATTTGGAAGGCAGAGGCTATGAATGATGTACTCATAAAGATAATTTCAACCTAACCCAGAACAATATCTATTAATCTGTTATCTACATTTTCAGTTGTATGACTTTAAATGTTTTGCTAAAGAGCACAATGGAAATTGTTTTTCAAAATATGTTCATTCATTAGTGGTTGAAGCAAAGCAAACCAAAATGGAAAGGTCCAGGCAGTGATGTTTATCTTAATGGTAGTGGCAAGTTACAAAACAGCTGAAGACATTCTTGCACCAATGAGTTATTATTATTTTTTTAAAAAATATTAGATTTATACCCCATGTTTTCCTTTGTGAACTCAAGGTTGCATATATGGTGTTCCCTGTCCCCGCTTTGCTTCAGTTCTTTGAAGGTTGGGCTAAGAGAGAGGCTAGGTGGTCAAAAAGTAACTGTCCCCAAAACTTGCCAAGTGAGCTTCTGTAGCCAAGGATAGGCTTCAGCTAGGATTTCTCTCATTCAAGTCAAGTATATAATTAAAAAGCCTTTGACTCTATTTGGGCCATGATTCAGATCTGGAATTCTTCATAAGTTCTAGTTAATTTACGGATCACATTCTGCATTAGAGTACTTTGGTTCACTTTAAATGTCAGTGACAGAAAATTCTGGGAAACAGAGATATTTCCCCATTGATGTCTTGAATATTTAGGTTTTGGTGTCAGATTTGCTTCCATCTATATCTATATATTTATATATCGATATATCTATATCCATATCTATCTCTATCTCTATATCTATCTATATCTACATCTATCTATATCTACAGTATATCTATATCTATATGTCTCTCTCTCTCTCTCTCTCCCTCTATTTATCTATCTATCTATCTATCTATCTATCGAAATAGATAGAGATAGATAGATAGATACCAACCTTGTCCGTGCAGGATAGTAAATCATAGTTGATACCTGATGATGATGCCATTTATTATACCGAAAGCAAGTGCATATATGAATAGTAAAAATGTGCATGATGACATTAGATCTTATTAGCGACAGAATCACCTCCTTTCTTTTTCAAGAGGAGTCATACTCTTGAAAATATATTACAATACCATACAATAAAAATAAAATGTTAGTGAGTCACAGGTTTTGACTGAGATGTGAGCATCAATAACCAAATACTACTCAGCTTCAAGACCATGACGAGCAGGGCAAGGAGTCTCTTGACATGCAGGAGAGATAGACAGTAAAACAACCAGCAGCGGGTTTAAACTGCTGTGGATATTAGTCTGACCCCTTACACTCACAGAAGGCAATTGGTTGTTCTGTTTAACTTCATTGAACTTGTAATAGAGATTTTCATTTAACCTTTTTTTTTTTTTTTTGGAGCCTGGGAGACTTCTGCTGAGTTTGACTGAAGTTGGAGCATTGAGTTTTACAGTTGATTTCTGGTTTCAGGATCCTGGAAGCAGTAAGAAAGATCATTGAGACTCAGCCAGGTTATGATGGGAGACCAACCACCCCCATCCCTGAAGAAAGGGAATATAAACTAGATTAGAAAGTTGACAAACATTCCTGGAAGAAACTAAGAGCAACCCTTTC
This sequence comes from Notechis scutatus, assembly GCF_049901735.1. NCBI lineage: Eukaryota > Metazoa > Chordata > Lepidosauria > Squamata > Elapidae > Notechis > Notechis scutatus. The sequence goes on along the minus strand of NC_142009.1, from coordinate 154,570,131 downwards.
CGTACTTTTGCCAAGAAAACTGCATGGATTCATCTATGTAGACACCAGAAGCTGAGTTTAACTTAACTATTTTAGAGCCAGTATTTTCAGTAACCAAGTATAAGCTTGGCATCTCTGTGACAGTATTATTTGAATGCTTGCAGCTAGGAAGCTTTGGATGACAAGTGGAATTCTTTTGTTTTCTCTTTCAGCTTTGTCCTATAGCCAGTTACTCTTTCTATCAAGCTGACCTTGTTGATTTGTTGGTGTGTATTTTTGTGCCACACTCAGCATAAAATTCCACATTCCTGATGAAGTGGTGGTATCCCATAAAAAGCTCATGCCCTAATAAATTGGTTATTCTTAATGGGGCTACAGGATTCATTTCTGGTTGGTTGCAATAGGCTGAGTTTCTATTCCTTTAGGAGTTTAATTTTTAAACATTTTTTTTTTAAAATTTTCATGTGCCAGAAGAAAAATAATTAAAAACTAGAAAAATATCCAAAGGTAAAACTTTCATAAATGAATCAAAGCTAATTTTCACACACACACACACAAACACACAAACATACACAGAGAGAGACTGATGTGTCTATATTTAAGTCAGTTAACACCAGTGAAAAGGAAAATTTAGTATCAATTAAGGCACACAGTCCATATTTCTAAATTGGTTTCCAGTCAGGATTACTAGTAGTAAAGTGTATGTTTAAGTTTTTCTGGTCATTGCACAATGGATCTATATTAGCCATCAAAGTACCCACAAAATCAGCTTTGTGGACCTCCTGATAATTTCCAAACCAACTCAAGAGAACAAGAACTTCTACAAAATCTATCCACACGTGGTTGGAAAAAATGACAATAAAGCATATAGATTTGAAACCAGAGATATTTTTATTGGGAATTTTACCTGAAATATATAGTAAAGAATTGAAATACCAGATTGTAAATGTATTAACAGCGGCTAGGATTGTATTTGCTAAAAACTGGAAAAATGAGAAAATACCATCACAGGAGGAAATCATTAAGAAAATATTGGAATGTGCTGAAATGAGTAGATTGACATTTGAAATCAGAGAACAAGATGATAAACAATTTTATAAAATTTGGGATCTATTCTATCAATGGTTAGACAATAAAACATGGTAATGAAATATAATAAATATATAAAGATGTATTCTTTTCTTATTATATCTACAAAATGATTGTAGGATAGATTTGAGATGATAATATGAACTGTCATAAAACAAATTAAGTAAAATATGATTATTTCGTGAAACATGAATGAATAAAAGTATAGTCAAATGATTGATTAACAATGATATTAATGTATTTAATACTTGATTGAAAATATGAGAATATATACATTGTAATTGTAATTGAAGACTATGAAATGGAAGCACAAAACAATTTGTAAACCAACCGGCATGGTATTATTTATATTGTATGTATGTATGTATGTATGTATATATATATATATATATATATATATATATATATATATATATATATATATATATATATATATATGGAAGATGGCTTGATGTTTTTATGTTTTGTTTGTCTATGTTCATCTTAAAAACCAATAAAAATTAAAAAAAAAGAACTTCTACAAAATCTAATAGATTTTCCAGAGAAAAATTAATATGGTATATAAGTTGCATTTTTTGCCAATGATCCTTAAGTTACAACTCCAAAATTTTTATGAACAATCATCTACCTATATTGCAGTTTCCCTCCTTTGCCACAATTTTTCAATAAAAGCCTTTCTGTTTACAAGTTTGGATTTCTTCATAAATGTTAATTTAGTTCATATGATTTAAATCAGAGTTGGTGTGCTATTAGAGACCATACAATTCCTACAAATAAAACAAAAGTAAAAGGAATGCCACGCTCTTTCAGATAGGTAGACTGTAACATTCTCCAATTTATAAACGGAATCAAATTTGCTAAATTCTAGATGGCCCGTATGGGTAGGGGCATGTTTCCAGCAGGCAAATCTTTCTATTTGTCAATCTAAGAGAGAAGTTACGCATCATGATATAAACATATATTTGGAAAGTTAAATTCTTCCCTGAGTGACACTTGAAGCTTCCTAAGTAAAAACTAAGAGGGATAATATCCACTTTCCAAAACCTTCATAAAATACATTTTAGGGGTAGATTCGTACCACATTTAGTATAAATTACCCATGGTGAAACACTCATTTTTAAAGTATTAACTTTACACCAAACACTCAGTTTAAGTGAGGCCCAGGGAATTTATTAATAGTAGATTAGGTCTTCACTTTGATACTTGTTCATTCCCTGGTGGTTCAGATTTATATAGCTAATTTGCAAAAAGAGGAAAAAATACAGGAGGCACCATGAAGTTGTGCAAACGGGGACATGAGATGAGTGTAGTACTTTTGAGTGATTAATGCTACACAGCAGCTCACCAACAGCAATGCCCCCTCCTCCTCCCAAATCTACCCCATAAAAGCCATGCTACGCTTTTCCAAGCACACTGAAAATGTTTAAAACATGCCAGGATACTTCAAGCGAGTTGCTATGTTCTTATTTACCTGGGAGCAAATGCACATAAATTCAAAAGGATTTCCTTTCTACTAAGTATGGGACACATTATGCTACATTAATTCAAGCAGCCTCACAAAGCACACATTTAATAAGGCAGCCCATGAATGATGGCATTTGTCCCTCAAAGATCTTACTATTCCTACAAGACTCTCAGCAAATGTTTGGAGGGTCCCAGGAAACAGCTAGAATGTTTATATTCTTGTTTTACCTGAAAGGCCACCTGGAAATCCTAAGATTGCAGATGAAAAGAGTGTCACAAGTATCAATAATGCTGGAACCCCATTATTTTAGCATATTGCATGATAAAAGTTGTTAAGCCTGGATTCCCAACGGTGTTAAGGAAAACAAACTAAACAGAATGTGCAGCGAAGTCAGATAGGAAGACAGGTAAATGTGTGAGATAAGCCTTCTCGTTAACACGCAGTAAAATACAGATACGCTTGTGCTATCAAAAATTATAATTTATTCCATTTAAGAATTATAGCATAGTCATTATAAACAGTCCATTAGTCAAATACCAAATTCAGTCAAGTCTTGTCGAGGATACTCTAATTGCAAAGTCCGTGTCGAATAGCCAGTGTCAGTACACATATAATAAATCTGTCCAAAACTTATCTTCTCTCCGTTGAGAAATATCTTCAAAGTAATCCAACACTTCTTCTCCTCCCGATCCAGCAAGAACGCAGTCTTCAATAAGCCAGCCAGTAATTAGGGATCAGTAAGAGCCAGAGAGTGCCTTGCTGCTTATATAGTACTTTTACAGCTGCACCCTTAATTACATTCCTTTAGCTTAAAGTCACATACACTTTATCTGACAAACCATGATTCATCATTTTATTATCTTTACCCAAAACAGTTAGGGTAAAACAATGTTATCCCTAACAAAAGTATAGAGTTCAAAAATGACCTATTCTAGTGAGACTTCTGGGTTGAGCCCTCCTCGCTGACGAACCGTAGATTGCGACTGTCCATGGCTATGGTCTGTGCTCTTTCATTGGAGAGCCCCAATCATTGCGATTAGGGGCTGAAGCTGCCTTGGAGGGGCAGTGGAGTAAGGGGAAGCCGCAAGCCAGGTTGAGGGGAGCTGCATCTCCCCTCCTGGGCTTGGTTTCCCCCTCCTGAAGACAACTGAAGTGGTGGTCTAAAATGGCAACCACTCAGCTGAATTAAGAGGACTCAGCTGAATTAAGATTTGCGCAGGAGTGAAGAAAGAGGTGGATAACATCTGAGCCGGGACAACTGGGCAAAACAACTAACCAAAAGTACCCTGGGATTAAGGTAACATTGAACTTTTAAGAAAAGAAAAATGAGCAGCGGAAATACAAAGGGAGGTTCGAAAAACCCTAAATAATAAAATAGGGGGGAAAAGGTGAAGACTTTGCATAATGGAGAGTGCCATCTTCTGACAAAAACTTAAACTCAAACAAAAGGGAAATCATCCTGTTTCTGTATGAACTTATGTCGATATAATGTTAAAGAAATATTGAAACAAAGTAAGAATTTTAGAAAGTGAAAATGGAACTAGAATAAAGAAAGAAGCAAGGAGAAACTGACTGTGGGATTGATTGATGTTTTTGGTATAGACCCTGGGCTGGACCAATTGAGACCTTTGGAAAATTTGAAGAAGAAAGAAGGAAAGTAAAAGTGGTTTTTGTGGACTTCAACGATTATAAAATATAACAGTGTGTAATGATGATATCTCTTCAGGAATTAAAAATGGAACTTAAAAATATGAGATAATTACTACAGGAAAGAGGTGAATCACTTTGCTCTATGTTAGAAATGGCGATTGAAGAACAAGAAGAAAGAAATTCAGAGGAGGAGGAGTTGACTCAAGGAGAAGCCATCTTAAATAGACAATTAACACAAAGAACACTACAAAGACGAGGGGAAAGGAGGAAGGCTAAAAAGTTGAGACTTAAGAAGATAATCAAAAAGGGGAACACCTGTGAAATCAGGAAAGGTAGAAAGGTACAGCAGAAAAGGGGAAAGGAAGATATCAAGAAAGAGAAGGATATAAACTGGAATGAGAAAAGATATGGGAAAAAGAGGAGGGAGGAGAGGCAGTAAGAAACAGGTGCAGGAAATAAAGAAACATGGAAATAGTAAAATAATGAAAAGCAATTGCTTTTTTAGAGATAACGGTTGATGAATTAAAAAGGGGATTCTGTAGGGTGACAAGGGGTAATAAGAATATATTTGCTATTAAAAATATTTAGAAAATAGGGTAATATAGATTATTAAAGGAGGGATAGTTACTGATAAATTCTTATTAGATGAATATACATTTTTATTTTTTTCCTTAAAAGAAAAGTTAAGGTCTATTGAAGAAATTGTAATAATTGAATTGAATGTGAAGATGTTTAAAAATGAGGTTAATATCAGTGACCAGGAATTAAATAGTCAATCTTTCCCTTTTACCTCTTTGAAATTAGAAATAAAATTAAGAGGGGAAAATATATTGTAGAATCCAAATGAAAAAATGTAATGGTTATTATTGTAATTACTTAAAAATAAAGGTTTATTGGGAATTAAGATGAGGGAATAAACCCATATTTTAACTACTGAGATGTCACACTCAAAGCAGTAAAAGGGGGAAACCTATGTTAGTTTCTTTTTCTTTTGTGTTAAAACTTGTATTAATCTAGAATTTATAGAAAGAATGTGTGATGGAAAGAAAATATGACAGATTAAAGAACTATCTAAATTAATAAATTAATACAGACTATTAAAAGGAAGGAGAGACATTGGTAACTTTTTTAATTAGGTAAACATATATTGTTATTTTTGTTTTTAAAATAAATATCAAAGGATTATATTTGAAATAATTGAAATGAAACGAAAGGATGTTTGGATTGAGATCAATGTGAGACTAGGATTAATTTTCTCGTTTCTCTCCTTTCTGAAAGCTTGGAATGGAAAATGTAATAATAGAATTAAATATGCATATATGAATGTATAACTATTGTCATATTTGTATGCAAAAGTGATGACCCGGAAATATATTGTCCACTAAAATGAGCTTTTTGTTTTTATGTGAAAAATTGAATAAATTTTTTTTAAATGACCTATGCTAGTGAAAAGACAGAGTGACATACTAACATCACTTTTCTTTCTTGAAAGGAAATGGATTGCTACCAACAAGGCTTATAAAAGGAAAGGAAAGATTCATAAAGAGCTGAGCTAGGCTATCACACTTAGCCATAGAAAGCCTTATTATTTAACAAACTGTGTGAACACACCACTTGCGGTTTGTACCTTGGTGTTACATGTGCACTCAGCCATTGTCCTTTATTCAATTAACCTTGTGTCTTAGCATAGAGTGTGAATCCAACTACTGAGTTGTTTATATTTCCTTACTTTAGAAAATTGGAAAATGTTTCTCTGTGTCGTGCGTGCCTATGCAATGAGGAACTTTTTCTAGTTCACAAAATGTTGGAAGATGTGAAGAACTGGGTCACAAAGGTTTGACAGGATCAATGCTTTTTGTGCAGCACCATCATGTTTCATAATCTGAAGATCAAGGTCTTAAAAATGACTTTGGCACTCTTATCAGAAGGAATTTTTTTTTTTTTTGGCCAAACATTGGATATTAGGCCTGAGATGAAAGCTACTGTCAAATATTGAAGACTTATAAATAAAAAAGAATTGCCAACTGACCTGCTTCCAAGTGCACATTCTCCATTATAGATTGTTATGTTATAAAACCAATTTCAAAGTAAATTTGATGGCTCAAACAGATTTGATACAGTCATGTTCCCCTGAAATCAATGAAGCAGGGTTACCATGAAAATTCAAGCCCAGGTAACAATCAAACCTAAATATAACTAACCTGAAGTGGGGCCAAACTACTTGAAGGACCACTACAGCAGGAAGGCAGGGCCTGTTGCAGGTCCCATCTATTAGGAAAATACATCTAATGCAGCGGTGTCAAACTGGATTTCTTTGAGGGCCAGGTTAGCATTGTACTTCTCCTCCATGGACTGGCCTTGGGGGGGAGACAGGATGGATGCCTCCTGTAGCACCCTGCTGGGTCAAAACAGGGCACAAGGGGGACATCACATGCCCCCATGCCCCGTTTTTGGCCTAGATGGCCTCCTGCAGCCTCCTGCTGACCAAAATCGGGTGCGGGGGTCCTTGCACAGCCCCCCCCATGCCCCTTTTTGACTGCCAAAGGCACTGCACTTCCTTTGCTATTTCCAGACAGGTCAGTTTTAAGCACCCCGTGGGCAGATCTGGCCCGTAGGCCTTGGGTTTGACTCCCCTGATCTAGTGAGACCAAGGAAACTGTGGTGTCTTCTTTCCTATGGAAGCTCATTCCCCTGGATATGAGTTTGGCCCTCATCTTGATACTTTTTCAGAAGGCCCTGAACATGTAATTCTGTGAGCAGATCTAGGATCTCTATGTTGATATGGACCTGATCAAGTGGCTGGTTTGATTGTGCTTGTTGTTGTTTCAAGGGGAAGGATGGTTTAGATTGTTAATTTTTAATGTTGTAACCCACCTGGAGTCAACGTGGATGAGTTGAGCAGTCATATGAATTTAATAAACAAACTCTCTTCTGATTAGGCAAACTGTCTTTAAAATGAGAAAAAAATGATTTCCCCCCCCCTACTATTGACTAATTCATTTCTGTGTGCCAGTTAACAAAAGCAACATATTAAAACTCTTTCATCTTTTTGTTGGATTGTTCTTCCTTGGAAGATACCTCTGTGAAGAACTGAGCAGATGGGACTTGGCTGAGGAATGCTTGATAGAGAAGAATCAGTTTTTTTAAAAAAGGAACAACTAGTGTGCCATGAAAGATTGTTCCTAATAGAAGGGACCTTCTAAAAAAAAAAGGCATATCCAAGATCAGAAAGAATGAAGGAAACAAGTCTTGCCTTCATATGAATCAGAGGTGGTATTCAGCAGGTTCTGACCAGTTCTGGAGAACCAGTAGCGGAAATTTTTCAGTAGTTCAGAGAACCGGAAAATACCACCTCTGACTGGCCCCACCCCCATCTATTCTCTGCCTCCTGAGTCCCAGCTGATCAGCTGGATCTTCTTTTGTTGCCCTGCACAGGACAATGGAGCTGGAAAGCAGGTTAGTGAGATGGGGTGGGAATGGGACTTTGCAATAACCTTCCCCCAGGAGTGGGGAGGGAATGGGGATTTTGCAGTATCCTTCTCCTGACACACCTAGCAAGCCACGCCATGCCACCAAACCATGCCACGGCCGCAACACCACGCCCACAGAACCAGTAGTAAAAAATTTTTTGATCCCACCACTGATATGAATCATATATATCTGCTGGTGATCAAAGAATTCTAGATTCTCCATAGAGAAAAAGAAAACACTGGACTTTTCCCCCTCAGCCATCTTGCTTCCCATTTCAAGTAATTTTATTTCCGGTTGGTTTATCTTGATTTCAAAGCCTATGTCAAGAAGAACAGCCATTCTGCTGGTGTCCTTCTTATGCCACAGAATTGGTCAGGAGTTATGTGTGAGGGGATTAGGGACTTGGAAAAATGCTCTGCTGAATGGACTTCCAAGTAAATGTATATAGGATTGTACTGCTCTTTAGTGTCTGTTATGTACACTATGTTCTGCACCCAAAGAGATGAAGTTTTCCACAATGCCCCAGGGCAATTAGGACCTACACCTCAAAGAAGGAAAGCCGTGATGATTACTTTTGATCCTTCTTATTAGTGCACTTATGTGGAGAGGCAAATATTCAAATGGTTCACAGAAAGCATGGGATCATTTGCCTCTAGATCATTTTGGTTAAATGCCAGTCTTTGTTCCATTTGAATGTCCTCCAAAAAAAAAAAAAAAAAGACATAATGATTTGGACTTGTCACCAGAACAGTTCAATAAAAAGAGGCAACTTGTTTTATTTTATAAGGAGCCTGGAGAGGTTATTTTAGATCTCTCACTCGTAGCAGCCTTGCACATTTAATGATGGTTGTAATTTGCATAAGGAGCCGGCACCATGGAAGAGAAGGATTAATCCCACTGTCGGCAATAAGATGATCATTTCTGCACATGAGACAAGAAAGAGAAAGGGCTACTGTAAATAATGAGGCTGGTGAGGCTGCAAGAAGCATATAAAACAGAATATTAATTTTTCTTCAGTGGGAATAGCACATGACAAAAGCGAGGCTTTCTTCTGCTTGTGTTTATTGAAAATTCATCTCCACAGAGGCATTCTGTTAAAATTTGCTTTCTGATGTTGGTGATTGCAGGATGCAGAGGGCCACTAGAGTATGTTCTCATTTATGTGCCTAATGTGTCAGAGACAGTTCTTGTTAAATATGGTAAGCTTTCTGGCTTCTAAGAGTATGAATATGTATTCTAGACTCCTGGGCCAAACCAAGGATGATTCTATGGACTAAGAACACTGGAATTGCTGGTTCAAAATTAATTAAATATCTAAAGAGGACATTGTCAATAAAAACATTCCAGAAATACTGGGCTTTGGAGACAGTAAAATCTGGGAAGTGAAAATAGTTGGGTTTGAAGTTATAGAAGAGATGCTTTATGAAGTACTTTTCAGTGTTTACAGAAGATCCAGCTTAGCCAAATCAAAGGAATTTTTGTCAACCATTGGTTTTCTTGTTACAGGAAGCACTGAGACTCTGAAATTTGAATAAATGGAACCTCATTTCACCTGTTGGGAAGAATAAATGCAAAACTCCATGGGTGACCTGGAAATAGAAACAGAGATAAAGAAGAAAAGCCATATTTTTATTTCAAAAGAAAGCTTGGAAATGGCAGGAAATCAGTGCACAAAGAGTAAAAATAAGATGAAAAAAGGATTCAGTTAAACAGATACAGTATGTGGCTAAAAAACCTGAGAAATGTCTCAGAAATGTCTCTGTCAAAAGACATCATGATTCCATTCTTTTGTTCTTCTTTAATATTTTCTTAAATGGGGAGGTACTAGAAAAAGCAATGGGAAAATATGGAAATATATTAAGAGAAAGATGATTCTTAAACCTCTAAAAGAGCAGCAGGTATAGGTGACTTTTTTCTTGAAATATACCTTAGTTCATGCAGTCAGATTCAGTTGTATCTGGAGGATTGCTGATATAATTAAATGTTGTAATTCAAATTATTGGGACACAATTCCACTTGGAAGCTCTTTCTCCAACCTACTGCATGTCATCTTTTCTGTCCCAGATTTTAATTTATAGTCACAAAAATTGTCTCTCTTGACATGTGAGTCACTCATTAACATTCAGAATAGTATCTTATAACAATTTAAAATCACAATTAAAAAGGACAATGATTCACCAGTACAAAAAAGGCATAGACCACAGGTGATATATAAACTTTATAAAAAACAGCATGCATTTGTGACAAATCTCCTAAATGATTTTTGTCAATGAGTTACAGGCAGATTGTGTTCCACCTTTTTAAAATATATAAATAAATATATCTTTATTGAAACCTTTAAACAAGAAAATAAGAAGCAATACATAAGGAAGGAAGAAAGAAGAAAAAGCGAAAAGTGAAAAAAAGAAAAAGATTGAAGATAGAAAAGAAAGAAAGATTTAAAGAAATGGTTTCTGAAATTCTTCATAGCAATTATATGTACAAATGTACTTTAACCCCTCTCTCTAAAGTTACAGTAGCTTTTTTCCCCTACAATCTATCTTCTTTAATCCTCAAAAACATAAATCACATTTTTCCTTTTTATGCAAAAAGTCCTTATGAGGCTTCCAGTCCTTAATAAATGTAGATAATATTGTTTTTCAAATGAAAGAAGTCAATTTATCAATTTTAGTAAAATCTGTCAACTACTCCATAAAGAGTAGTATTGAATTATTAAGAAAATATTGGAATGTGCTGAAATGAGCAGATTGACATTTGAAATTAGAGAACAGGTTGATAAACAATTTTATAAAGTTTGGGATCTATTCTATCAATGGTTAGACAATAAAGTATAGTAACAAAATATGTAGACTTTTAGAAAATACTAAATATATAAAGATGCATTCTTTCCTTATTATATCTACAAAATGATTTTAGGATAGATTTGGGATGATAATATGAATTGTCACAAAACAAATTAAGTAAAATATGATTATTTCCTAAAGCATGAATGAATAAAAGTATAGTCAAATGATTGATTAATAATGATACCAATGTATTTAATATTGGATTGAAAATACGAGATCATATACAATGTAATTGTAATTGAAGACTACGAAATGGAAGCACAAAACAATTTGTAAACCAACCGGCACATTGTATGTACATATATGGAAGATGGCCTGATGTTTTTATGTTTTGTTTGTTTATGTTTGTTTTAAAAACCAATAAAAAATTTTTAAAAAACCTTTTTATATGTCTACCAAGCATGAAAAAAGTCCTCTGAAGTTCATATTTCCAAATTACATTTGAAATGTCTTTATATATTCCATATAGTTTCTCTGTTCTCATGTACCAATGATACATTATTTTATAACCATTCTCTTCGAGTTCATAACACAATGTAAATTTCAACCCTTTTAACCACATATTTTCCCACTGAATTTATTTTTATATTGTAACCACAATTCTTAGTCCACCTGATCATACATTCTTTAACTTGTTCTTTCTCTGTTTCAAATTTCTACAAATTCTACATCTAGCAACTACATAAAGATGATTTTTTTTTTTGCACAACCTGGGTTTATACTATTCCATATTCTCAATATGTAGCAATATGGCTCATCTAATAAAATGGTTTTTAAAGCTCACAATAATGTTAGCTTACTCTAAATATCTATGCCATCCAAACCTCAGGTCATGACCTTCTATCTGTGAAAATCTCTTGCTTCTCAAAAAACATCAATTCTTTCATCCAGATCAGGGGTGTCAAACTCAAGGCCTGGGGCCCGGATCCAGCCTGTGGGGTGCTGGGATCCGGCCCATGGGGCCATTTTGGAAACTGTGAAGGACCAGCCCACAGTGCCTCTGCCAGAAAGAATGGAGCTTGGGAGGACTGCATGAAGCCCTCCTGTTTTCACTAGCAGAGGGTTGCAGGAGCCGTTGCAGCTTAAATGGAGCTTGGGAGCCCGTTTTCGCTATCAGAGCACTCGGGCTACCACAGGCACCCCCAACACGAGTAATATTGAGCTGTCCATGCCCATCCTGGCTATGCCCACTCTGGCCACACCCACCCCAGATCCCCAAGGTCAAACACAACCTTGATGTGGCCCTCAATGAAATTGAGCTTGACACTCCTGATCAGATCAAACAACTAGCAACAGAATACAATTTCAGAGCCCGAAAACCCAACCTTCCTCTTTCCTTTGCATTTTGTAATACTTTATATTTAATACATGTTTTTTCCCTTTCCATATAAATTTAGATATAACTTTTTTCCCATTCTTTAAATGGAACGTCTGTTGTCAAAACAGCTATTGTCTGAAACAAAAACATAATTCTTGGCAAAACATTCATTTTTATCAGAAAAATTCTTCCCGACAGTAACAGTTTTAATTTCTCTAATCTTAATATGTCTTTCTTAATTTCAGTCCATGTCATAACATTTTCTCTATCTGCTTTTCTAATTTCATATTATAATTTCATATTATATTATATATAGGCAAACACCTGGGCACAAACAGATCCCCCCTGATACCTCCAGCTCAAACACACCCCAACCAGGCACCCAGATGAAACCTAGCTTCCTAACTAATGATAGCCGTCCATTTACCCGGAGCCAAGCTGCACTAAAGGCCTCCAATAAAGTAACACAAGGTTGCCAGCCAATCAAGATACAAAAAGAGCCAAAAAAACAGACAGAAGATATTAGAAACACCAATCAAGCAGAACACAGCAAACTCCAAGACCAATAAACACAGACCAAGACTCTCAACCAATCAGGATGAAGAAAAAACCATTCTGGCACAGCAATAGGCTGCCCCAAATTCAAATCTGAAACCACTGTAAAAGCCTGACTCACAGATGAACACTATACAGAAGCCTGATGATGGCAGATGAGATTCTGCTGAAACGTTGCTACAACTTTAAAAGCACCACTACTATGACGTGGGAAAATACCCGAACAAAGTTGAAGGCCATACATGTAAGTACCCGTGAAAACTTAAGAAAATATATATATATGTGAAATATATATATATATATATATATGGAACTAACAGAACACTGCTTAACCAACACATATTTCATATACAAAGGACAAAGATACAAACAAATAGAAGGAGCTCCCATGGGATCACCACTGTCACCTGTCATTGCAAACCTGTTCATGGAAGAATTCGAATCCAGAGCCCTGGCCAATGCCATCCTCAAACCCAAACTATGGTTAAGATACATCGATGACACATTCGTGATTTGGCCCCACGGACAAGAAAACCTAAACAATTTCCTAACACACCTAAACAGCGCACACCCCAAAATCAAGTTCACCATGGAAACAGAAACAAACAAACAACTACCATTCCTAGATGTACTAATCTACAAAAAAACAGATGGCACACTAGGACACACCATATACCAGAAGAAAACCCACACCAACCGCTACCTCAACGCCCAATCCCACCACCACCCAGCACAGATAAACTCCGTGGCTAAAACACTAATTACCAGAACCAAACGCCTGGCAGACAAGACACATATTAAGACTGAACTATGCACCCTGACTAAAGTACTGACAGCCAACGGCTTCCACAAAAGCAAAATCACCAGCTTGATCCACAAAAACACACTGAAACATAATAGAGACCCAGAAGATGAACAGACCTATGGAACAGCTGTCCTGCCCTACATAAGAGGTACTACAGACAAAATTAGTAAGGTACTACACAGACATCACATCAGGACTGCCTTCAAAACAGACAGAAAAATAGCAGCCATCCTTAGCAACCCCAAAGATAAAATTGACCTGGAAAACCAAGGCATATACGAAGTCCCCTGTGCATCATGCCTGGCCACATACATTGGACAGACCAATAGAAGAATAAGCACCCGCCTGGATGAACACAAAAATGTAGTCAAAAAGCTGGAACACACTTCCTCACTAGTCCAACACATGGAAGCCACAGGTCATAGCATCAACTTCAATGGCACCAAAACCCTGGCCACTATAGAAAACCCTAATCACAGAATCATCAGAGAAGCCATAGAGATTGAAAAAAGACCAGAAAGCATGAATAGAAGAGATGATTCCACCAGGCTGTCAATCATTTGGAAGCCTGCACTCACAAACAAAAAATCTCCACACCACAAGCCAGGCAAACACCTGGGCACAAACAGATCCCCCTGATACCTCCAGCTCAAACACATCCCAACCAGGCACCCAGATGAAACCCAGCTTCCTAACTAATGATAGCCGTCCATTTACCCGAAGCCAAGCTGCACTAAAGACCTCCAATAAAGCAACACAATGCTGCCAGCCAATCAAGATACAAAAAGAGCCAAAAACAGACAGAAGATATTAGAGACACCAATCAAGCAGAACACAGCAAACTCCGAGACCAATAAACACAGACCAAGACTCCCAACCAATCAGGATGAAGAAAAAACCATTCTGGCACAGCAATAGGCTGCCCCAAATTCAAATCTGAAACCACTGTAAAAGTCTGACTCACAGACGGACACAATACAGAAGCCTGATGATGGCAGATGAGATTCTGCTGAAACGTTGCTACAACTTTAAAAGAACAACTACAGTAACGTGGGAAAATACCCGAACCAAGCCGAACACCATACATGTAAGTACCAAGCAAAAACTTAAAAAAATATATATATATATATATATATATATATATATATATATATATGGATCTTTGGTTATTTGGGTTTTCTCCCTCGTAAGATTGGAAGTATCTAGGCAACGTTTCGATGAAGTCTCATTCATCATCTTCAGGCTTCTGTCTTCAGCTCTGTGCTTCTCAGAGTGATGTGAGCTTGCTGTGGATCTTTGGTTATTCGGGTTTTCTCCCGCGTAAGATTGGAAGTATCTAGGCAACGTTTCGATGAAGTCTCATTCATCATCTTCAGGCTTCTGTCTTCAGCTCTGTGCTTCTCAGAGTGATGTGAGCTTGCTTTCTTCAGGCTTCTGTCTTCAGCTCTGTGCTTCTCAGAGTGATGTGAGCTTGCGAAGCACAGAGCTGAAGACAGAAGCCTGAAGATGATGAATGAGACTTCATCGAAACGTTGCCTAGATACTTCCAATCTTACGCGGGAGAAAACCCAAATAACCAAAGATCCACATACAAATACCCGCGAGAACCTCAGAAAACATATATATATAGAACCTCAGAAAACAAATATATATATATAATATATAATATATATATAATATATATACACACACACACATATACACACACACACACACACACACATACACACACACAAACATATATAGAATATGTATTAATACAGTTGAGAAAGTCCAGAAATATTTCACAAGAAGTATTCCACTCCTCTACTCATTGCAGAATACTTTATGCCACCAGACTTGAAATTTTAGACCTAGACAACCTAGAACTATGCTGCCTTCGGTCCAATCTAAGTATAGTACATAAAATTATATATGGCAATGTCCTACCTGTCAATGAATACTTCAACTTCAACCATAACAATACCAGAGCACACAATAGATACAAACTCAAGTTAAACCACACCAAACTTGATCGCAGGAAATACGACTTCAGCAACAGAGTGGTCAATGTCTGGAATACTCTACCTGACTCTGTGGTTTCTTCCCCAAACCCCAAAAACTTTAACCTTAGACTGTCTACTATTGACCTCACCCCTTTCCTAAGAGGCCTGTAGGGAGCGTGCATAAGTGCACCAATCATGGCTACTCTCCCTATCCTACTGTTTTCTTTCCTTATATGTATCCATTTCATGTATTCATAACTATGTTTATACTTATACCTATTATCTTATAATTGCTTGACAAATAAATAAATGCAAATAAATAAATAAATATGTTCCATCTCTGCTTTCAGTTGATTGAAATGGCCACTTCCTTTTCATTTAATCAACCTTTCTTTTAAGCTAGGTAGGACATGAAGGATCTTTCTGTGTGGTTTTGGAAACAGGTTCATGAATGTTATTTAACTGTGAAAGAGTATTCTGTAGCTGTTATTGCAAATGATCCATGGATATTGATTGGAAGTATTGACTCTACACTATATTGACAGAAAAGTTAAGCAGGTTCATATGTGGTTGGATATGGACAGGAAAACCATCAGGAAATGCCAGAAGTGCTGCAATAGAAAAATTAAAAAAACCCTTTAAGGAGAAGATAATAAACCATCCTATACTGTTGCCAAGAAAATAACATGAAGGAATCACCAAGAATTAAGCTCATCTTAACTCTTGGTGAGACTGTACAGAGACAGTACTGTTGTGACCGGCAGTGACTGGCGGAGCTGGCAGCAGAGTCAGACAATCGTGAGGAGGTTGGGAAGGAACCCGGGCCATTCCTGGAGGCTGAGGAAGGCTTGGATGAGGGCTCTGC
Organism: Notechis scutatus; assembly: GCF_049901735.1. Lineage (NCBI taxonomy): Eukaryota > Metazoa > Chordata > Lepidosauria > Squamata > Elapidae > Notechis > Notechis scutatus. The sequence goes on along the minus strand of NC_142009.1, from coordinate 154,554,103 downwards.
ATCAGAGGCAGAAATGGGGCCAGGGCAGGCTGGAAGTCAGCAGCCTCCTTCAGGCTCAGACAGCAGTGAGGTGGGGGAGCTTCTAGATTAGAACCAGTTCCTAGCCTGAGCATGCGCAGAGCTGCCAAAAAGAAGGCACAATTAAGAACTCAGGGTCGACGTGGGAGTAAGGTCACAGGTGGATGATGAATGGCGCCTCCCATCAGGATTAAAAGAGAAGCAAAAGGGGAGGGGGCTTTTGCAGGAAACAACTCACTCATTCGTTTGCTCATTTGTTCCAGCCTCGTGAAGATTTGTCTGTATAACCCAGCCCTTCCCTGTCAGCACTGAGTGTGGAATTTTATCGGGCAGCATTCCAGGATTGATAAAGTCTGAGCTAATTAGTAAACCTTCGCAAGACTGTTTGCCAAGCTGTTGGCTGACTGTGAATGAAATAAATTCACATTAATGTAATAAAAGAGTTTTTTTTTGCTGGGACTCAGAATTGTGACAGTACTTTTTGGAGTGGCCTAGAACATTTAATGGTTGGCTGTAGGTTTAATGCTTGAGTCAAATTAAATAGTGACCTCCTATTTAAATCTATGTCCAATAAAACCTAATAGTATATTAATAGTATAAAATCATTTTCTTGGATATGCAGACTATAATTACTAATTAAAATATGTTGCCAAATACTATTGAATAGAATTCAAATAAAGCTAGATCTGATATCTTAACTAAAAAAAACATGAAGAAAATAAGGCCCCAATGTGAATTCATATCAATGTTGTGGTAAATACAATATAAGAATAGAATGTCTGTTGAATGGGAAGCATTGATTTCAAAGCGAAAGTGAACCTCTATTATATAATTTGGAGCAGAAAGAAGCTAAAGTTAAATTTCTATGTTTAAAATGCTGTAGCATGTATAGAATGTTCATAAAAGTGTCCTTTTAGAAAAATCTGAAGACAAAATCCCTGTTGCTTTGCAGTCTCACGAATCTGCTTAAAATATATATTACTGATTGCAATTTTATAATGTTCTTTAAGGAATCCAGTACAATATTTACCCATAACTCACCTGGTAAAAAATTGAGGATTTTTTTTTATCTTTCTCCTTTTTACATCTTCTTAAAAGAAGATATATCACTTTTTTTTTAAAAAAAGCACCTTCAACAGCTTTAATTATGTTAATTATCACATATTTTGTTAATAACACTTTCATTTGAAGACATCCATTAGAGATTTAAAGTGTTAATTTACCAAGATATTTAATGAAACACTGATGGAAATTTCTCTTTAAATTAAGTTTACTTACTTTTAATGCATATCCTAATTAGACAAAGATACAGTATTAAAGGAAATATTGCACAAGTGGAAATAATATCTTATATATTTAATATGATAGATATTAGCATTATATAATAACATCTGCATTCAAACAGATGTATTTTGCTTTCTTTTTAATCTGTAAATTCTCATCAAAATATTTGTTTTGATCTGATACTTAATTTGGGAGAGAGAGAGAGAGAGAGGAGAGAGAGAGAGGGAGGGAGAGAGGGAGAGGGAGAGGGAGAGGGAGAGGGAGAGGGAGGGAGAGGAGAGAGAGAGAGAGAGAGAGAGAGAGAGAGAGAGAGAGAGAGAGAGAGAGAGAAATTAAGTTTGGCTTTTCTTTACCAAAAATCTACTTTTCCAAAATGACTATAGAACTGGACTCTAATAATATTATTTTTCTTGCAGTTAAATAGGCTTTGGAGAAGGAAAGATAGAAATACCCCAAACACAGGGACTGGAAGTGTAAAAAAAATTATCATATGTGGTGGAAATGTATAAAAGCAAAAAAGTACTGGTGGAAAATAAAGGTTTGGCTAGAAAAGATGATTAACCAAAAGAAGAGTTCAGACCAGAAACGTTCTTACTGGGAATTATTAATGAGAAATACAGTAAAGGAACAATATATTTAATGATACATAAACTGGAAGAATGAAGATACCCCTACAGAAAGTGAAATAATAAGGAAAATATTAGTCTGTGCAGAGATGGACAGACTTACTTTAGAAATCAAAGATAAGGGTGAGACAGAGTATTATGAAGTCTGGAGTAAAATGTATCAATGACTAGAGTCAACGAAAAAGAAAGAAAGGGTTGATGCTTTATAGGAATGAAAGTTAAAGTTTTGCAAACCAGAGAATGGAATATAATGGACAAATATGAGATGATACAAATGAATGAGTATAAAAGATGGTTGTAAATATGTATATAATTGTATATACATTTGTATAAATGTAAATAGAAATAATATGCAGCTAGTGCTATACTAATAACATAAAGGAAAAAGGAAATTAACTGTTATGTGTACCTCTATACTATAGCTTGTATCACCAAAATGATGGCCAAGAAAATCGCACTGTGTTCAATTGTTTTTAATGTTTATACAATAAAATTTATTTAAATTAAAAAAAATAGCCTTCATTAACTGAGATAACACAACTCTTTCTTCTAGATCACTATGATCTGGCCATTTCAAATTGAAAAAAAGAAAAAACACTCAGCACTTCAAAACAACCTTGCCATATTTTTTCTTTGAAAGAACTGATGTGAAGCCACATTTTGTACTAGTTTGAATTGGCTTTGGACTTGATTGATCTCAAGCCAATCTGTTTTGGGGCTGAGATGGTTTATTTCTCTATTTTAAGCCACCACAGGGCTGGTGTGGTTTGGAGACTGAGGCACTACACAACTTGTAAGCAAACCATGTTTCCATTGGCCAAACATTTGCCTCCTGACTAACCCTAACTCTAGACTAAAGAAAGCTATTCATCTTCTTTCCTCCCTTATAGAGGTTCAATTCCTTTCAGCCTTAGGCATCCCCAGTAGGGTCACCACAGCAATATGTCACTATGATCCCAGCTATGGGGGAAAAGTGTCCAATTGCAAAATTGCTGGTTTTCTTTCATTTCACCTTCCCAATTAATAAGAGCTTTCAAGTATAACAGAAAGATGGCAAAGCATCCTAGAAAGCTTTGCAGGATTTTACTGTTTTTATTTAGATTTTTAAAAAGATGGATGCCCCTCTATAATTTCTCAACACGGCAAATCTCTTAAAGATTATGGAAGCCACCACAAATTGCATACAGATAATCTGTAGGAAAAGATGGAAAGGGAGGAGGACTAGCATTTCATTATATTTCAACAGAGACTGGAAGTGAAGGAAACTTTGTCCTCCCCCTTGAACAGTAGTAATTTGGGGAGCAGGCAACAATTGGATTGTATTCTTTGTGCTTTGCCATTGGTCGGTTGAACTGCAAAGTTGAAGTGCTACATTATACATAAGAAAATCCTTTCATTGGCATTAATGCTGTGTTTTTTTTCTTTAGGACTCTTGGTCTTTGAAAATGGGAGGAAAGGAATTATATTTTCTAAACAAAGAGGTGAAGAGGAAGAAGTGGATTTCACCCTCTTCATGCACATTGTCCCACTCTGTGCTTCCATAAACAGTCAATTAAAATGACAATAGAATGGCATTAATTTATCACAGTTTATAAAATAAGAACTGTGCATCTATATGTTTTGTAGAAGATGTTTTCTGCAGATGAATCAGTCCACAAATTCCATACATTTGGGTGTACAATTGCACAGATTTAAGGAGAAGATCATAACAGAACCGATATACTACATGCTAGAAAAAAAGCTGTAAAGTTGTAAAGCAGTCAAGTTTTCCTAGAGTGATAGAAGCTGCATGAATGTGCATTGGGTAAGTCTATCTGTGTCAGCCTTTACACATGCAGGCTATCATAGAAGCCTATGAAATTGGCATGTTCTCCACATAGCTAACCATAGTTGATTTTATGTGCCTCTTATACATGATTAAGGGATTTCTTTTCTAAAGACAAGTGTATGTCCAAGTTTCTGCCATCATAGGACAGAAAGTTTGTATAACTTCACTTTTAATTCTGTCAGTATTTTATTTAACAGATAGATAACAGATAATCAGAGTTGGAAGGGACCTTGTAGGTCATCTACACCATTTCTGACAAATGGCAGTCAAATCTCTTCTTGAAAGTCTCAAGTGATGGCGCTCCCACAACTTCTGAGGGAAAGCTGTTCCATTGGTTGATTGTTCTCACTGTCAGAAAGTTTCTCCTTATTTCCAGGTTAAATCTCTCCTTGTTCAGTTTCCATCCATTATTCCTTGTCTGGCCTACAGGCGCTTTAGAAAATAGCTTGACCCCTTCCTCTCTGTGGCAGCCCCTCAAATATTGGAAGACTGCTATCATGTCTCCCCTGGTCCTTCTCTTTACTAGACTAGCCAAGCCCAGTTCCTGCAACCGTTCGTTGTATGTTTTAGCCTCCAGTCCTCTAATCATCCTGGTTGCTGTTATCTGCACTTTTTCTAGAGTCTCAACATCTTTTTTATAATGTGGTGACCAAAACTGGATGCAGTACTCTAGGTGTGGTCTTACTAAGGCTTTACAGAGTGATATTAGTACTTCCCTTGATCTTGATTGTATCCCTCTGTTAATACAATTTAGGATTGCATTAGCTTTTTTGGCTGCTGCTGCACACTGCTGGCTCATATTTAGCTGGTTGTCCACTAAGACTCCAAGATCCCTCTCACAGTTACTGCTATTGAGCTTGGTTTCACCCAGTCTATATGTGTACTTTTGGTTTTTCTTGCCTAAGTGTAGGACTTTACTTTTCTCTACACTGAATTTCATTTTGTTAGATATGGCCCAGTGTTCTAGTCTGTCAAGATCCATCTGGATCTTGAGCCTATCTTCTTGGGTGTTAGCTATTCCTGCCAGCTTAGTGTTGTTAGGGTTTTGGGGATTAACCCCTAGAAGAGTATTGCAGCAGTAGTCAAACCAGGAAGGGCCCCAGAGTATACACACACTGAACACAAACACTGTTTGTAGTTTAAATAGTTTTTAATCAGTTAGAGTTTAAGCATTGTCATTCAGTCCATTAAGTCATTCACAGTATTTCCATCCAGTAAGACTCACTAGTATAGTCCAAGTTAAGAGTCCTTGCAATATCTTTATCAGCCGATAAAGATATCTTCTCCTCCTCCGGTTTCACTCTCCAGAGAAACAAACGCTGGATATTCAGTAGAAATTACGCAGTAAATCAGCAAACAGTAGCAAACAATAACTGTTCAGTCACAGGCACTCACAGTCAGTAATCACAGTTAGTCACAGCAAGACACAGTTAGTCGCAGCAGCACTCAGTTACAGTAAGCTTTCCAGCTTCTAATGCTTCCTTATATTGTAACTTCTAACCGCACCCTTAATTGGCTAATTGCCTGCTGCATTGTGCTTAAAGTGATAAGCACTTAAACCATGATATCTAAGTTTTATATATTTATTCACCCAAACCATATTTGGTATCAATGTTATACCTAACATACTCCCCTTTGGGTGAAATAAATATATAATACCTTTACAATCTAATCCCATATTTTTCACAACTCTCCTGGTGCTTACTGGCACCTTGGGCTTTAGTAAAATTATCAGCTAAATTGTCCTCCGACATACAGTACTCTAGCTGAATCATCTTACTTCTTACAGATTGTCTCACGTTTAGGTATCTTAGATCTGTATGCTTGCTCCTTGTTTTTACTCCAATATTTGTGGCCATTTGAATTGCTGCCTGATTATCTTCATGTATAATTATAGGATAATCTACAGTTATACCTATATCAATTAACATTTGTTTATACATTATTAATTCTGTACATAACAATGATAAACAGGAGAATTCTGCCTCCATAGTAGACAAACTTATATGCTGTTGTCTTATTGACTTCCAGCCTATTAATGTCTTACCCAGCATTATGGCTGTTCCTGAAGTCGACTTTCTAGTGTCTCTTTCTGATGCAAAGCTAGCATCTGCATAAGCACACAGAATTAAATCACCCTTTGGTTCTAAATACAATGAATAATTCATTGTCTTTTTAAGATATCTTAATATCCTCTTAGCTGCAATCCAGTGTCTTTCACATGGTGCAGAATTGAATCTAGCCAACTGATTCACGCAGTACGATATATCTGGTCTAGACCAATTACTAATATAACTCAAACTACCAATTAAAGATTGATAAATCACCTTATCAAACTCAGGGCTTTGTACATCAGTGTTGCTAAACTCCTGACTCATTGGAGTCTTAGCTGGCTTACAAAGCTCCATCTTGTAATCTTTTAGCAATTTGCTTATCTTATCTTCCTGAGATATCTTAAAACCTTTCCGTGTTTTCTTTATATTCAAACCGAGATACTTCTTTATCTCCCCTAATTGCTTGATCTTTATTCTCTTTCCTAATGATGCTATTATTTTATTTGCTTCATCATTAGTTTCAGTAATCAATGCAATGTCATCTGTGAATAGTAATAATAATGATACTTTCCCATTTGTCTCCCTCTTAAACAGACATGGATCGGCTAAACCAGCTTTAAATCCTATATTGTCTAGTTCCTTTACAATATACTGGTTCCATTCATAGCCTGATTGTTTAAGACCATAGAGGCTTTTCTTTAACAACCAACAATCATTATTATCCTTATTTTCACTTTTAATACCAACAGGTTTTTTCATATAAATAATATGTTTTAATGGGGCGTGCAAGTAAGCAGTTTCCACATCTAGATGGTTAACTATATAGTTTTTACTAGCTGCCCACACTAAAGCTGCCCTCAAGGTTGCTGCCTTAAGACTAGGTGCAAACACCTCATCATAGTCATTAGCATTCTGCCTAAAACCTTGGGCTACTAACCTTGCCTTATGGATTAAATTACCATCTTTATCTATTTTTACCTTAAATATCCATTTGCAGCCAATGGATTTCTTTCCTACAGGTAATTTGGCATTCTCATATACCTTCATATCTCTTAATGAATTCAGTTCCTTATTCATTGCTGCATACCATCTTTCTTTTTCCTTAGTAGGATACTTTTTAATTTCTTCAACAGAATTAGGAACTTGATTAATCTGACACACTGTGTTAGCCTGGTACCTATCAGGCGGTCTAGATATACGTGTAGTTCTTCTGGGAATTACAGGGCTTACAGGAGGACTTTGTTGAACTACTACCTGTTCATCTTCCTCATCCTGTTCAGCTATTGAATCTGTTTCTTCCTTTATGGGCACTATTTCATCCTGTATTTGTCTCTTTACTTTATTTTTAAAGTTACAGGGATAACTAATGGGATTTCTATAGGATTCAATAATTACATCTTTATTGGCATCCTGTTCTAATTTCTCCCATCCTTCATGTTCTAGAAATTGGGCACTAGCACTACATAACACTTTAGATGTGCCTTTCTCCCAAAATCTATATGCCCTATGGTTTGCCTGATAACCAACGAAGAAAAATCTTTTAGCTCTATGTTGCCCTTTTTTCTGATTTGTGCAGGAATATGCACCCATGCTGGTGCACCAAATGTGTGCAGGTAACTTAGGTCAGGTTTCCTGCCATGCCACCTGGTAAATGGAATTTCACCTGTTGTTGTATTAACAACGTTGTTCAATATGTTATTAGCACACATTGTAGCCTCCCCCACAAAGAATCAGGTAACCCAGAATCATTTAACATTGTTCTAACCATTGCCTGTAGTGTTTGGCCTCTTCTTTCAATAAAGCATTATGTTCTGGCCTGTATGGAGCAGACTTCTTATGCTCTATTCCAGCTACTTTAAGTCTGTTCTGGAATTTGTTATTAATAAATTCCGTACCATTATCTGTCACCAGGGTTATCAGTTGTCGTTTAGACTTTCTTTCAGCAAACCTAAGCCAATTGAAAAATGTTGATATGTTTCTGTTTTGCTTTTCATTAAATAGCAAAACCCATATCTAGAATAATGGTCCATAATGCTCAGTATATATCTAGCACCCCCATACTGGGTTTCTTTGGACCTATTATGTCTGCAAATACTACTTCTAAAGGTTCTTTTGTTTTGAAACCATTTAGCCTATTTGCAGGCAATACTTTGCTCTTATCTTCACAGCAAACATTACAACGCAAATATTTATCACAAGGTTTTAACCTTATTCCTTCAGATAACTCAACTGTACGTTTTAGCATTTTAAAATTTACATGCCCCAAACGCCTATGCAATAAATGGATACATTCATTATGAGGCTTTATATTATTAAATACAGTCTGAGCCTCCCCTTTCTTACTATTATCTAAGACATATAATGTTCCATTTAAAGCTGCAGTTACCCTTTTGTTATCTTTTTCAATTATGCAATTATTATCTTTAAAAGTAATTACATAACCTAATTTATCTAATACCCTTACTGAAAGCAAATTAAACTTTAGTTGCGGTACATACAACATTTTATATCCTGGTTTATGTACGGACAACGTGCAAAACCTTGACCTTTCGCTTTCAGGTTCCAGCCATTGGCAAGTGATATATGTTGAGAACTTGTAGACATTTTTATAAATTTTGTCTTATCTCTTGTGATGCAGTGGGATGCGCCACTGTCAACCACCCATAAATTATTCTTCACATCAGAGTTGCTAAACATGGCTAGTTCAAATGCTTTCTTTGGCTTTTTACATTCTGGCTTTTTCTCTTTTGCACAATCTTGCCAAATGTCCTCTGCCTCCACAATTAAAACACTTTTTAATTGTGTATGCCGATGAAGATAAATTCTCTTCTTCCAGGTGCTGTACTTTGCTATTCTGGTTTCTTACAGGCTTTGAAGATAATTTCTCTTCTTTCTTATCTTCTCTCAGCTCGTCACGCTCACGCCTTCTTCTGGCTTCTTCTAATAGCCTGCCTGTAATCTCGGTTAATGAGAGGCTTTCTTTTGGCAATACCTCTAACGAAGTCACATAGTCATCATAGCTTTGATCTAATGAAGATAATATTATGTAGACTTGTTGCAGTTCATTAAATATAAGCTCTTTTTCTTGCAAATCTTGAAAAATGCTCTTCATACAGTTTAAATGAACTAACATATCTCCATTCCTCTGAAGATGCGTTCGAAAAAGCTTCCGTGTAAGATTTATATGTGCTCCTACACTGTCCCGAACATAAATCTTCCTGAGGTTCTCCCAGCAGTTTGCAGCATTTTCTTCTCCACGAATATGGACAAGCTGCTGATCACAGAGAGTCAGTCCTATGATGCATAAAGCCTGCTCATTCTTCAGTTTAAAGTCTTGTAACTTTTCTTTATCATCATCATTAGCAGGATCCCAGCTACTCACATCTGGTGGGTTTGCTATAATGTCCACAAACCTTCTCTGCGTAGAAGTAAACTACATTTCATTGACCATGAAACATAGTTTGTTCCATCCAGCCTGGATATCATGGACAGTTGTGACAAATTTACTTGTGCCATTACTCTTCAGATATTTTGACTATTTTAAACTAATTAAAACAGTTTGTTTTTACAGTAATGTGCAACTCACACCAACTCTCTCTGCTATATCCTGGTTAGTTAGACTATGCTGCTGGGCCCATAACCAATGTTAGGGTTTTGGGATTAACCCCTAGAAGAGTATTGCAGCAGTAGTCAAACCAGGAAGGGCCCCAGAGTATACACACACTGAACACAAACACTGTTTGTAGTTTAAATAGTTTTTAATCCAGTTAGAGTTTAAGCATTGTCATTCAGTCCATTAAGTCATTCACAGTATTTCCATCCAGTAAGACTCACTAGTATAGTCCAAGTTAAGAGTCCTTGCAATATCTTTATCAGCCGATAAAGATATCTTCTCCTCCTCCGGTTTCACTCTCCAGAGAAACAAACGCTGGATATTCAGTAGAAATTACGCAGTAAATCAGCAAACAGTAGCAAACAATAACTGTTCAGTCACAGGCACTCACAGTCAGTAATCACAGTTAGTCACAGCAAGACACAGTTAGTCGCAGCAGCACTCAGTTACAGTAAGCTTTCCAGCTTCTAATGCTTCCTTATATTGTAACTTCTAACCGCACCCTTAATTGGCTAATTGCCTGCTGCATTGTGCTTAAAGTGATAAGCACTTAAACCATGATATCTAAGTTTTATATATTTATTCACCCAAACCATATTTGGTATCAATGTTATACCTAACAAGTGTCATCTGCAAATTTGGTAAGTTCCCCTTCTATTCCCTCATCTAAGTTGTTAATGAAGATATTGAAGAGTACTGGGCCTAAGACGGAACCTTGTGGCACCCCACTGCTTACTTCCCTCCATGTAGACTTAGACCCATTAAGGACTACTTGTTGAGTACGGCTTGCCAGCCAGTTGTGAGTCCATCTAGTGGTGGTGCTATCTATTCCACTTTTTTCTAGCTTACTAAGAAGTAGGTTGTGGTCTACTTGTCGAATGTCTTGCTAAAATCTAAATATATTATGTCCACAGTATTTTGCTGGTCTACTAATTTAGTCACTGTGTTGAAGAATGAAATAAGATTGGTTTGGCATGATCTGTTTTTAACAAACCTGTGCTGACTGCTACCATGTTTCTCATATAATAAGGCCGGGTCTTATTTTTTTTGGAGCCCCGAAAAAAAGGGCTAGGCCATCTTTTCGGGGGTGACTTAATTCCCCCCCTTGCATCCTCGGGCAGGCGGGTGGTGACAGCTTGGATGTTGGCATTGGTGGGGCACTCCCTATCGGGAGACCTTCCACCACCGTTGCTTTCCCTTCTCCCTGTGCTGCTGCGGTGTTTGGAGCAACGCCGCGGCATTTGGCGCAGCCACGCGGGGCCAGCCAGGGCTCCACCCTGCAACCGGAGCCCGGCAGAGACAGTCGGCTTCAGGCGCTCCTGTCACCACCTTTCCGGGCATCGTTTGAAGGCAAAGCCCATTCTTTTAACAACGATGCCCTACCAGCAGTACAACAAAGCCTCCCCTGCCCAAGAGGGCAGCCCAACCCTACGTGGGGAGGCAAATCTCCTGGGGCCACAGCGCAGGATCGGCCCACCCCAGGAGAAGCACCCAGCCACCATCCCTGCCTGGCGCTGGGCAGAGTGCGAAGAGCTTCGCCTGGGGTGCCCAGCGCAGGTGACAGGTGGGCCCTCCTGCCCGGTGGCAGAGCTCTGGCCAAGGCAGCTAGCGCCTCCCCGCCGGGCCCTCCACTCATCCCACCAGGGCTGTGCCGGAGCCGGGCAGACTGGGCAGAGCTGGGAAAGCAAGCCGTGGGTGCGCGCCCGCCTGCCAAATGAAAGAGCCGGGCCAACCCGAGCTTGGCTTCCTTCCCAAGTCCCTCCAGCATGACCCTGAAGCAGCCACCGGGAGAGGCTTCCCGAGGCAGTGATAGTGCCCACCCATCCGTGGACAGGGAGGAAAGGCGACGGCCTGTGCTGTGTCCTCCTCCAAGCTGAGCCCTGCCGAGTGAGCACCTCTGCCCGATGCCCATGTTGCTGCAGCATTTGGAGCTGCCAGTGCATTTGGAGATGCGTGGGGACAGGGACGGGCTGGGTGAGGGGTGGAAAGGATGGGCGGCTTTGAGCTCTCTCCGCCGGACCCGCCGGCCAGGGAAGCAGCACTGCCATCGCCTCGTCTCCCTGTCCGCAGATGGGTCAACGCAGGCAGCACCATATCCGGGTGTGCAACAAAAGTACTCCCTAACGGCAAGCCCCCCTGCCATTCCCCCCATTTCGCATGTTTTAGGCCTTAATTTGGGGGGAGGGGCTTAATTTCATTTCATGCCTATAAAACATGCTGGGACTTCTTATTGGGGGAGGCCGTATTGTTGGAGAAACACGGTAGTTATTACTTTACTTGTTTCTAGATGTTGGGAGATCTGTTTTTTTTATTATCTTTTCCAGTATCTTCCCGGGTATTGATGTTAGGCTGATTAGTCTATAGTTTCCTGGGTCTGTTTTTTTCCCCCTTTTTTGAAGATGGGAACCACATCAGCTCTTTTCCAGTCCTCTGGTAGTTCCCCGGTGCTCCAGGATTTTTGAAAGATATGGTGCAGCGGTTCTGAGATGACCTCTGCCAGCTTCTTTAAAACTCTGAGGTGTAATCCACCAGGCCCCGGTGATTTGTTTTCATCAAGATCAGACAGGTGTTCTCTTTCTATTTTTTTGCTTATTTTAACTTTTATTTATGGTCTGTCTTTTACAGTTATGTTTTTGGTGGGTTGTGCTATAGTTTCTTTTTGCATGAAGACAGAGGCAAAGAATGAGTTAAGCAGTTCTGCTTTCTCTCTGTTCCCTGTTACTTCCTTGCCATCTTCTCTCTTTAGTGGACCGACTGTTTCCTTGATTTTTTTTCTTGTTGTTTATATGTTGGAAGAAACTTTTTTTATTATCTTTGACTTTTGTTGCAAGTCTTTGTTCGTTCTGAGCCTTTGCTATCCTGACTTCGTCTTTGCAGATTCTGTCTATCTGCTGATATTCTGCCTTAGTTGTATGTCCTTCTTTCCATTTTTTGTACTTGTCCTTTTTTTCTTTCAATTTGCCAGAGAGATCTTTGTGCAGCCATGCTGGTTTCTTCTTGGATTTCTTGTTTTTCTTTCTCAGTGGTATTGTGCTGGTCTGGGCTTCTATGATCATACTTTTTAGAGTTTCCCAAGATTCTTGAGTTGTTTTCCCCTTTAGGATTTTCATCCATGGAAACTTTCCCAAATTCTCTCTGAGTTTATTGAAATCAGCTCTTTTAAAATCCAAGACTCTGGTGTCATTATGTTCTGTTGTTTGTGTTTTTGTGTTATGTTGAATTCTAGTATGACATGGTCACTCTCACCCAAGGTTCCTGCAGTTTCAACTCCCTCTATCACTTCTTCTCTGTTTGTAAGAATTAAATCCAGTATGGCTGTCCCTCTAGTTTCACCCTCTACCTTTTGGACAACAAAGTTGTCAGCTAGGTTGAACTTATTTGATTTCTCACTTGGTGCAGAATTAGTTTTCCAATTGATGTCAGGATAATTGAAGTCTCCCATTACTATTGTTGTGTGTTTCCTGCATATGTTTGTTAGTTGGCTGGCAAAAAGGACATCTATTTTTTCTGCTTGATTGGGTGGCCTATAATATACACCTATGGCCATGTCATTCTTTTTTTTCTTTTATATTGACCCATATGCATTCTAGGAGGTTTTCATCTTTGGTTTCATGCATTTCTGTAGCAATATAGTGGTCCTTTAAATACAGTGCAATTCCACCTCTTCTTTTATGGGGTTTGGTTTTTTTTGAATAGTTTGTATCCTTCTACCAGTATGTTCCAGTCATGGGTTTCATCCCACCAAGTTTCTGTTATTCCAACTATATCATATTTACCTTCATATATTCGTAGTTCGAGTTCACCCTGTTTGTTTCCCAGACTTTGTGCAGTTGTATATCTTTATGTCTGACACTGTGTTTACTGTCTACATAACCTGTGTTGTGCCTGCCTGTCCCTACTTCCTCTGCTTGAAGCATATCCACAAAGAAGGACTAGTTCTGGAAGATCACTCAACTGAACTCTCCAGACCAGATCTTCAGAACCATGTGCAGGCAAAAAGGGAGAATAGAGGAGAATATTATCAAAGCTGACACCAGCCAGAGCATAGAAAAACTCAAAGAAATAGTGCAAGATCGGAAGATGTGGGGAGACCTGGCCTATAGAATCGCCAAGAGTCAGACTCGATTGAATGGATAACATCATCACCATCATCCACATCCTCATCACCATCACCAACATCAAAGGAGAGTGTCTTGTTTGGTTGTTGGATTTCTTCATGAACCTGTGCAGCCAACAACCTCTGCTTCTATGATTGGTGCTATTAGAGTTGGAAGGGCAATCTGTAGACACAGATCCAGTCTGTAGTCACTTTGGCAACCTGAGATCATATCAGCACAATTCAGTGACAAAGTGACTGAAATTTGTAATGTGTTTTTCCATAAATGAAAAACCACAACAGTTGTGTTGGATTTTAGGCTCAAGTCATCAATTTTCACTCTTAAAAAACTTCCAGGCTCCTCGGATATTAAAAAAAAAAAAAATCAGTTTCACCTACCTTAAAGCTTTATGGCCCTTGCAGGCTGAAATAACATTAAAAACCGTGGCCCTGAAGCCAAACTAAATTATCTGTTCCTAAATTCATGTGACCAGCCCAGGCAATCTTCTTAAGGAGAAAAGCAAGTACTTTCCAACAGGAAGAGATTAGGAGCCTATTTTCTACTTGTGTGCATAGTTCATCGAACAAGTACATGTTACATATTTGTCCTTCCTTGCAAAAAAAAAAAGAGAGAGAAGAATTAACCATGGTGAACCCAGAAGTGGCCAGCTGGATTAAATTTAGTGGCAGACTTTATTGCTGCAGTAGAAAGTGGTGGAAAATTTACCAATTTAGTTAAAATCTCTATGGATTTCCAAAACAATTCCTTGGGCGAAAGGCAGTGGCTTCTATGTATACTTGGCTGGAAATACTAGAAACTGCTGTCTCATATTTTGAAGAGTATTTAACTGAGGGAGGTTAAAGGATACCAGGCTTAAATTGCAAGAATCTGGATGACCACTAGATGGCAGTAACTTTCTTTAACTCCATGTTCCCGCTACTTGAATTTTTTGCAGCCTAATCTGGCAGTGCAAGGTATGACATTTATTCTATTTTTTTAATTTATTATACACATACATATTTCTATGCACTAATAAATTTATTATGACATGCACACTAAAAGAGAAGGTACCCTACCTTTCCCCTCCAAACCTCTGTTTCCTGGTTTGTTTTTATATTTGTAATTTTAACCCATTTTATGTTTATAACTATTATTATATGTTGTTTTATCTTGATGTAAGCCACTCAGAGTTACCTAACCCGTGAGATGGAGAGCAAATAATTTTGATAAATAATAAAATAAAATAAATGCATTTTTTTAAAAAAAAAAAAATAGGAAAGAAGAGGAAGGAACACAGCAATGTTTTACTGGAAATAGGAACTGAAATCTTTATAGGATGATTTTTATGGATATTTTGGAGAAACTAAGAGAATGAAAAAGAATGTCAGTTCAGTATGGAGTGGTATAGATGCATTAATTAGGAGCACACTTTGCAATATTATGAACTATATTCTTTGAGCACCATTTATTTTCCAATTCTTTCCCCCCTTAATTTACCAGAGTTATCTTTAGTGGAATCAATACAATGCCAACTGAAATAAACAATTTCACCTTCAATTGATTATTGGGGAAGAAAATATATTTGTTTGTATCCCCATAGAAATAGACCCCTCCATTTTCAGAATATTGATGTAGGTGAGGCAGATGAAGCTCACGGGGGTATGGCACTGAACAGCATAAAAAGATTGTAAAGTACGGTAAATCTTTATACTGGAGTGATAAGATATGAGAAAGTTTTTAAAAAGCTGTCACAGAAAGCAAAGCGTAGAATTTAACACTCTGTCCTCTTCAAAAATTAATTTAAACCACCAGAAATAGTTTTTATGGTTATTTGGCTATCGATACATTACAAGTTATAAACCATCAGTGTGATTGAAAACAGTATGAGATCACTTTGGAAGCCCATTGTGGATACAATTGTTAAGGTTAAGAAGAGAAATGGAATTATAATCCCTGCCATTTTGGGGGGTAATTGTTATTAATAAATTAACAAAGAATGAGCAGCAGATGGATGAATTGTTGTAGTTCATTAATTTTATGGTGACTTCCTTTGCACGAGCCAATTATCTCTGTCATTGTGTTGTTAAGTAGTGATGATGCCCAAAAGAAAGGGCACCACAGGCAGGGCAAATGGTCTCTAGAGTTTTTGGCTCAAGATTCTGTCAAAGGCCTTGAATTCTACACAATTCAGTGATTTGAAAACTTAAAATGAACACCATAAAGATTAAAACGGAGGAACAAACACACAATATAGTTAAGCTATAGATTTGGCCCTTCAGGGGATAATTTGATCTGATCTGGACTGAAGCAAATGCTGCCCAATTTGATCTCTCAGCAAGAATGTAAATTAAGATTTATGCTTTCTATTGATTAGTATGGAAAACAATGACTCCCACCCTCCCTCATTTTTGAAATGAATGAAAGTTGAGAGTTGTGGATTATGGATCGTTCTGATGAATGAATCTATCCAATTTCCAAGGAAATACAGTATTTGGGAGGAGAGGGGACTATTAAAAATCCCAGCTCAAATATATAGTTACTTAACTGGTGAACTTCTGCACAGAACATCCACAATTCTTAGGAAATAGTGAAACATGTCTAAAAATCATGCCTGAGAAATTAGGATTTACATTTCTGATAATATAAAAATTCTAAGAGGTCAAAGTCCACTCCTCAGAGCCACTAAATTTTGAAGCATGTTGTCAGCATTCATGACTGTGACACCCTCCGCCCCCCAGTCACATAGGAAAGGGATAAGAGCTCAGGGACAAAGATGATCTCATCGCAAAAGAAGACAGATCAGGAACCCAGTTCTATTAAGAGAAAAAGTCTTGAGTATTAGGATAATGCAATCCCTTCTGATGCTATTCCAAAAATATAAAAGTTCCATAAAACCATAGGCCAAAAGGGGAAATCAACAATATGATCTTTTCAGGTGTCTGTAATAGTGATTATAGAAAAAAAAACCTATTTTTATTTTCACAAAATTGGTCTTCCTTTAGACTATTTATAAGAAACATAATACATGTTCTTTCTCTGTCTGTGTTCCTCTCTCTCATAAACATACTGATACATATATAGACACCTTAACTAAGTTAGATAGTGAGACAATGGGAGAACTAAGTTCTCATCTTTAGGTATCTAGAACAAAGAAGTATTCCAAGTCTCCATCATTTTAAAATGGAAACAGCCAATGACATCAAGTTAAAGACATACATCCTTAAAGACATACATTTGCAGGTGAATCATTATAAATCAAGTTCATAAATGTCATTATTTCCCTATTGGGCAATCAGTCAGAACTTCAAATGATCTATTTGTAGGTATAGTGCTAAGAATTCACACAAAGTTCTATTTTGTAGATGAGATGGACCTGTAATGTGAAAAGAAACACAACATATCCTGATATTTTGAACAGGAAGGGTGGTTTATACATACTGTGATGACATGTTTAATGATGAAGTTCTTTCAACTAGTCCCTGAACCACTGAAAGGTGATCTGGTAATAAACTTCAATGTGAAATCCAGATGGGTTTGCTGTCTTTGCCAAGCCTGCATTCTCTACTTAGTGATTGTGCTGGACATATGCTTTACCTCATGATTGTATTTAATTACGAAGTAGGTCATATCTTGTGCAAATTGGGAACACACACCTTGAAGATTCTGAGTTGGTGGAATGAGATGACAAGTGTCATTGCTGTTGTTTTCACCATAGCCCTATGGAAAAAACTAATTACCTTTTCATCTTGGTGAATCTCGAGGTCAGTTTACCACTACTATATCACTCCATGACAGAATACATGGGTAATTAGGTAGGCTATGTAACCTGGATATTCCATGGATCTCATTACATCTTATTTAGAAAGGCTATAATTTGATTGGTGGAAAATTAAGGCATCTTCTCATGGGTCATTTTATCTCTCTGCAATAATAATTCTTGGCTTGATTAAAAATTGATCCAGTGTCTTAAAGTGAATTTATTATTGCTGCAATCTATCACCTCAGACAGATAATCTGGTTCCCATCTTTATCTGATTTGAAAAATCTGTCACTTATTATGTGTTGTTTTCTCCCTCCCCCATCATTTAAATTGATAGTTTGCTAAGGCAGCAATAGTCTCTTGAAAGAAAACTTGAGACAATAACCTGGTGATTTTTTTTTACTATAAGAGTCTTATAATATGTCAATTTTAATATATTGATCTGAACTGCGTTCTGGCAAATTTTCTAGGGGGAAAAAGAATCAAACCATGGTGTACTCAGAGCAATAAAGGGATGTTTAGAGCTATGCAATTGTTATATTTACATTCAGCTTCATTTCTGCCTTGCATTTATTTTTATCAGTTGCTGGATCCAAACAAGTTCTTGGTTTAAGGCCTGGGATTGAAATTTCTGGCTCTTATCTATTTTTAAATGACAGACCTATGGTGCCATTTGAAGAATAGTTTTCCCCAATTTTAAAAGAAATCATTTGTGGCATCAGGAAAAAGCATTCTGACAACAAGGACATACTCATTTATCTAGAGATATAGTTCAAATAAAACCAACTGGAATGTAGCACACACACTCCCATGTTTTGAAACCTTGTAATTTTTGTCACCATCATTATTGCACGTTATTAAATTCTAATTCATGCAGGATTATTAGATTTCTGCATTAAAAAAACTCCAAATCCCTAAAAGTCAGCTAAAGTTCAAACCAAGCTAATAAATGTGGACGAGAATGCTAATTACAATTTCTTTTTAAAAATCCTGCTACTTGATATTTTGTGATAAGAATGGAGAAAAAGATGTGCACCCACATACTCAATGCACATGTCTATAAGGAGATACTTGTTCTCTGCCACTGATTTATTTATAACAGTCTTTCTAAAGATAATGGGCCTGCTATAGATCAAACAGGTTGTGGATAGTGGCCAAAGAAAGGGAGAGAATCAATTTCAGCCTTCCATAGAAGTAATTTTCTTCCAAATAGAGACTCTCTGATTTTTCTCTCTATGTGTCTTTTTGTATTAATTCATTTTCAGCTCCATCACAACTTGGTCCACAACACATAAATAAGAGGTAATGTAAGGCATTATCAGCTACCTTCTTCTCACCAAAGCACTGAGTTTTTCTACCTATATTATTCTCTTTCACTTGGAATCATTTCTTCAAGCTGGAAAAGAAGCATGTCTTGGGGCATCCTGGCTGGGAATTCTGGGGATTGCAGTCCCAGCACAGCAGAGTTGAGTACGCTGCTCCAGTGTGTGTGCTTGCTCTGTGAACATTATGCTCTCATCTGACAGCACCTGTGATGAAACAGTATTTTGGCTAATTAAATCATCTTAAGCACCATTGTGCACCGAGTGTGGGTTCAACAGATGCCTAGAGTGGTGTCATGGCCCACAAGGCAAAGCTGAGTATTTCCAGCCATCTCAACAGTCTCTTTTTCTTGGCAGAGCAGCCTATCTCCAGATGTCCCTCTCTGTGTTCTTTTGAAGCCTCTGCAGCTTTTCTTTCAGAATTCTTTGGGGATGCATATCAATAGTTACGTGGAAATTCATCTGAGGGACACTTGGCACACAAATAGTTTCTTCCCTGGGAAAAAGTGGTGAAAATCGAAGACAACTTTTGTTTATTTTTCTGCTTGAGTTGTCTTTTAGAGAACATATTTTGTGACAGAAATCTGAAAAAGACATGAGTTGCTATACAGGGAAGTTTGACATAAACCAGGACAGCGTCCTGCTTCACTTTTCTTGTTGAAAACATTCTTTACTTGGAATATTAAATAGAACACGTTTTAGTTCCTGCTCTTTTTTGGTCTAAAATGCTGATTAAGAGCCTCTGCTGTTTTCATTTGAGACCATCACAGAGCAGTGTAAACTTTAATTTCTTACTGAATGCTTAAGGGACTTCTTGTTGTCAGGCTGAAAAAAAGGAGAAAGACATTCTTCTTTTAAAGTTCATTCTGTACAGGGTAGAAATTATATGCATTTTCATTTCAACAGATGATATATTCTGCTGAGGTGTTTTGGCACTCCTCTGGCAATTTCCCCAAACTCTAGAGAGGGGGTATTGTTTGGAGGCAAGTTCTTGAGGTGAAAGTCACCATTCCACTCTTGCTGATAAACTGGCATTGTCCTAATAAGCTTAATTGTCCTAATAAAAGCAATAGTAATATTACACTGAGCCCATAGTGTCAATAACTTATTTATCTTCATTGTTATTTTTATGTCCAGAAGTACCTCAGTTAAAAGATCAGACAGCACCCCCTCATTTCTTATAGAATCAATCTTGCCTTGGTCATACACTCATATTTTATTAGCATTTGAAATAGCAAGGTAACTTAAAGGCAGCAGGCAGGCCAAATGACAAACTCAACTCTGTTTCCAGCACCTCTCTCCTAGATTCACTCATCAGTCTTCGAAAAAATGGACTCAAGTCTTTCAATCTATTTTTTCATGTGAATAATTAATAGTAACAGTATGACCTGAATATTTGAACAATAGTGCTAGTTATCTGGAAAATGTTTTTTTTCTGCATTAGTAATTGCAGGAATTCTCAGTGATGAGATCCGCACACTAGTAATACAATCCTACAGAACTTTAGTGAAAAATGTCATTTTCTTTGGGATTTATCCCAGATAAGTAGCATATGACTAAAGTCTCCAAAAAATGAAGAAAGCATCCAGAAATAACTGATCCTTAGTCTAATATGTATCAGATATCTACCCAGGTGCAGAATTAGTATGTGAACCTATAACATGTAACAGTCTTAATAAAAATCTACCACTGGAATACAAGAAATACAGCAAGCCTGGAATGAAAATTATAACCAAATGTCTGGTTGGAAATAGTTATTGTTGCCTTTTCATACTTTTGCCAGCTTTTAAGTCTGATATCAGCCCCCTCACTATTGTGCAATCAAAATATATCCTCCCCCTAAAAATCAAATAAAAATTATACACTAAATATATTCATTTTATAAATATGCATGTTAATTAAATATACATTTAGTTTAAATGCATGTGTTAATTATACATGTTACATTAGATCACAATTAAGTCAATAGAAATTGACAATTTGCATATAATCATACTTGTATAACTAATCAGTTGTCAGTCTAGAATGCCATTTTGTGAAAGATGGAGCTATCCATTCTAAGATATGTGAGTAATGTGTTTATGGAGAAAAATGTAAAAATAATAATTTTTCAGATGAACATAAAGTTCAAATCACTTCTGCTTTGGACTGTATTGGAGACATTCTTCCCTTTCTAGAAAAGGAATTATGAGGCATTCTGTTTTCAATGTCCACATCAAAATATAGGTATAAAAAGTGCTTATTGCAACTAAATATCTTTTTTAAGGTGTCCCAAAGTCTTGAAAGTGATGGTGTTAAGAAGAAAATTTCTGGTTCGGTGTATTATTCATCTTTCCATACTTGATTTTTATGAATAGGGCTTTTTTCCTCCAATGGGATAACATTATATGATACATTCCCACACATCACATGGTTCTTTTTTGCAACCTATAGACCAGTTCTTAGATTGTTATTGTTTCCACTGTTCTGAATATTTTCTACCTTTAATTTCATAATGACACTGGTAATGCCATTAACGGGCAACACAATTTCATGTGGCAACTAAGAGACAAGGAGGTCTTGCATACTGAGGGCAGGCTACTGTTATCCCATGTTCCTGAGTTTATGGATGACATTAATGGAAACACCACAAATAGATATTGGCTTAGTTGTTCTTCGGAGCTTTTTGTCAAATGACTTCATTACATTGTGTACATGATAGTTAGTTAGTTGGGTAGGCAAAGTACAGGTAATATAGACATTTATCTTGTCAGTGAAGCAAAACTAAGGGCAATAGAAACTTGTTCCAACTAATTATAATTATAGATATGTAGTAATATTAGGCTTAAAATAAAATCATTGAAACCAGTAAAAATTTAGTCATGACCAATATATGTTATATATCAGCAGGTCTACTTTCCTGTAGAAAATAAATTACAGTAAGGAATAGACTAGTTGCCAAATAAGAAAGAATAGATGAAATACACTGTACTGTTTAAAACTGCATGAGAAGAGGCAATTAAAGTGCTAACAGCTCTATTTCAACAAATATGGAACAAAACTATGTGACTTAGAGTGAGTGTATACCTGTATCTATACCAAAACAGAGATTTGTGTAAATGAATGTGTAAATGACCAAGCCATTACATGATTTCCATATATCAGCTATGCTTTATTTAAGATCCTAACAAGAAAATAAGAAGCACAGAATAGAAAGAATAGTAGTAGTAGAAATTTGTGTAGCCTAAACACTGAGAAAAGGAAGATTGTTTTGCATTGTGGATTTGGAGACGTAATTTGAAGAATTGGTCAATTGAACCCAGACCAAGTAAAGGTTGAGTGATTGAGTTGGTCACCAACAAACCCTCCCTTGATTGCTGATTATTAGCTGATACCAACTGTAGGCATTTGCTCTGAGCAGATAATAGACAAAAAATGGATTATCTCTGGCAAGGGTTGAAGAAAGTAGAAGAAAGAGAAGAGTCAAATATATGGACAGAATTAGAGAAATGTCCTTTGTTGAAGAGTTATAAGTTATTACCAAAGACAGATGAAGATAGTAAAAAAATTTCTATGTAGCCATAAGAAGTAAAACTTGACTCAGTAGCTTCCTCTAAGCATTATTACATCTAGACTGACTCTACAGACCTCCCTGAGGAATTCATTTTTAAACCAAAATAAAAATATTATACCAATATTTCTACAAAAACATACATTTTTATGGTTTGGGACTACTATATTTAATGCTGTACTTTGATATGTTTAAGGTCATATTCCATAAATACCTATTTGTTAAAAAAAACTACTAAGATGACAGTACATTTCAAGATACTATGGATAAAGTCATTAAAAGAAAGACAGAACATAAGGTTATGAATGGAGAGCATTAGCAGGAATACCCGTGTAATATCCATTGTTATATATTGTATGTTCAGTAGCCCATTACAGGCAAATGTGGTTTTATGTGGGTTTAAATATTTGATTACCCTTACTGAATTCAGTGTGGCTTACCTATTGTTATTAAAGTTAAACATGCATAGTGCTCAAAGAGTATTATAGTAAAATTTAATAAGGATTCTTCATTATTTTCTGTCTTGCACAGAAGTATTTATTTGGCTTAATGAAGAGAGATCACTCTTCCTTTGAAACAGAAGTCTGTATGGTTGTTTGAAAACTTTCTTCTAGAGGTTGCCTCACCTTATTAGCTCAAGTCAGATTAAAGTTATGTTTTCCTATTATTATTCAGTCTTGATTTCCCTTCTGTAGTTTTGAATTTACTTTCCTCAAAAACATTATTCATTGCAGAGAATTCATTTAGCTGAATAGTTTACAAGCTTAAAAAAAGCAAAAGAAAAGGAAATCACCAAGGTATTAAAATGAGTCTGTGAAAAAGTACATATTTCATCAGAGATTTTAATCTTTAAAATATTTGCTTCAGGTATCTGGGACACCACTGATTCTCTGCTACATAATGTAAAGTCTAGTGAAGAAATTAGGTCAGCATTCAGATTGTCTTCCTCATCAAAATTCAGTGGTGATTCATTAAGAGAATTAATTGTGCTTTAGATAATCACAAACCCCAAAAAAATCTGCAAGGTGTGATGACACAAACGTAAAGTTAGTTGATGTTATGGATGGAATAAATCTGATGTAAAAATATAATTTGCATCAACTCTACAATGTATACATTGTATACATACAAGCTGTATACATTGAAGAAAATTGATTTACATTTCCAGCTAGGAGAAATGGGATTGTTCACCAGTTAGTGGAGAGAAAATTGTTTCCCTGCTTTTCACTATTCCTATATAAGAAATTTAAGATTATCACAATGCGATCATATGTATTTTTTTTTTTTTTACTCTGAATCAGTTTCCCACTTTGTTCAATGGATGTTATTTCCTAATAATTGTACTCAGGTCAATAGCATGGATCAGGTCTTATTTTGATCTTTTATAATGAAATTTCAGAGATAAATAAGAATGTTAAGGCTCTGAATAAATGTGGAACTAGCAGTTTTTCTGAAGGAATATGAGATACAGGTACACTGATATGATGGGATGGTGATCACAGCACACTTTTGAACTAAGCATCATTACAATTTATAGTCTGCTTGCCTGCCAAAACATTTTGCAGCACAGAATTGTATCTCAAAGACCAAACTATTTGCTTTGTAAAATGACATTTATATATCAATAATATATACATTACAACTATCATTAATTGTGACATCAGAAAACAGTTTGAAGGTCGCAAAATGATTTACAAAGGTGCCAACTTCATGAGATGGAGGGCTAAAAACCCCAATGCA